>NC_133654.1:234158011-234527816 GCF_009905375.1 Apium graveolens | reverse complement strand
GGAGCGGTGGAAATTTTTGAGAATGATTCGGACCAAGCATTCAAGGTTAACGGTCAGCGGTTGAAGAACTACTATGGGGACATGGCAAACCGAGAGGTGGTTAGTGCCATTTTGTTGACTACGTGAGAAAGGAACGGAACGTCAAGCTAATGACGAGAAAGAAGCGCTGCGTGGGAGGCAACCCATGAATTGTTGTTACAGGAACCCTTAGAAGTTAATAACCTATCCAAAAACACAAAAAAAATCAGAAAACAGGGGCTGAAATTTTTTTTTTCCAGAGACCCTCTGCGCGCCCGCGCAGCTATGCTGAGCGGCCGCGCAGCTTGCTGCGCGCCCGCGCAGAAATGCTGAGCGGCCATGCAGGGGTCGAGTTCCAGAATTTTTTTTACAGTTCAAAAAAAAAAAAAAAAACACAAAAACCCATTACAGCCCATAAACCCACGAATTCTTTTCCCATTACCCCATGATTTTATACCTCAACCCCACTCCTAATCTAATTTAACCTACTCCACACCCTATATATACATACACCTATCCTACATATCTCCCACAACTTCCTACACTTAAACCCTCTCATAAACATCAAAAATCAGTTCTAACACACTTTTATTCACAAATCAATGGCACCCAAGAGAGCACGCACTATTGACAGCAGCAGCACAGTTCCTACTGCTGATTCATCAAGGGGTACTGCTGCGAGGCCTCGGTTAACTGACAGAGCCGCGGAGGAGGAGTACACTAGGCTGTTGGGGAAGCCGATTCTGAAGGAGAGGGGGTTTTTACCATCAGGGAGGGATGGTGAGTTGTTGCCCATGATTGCAGAGAAGGGGTGGATAGCTTTTTGTGAGTCACCCGAAGCAGTACCGATGAGTGTTGTTCGCGAGTTCTACGCGAACGCGAAGGCTGAAAAGAATGGGTTTTCTGTAGTTCGGGGGCTGACGGTTGATTATCATCCTGCGGCGATTCGCCGAGTGATTGGACAGCGAGAGAGGAAGCCCGAGGAGGAGAACTGGAATGAAAAGACTGCTGAGGATTTTGACTTGGATTTGATTTGTGCGACTCTCTGTCGACCGGGCACAGTTTGGAACCGCAGTCCAGCCAATAATGAGTATCGTCACTTTCCGGCGATCGCCATGAACAGGTATGCCCGTGCATGGAACGCATTTATATGTGCTAATATTTTGCCTTCTTCACATGCACACGAGGTCACAGTTGAGAGAGCACAGTTGTTGTGGGGAATTTTGAATGAGGAATACTATGTGGACCTTGGTGAGTTTATCTACCAAGGAATTCTGAAGTTTTTGAGGGGAGTAAAGCATATGAACATCCCTTATGCATCCACGGTTACAAAGCTATGTCGTGCAGTAGGAGTGAACTGGCCGGCTCATGAGTAGTTGCAGTTGCCAGCAGCTCCTATAGATTCTGGCACTCTGAATGGGATGCAGGAGTGGACCGGTGGTGAGCCTGAGGAGCATGGGCTGGGTTATCGTCTTTCAGGAGGGCGTCCAACACGAGGTGCTACTATGGCCAGGCCAGGGCGTGGTGAGGCTAGTTCTTCGAGAGCTCAGGAGGGTGCTGGGATGGGTGATGCCCAGTATAGGAAGCTTTCACGGTGGATGGATGCCATGTATGAGACGCAGAGCAGGTTTGCTCAGGAGCTCACCCTTGCGTTAGGGACTGCTTTTCGAGGCCTTGGAGCTGATATCCAGTGGCCAGTTTTTGGTGAGGACTCTGCATACCCGCCGGCTGATACTCCACCCACTGAGGGTGATGATGATGATGACTCCGAGTAGGTATACCCTGTATTCCTTTCTACTACCTTCACTGGGGACAGTGAAGATTTTATGTTTGGGGGTGGTAGTTAAGGAATATTTTGTGTGTGTCATATAGTTGCATATTCATGATAGTTAGTTCATATAGTTGCATAATTCATGATAGTTAGTTCATATAGTGCATAATTTTTGCCATATAGTTTTTTTTATAGCTTTATTTATTGTCATATCATATAGCTCATGCATATACCATGATCCCTTTTGCAATGATTTATCGACTGAATTGTGATATTGATGCGAGTGTAGTGATAGCATTAAAGTGATAGTAAGTTGTGTAGGTTGATATGCATGCTAGAAGCACTTGTATTGACACTAAGTCTTAGAGAATGCTGAAGGACTAGATTGTTGTTATGATCTGATTATTTTCGAGGATAATCTATTTATTATGCTTAGAATTTGATAATAGGTTCTTAGTGGTAAAGGCATGAAAAAGAAAAAAATGGAGTAAAAATGGAATTTGTTGCTAGTTGTGGCTAGGCGTCAAATGGCTAGTAGCCGGCTCGCATGTTATGCGAGTAGTCTAGGGTTGAGCAAGATGGAGCGAAATGCACTTGCTCAGAGTAAAAAAAAAAAAAAAAAAATTTGCCTAATTGATCAAGAGTGGGCTCTTTGGTATTCGAGTTATTAAGTTCTTAGGGGACTTTGTGCCTAGTGACCTAAGGCTTTTAGAGTCTGGGATCCGCTAACCTAACGCTCGTTACATGGATACCATTGTATAAGTCTTTTGTGGATCTCACTCACTGCACGGTCAAATAAGCATTTGCGTTGTGAATAAAAAGCACGATTCCGTAGTAAGCTCTAAAGTTCTTGTAGTGTTGTATATCACTTTGTGCCTAGAATTTTTATTCTTTGTATAATCGTAGGATTGCCTTGAGGGGAGTCTAGTCATAGTAATTGGTCTAGTTCCGAAGCATATCTGTTAAGCATTTGCACACACCACGTTTCTGGCGGTATGTCCGTTTGTATGAGTTTCTTGATCTTTAGTGTCTAACTGCATTCGTTGAGACGTGACAATTTGGTTGGTTAATTGTAGTAAGGGGGATCGTTGCATTTACATATAGATTGTATTCATGCATATTTTTATTTGTTTTTGAGTCTGTGACGCTTGGGGACAAGCATTGATTTAAGTTTGGGGGTGTGATAAGTGGCATTTTATACCACTTAGAACGTCTTAAAATGGCTTAAATTGGTGTCTTGAAATCAAGTATTTTGTGTATTTGATGCGTTTTTCTAGTGTTTATGCATTTCAGGGTATTAGTTGCATTTCGGAGGAGGAATCATCAAGAATAAGCCTTGGCATGTGTTCACCATTGCGAGAGGAAAAGAATGGGCAGATTACGGTGAAGAAATGGAGCAAACCTGGAAATTTTCCAGTAGGGTCCTGCGCGCCCGCGCAGCAATGCTGAGCGGCCGCGCAGCAGCCTTGCGCGCCCGCGCAGAAATGCTGAGCGGCCGTGCAGGGTCGGGGAAAATAATATATTGTTTTAGACTTCTACTTCTGTTTGGCTTCCAACTTCTATGTAATCTGAGTTTTATGGGACTATTATATAAGTAGATTTGAGACGTTTTTCACAGGGTATTAAGAGAGGATTATGTTTTAGATTGTGTTTTGCAAGAAGCGAAGGAGATAAGGAAGAAGACCGATTTAGCACACAGCAACGAAGAGGAAGCATATATTCTTGTGATTCTTGTTTCGTTGTAACGTTGGATGCTAGTTTTCTTGCTTTGACTTATTTACTCTTGTGACGTACTCTGTTTTAATATAATTAGTTTAATTGTTATTTTCTTGTGTTCGTTTATCATGATTTCATATGAACCCATGATGGCGATAAGTTCTATTATGGGCTAATCGTGATCGTGGGGTTGCAACGGATTTATTATGGAATTCTTTAGTTAATTGTTTAATACTTTAGTGTGTGATGATTGCATGATATCTAGTATTGGTTGTGCGTATTCGTCTTATGTGCATCGCGAACATATAAGATAGGGTGTTAATCTCTTGTGAAGCGACAGTGGATCTTGAGATTTAGAACTTGCCATGCTAGCATAGGTTCATGTACATTGTGCATGATTAGTGGGTAACTCTAACAGTTTTATTTGCCCTATGTAATCAAAAGGAATAACTTGTGCTTAAATCGTTGTGTTGTCAATTTCTGTAGACATATAGGAACTCAACATAATTGATGACTATTCAACTTCTATCTTAATTGTGGATGTTTGGTAGAATGGTATTAGTACAATGAAAGTTGGCTTTTATCAGTTTTGTGTTATTCGATTAATATCATCACTGTCACATGCTAAAGGTAATAACTATGGCTATAGAAGGAAGTAATAATGAAGTTGTGATCTCATGAGTGTTTTATTATTGATAAATTGCAGTGTTAGTTAAGTGGTTAATTAAGTAGTTAATTATAGTTAATATTCAACCAACAATTTTAAGTGTTATTATCTTAACATTGAGAAGTAATCATACATTGGCGAGTGAGTTAAATTAGACAATAACTTAGTCTGAGTCTCTGAGGGAACGAATTAGAAAGTATTCTATATTACTTGTGAACGCGTATACTTGCGTGAATATTAGTGCGTGATTTCGCCCTAACACTTCTCAACTCATTAATATCATCAGTATGAAAAGCATAAGTAGTCTGAGGTACCTTTGTTTCAGCAGCTTCAGAACTGCTCTCAGCACTTTCTTTATCAGCATTTGCCATCAATGCATAGTTCTCCTCACTTTCAGAGTCTGAAGTGTCTGTCCAGCTTTTCTGCTTTGTGACAAGAGCCTTGCCTCTGTCACCCTTTACCTTCTTGCAGTCAGGAGATATGTGGCCTTTCTCACCACATTTATAGCATTTAACATTGGTGTAATCTCCTCTGTCAGACTTTCCTCCTCTGCCTTCAGATCTTCTGAAATTCTTCTTATCAGAACTTATGCTTTTCCTGGAAAACTTCTTTCCCTTCCTGAACTTCCTGTATGCAATCTTTGTGATTCCTTTCACCATAAGAGCACACAGCTTCATCATCTCCTCATCAGCATCAGTCTCAAGCAAGCTTTCAGAATCTGAGTCATCATCACTCTCAGAACTTGATGACTCAGTATCAGACTTTATGAAAAGAGCTTTACCCTTGTCTTTCTTTGAGGAAGCTGCTTTGGGGAATTCTTCTTCAGCCTTAAGAGCAACTGTCCTTGACTTTCCTCCTTTCCTCTTGCTTCTTTGTTCCATCTCCAGCTCGTGTGTCTTGAGCATTCCATAGATTTCGTCAAGAGTTGTTTCATCAAGATTGTAGTTATCTCTTATTGTCGTTGCCTTCAAATCCCAGCATTCAGGAAGAGCTAACAGGAACTTAAGGTTTGAATCTTCAAGATCATACTCTTTATCAACCAATGACAAATCATTCAAAAGTTTGATAAATCTATCATATAAATCATTCAATGACTCATTAGTCTTTGAGTCAAAGTGTTCATACTCTTGAGTGAGTATTGTCTTCCTGTTCTTCTTAATTGTGTCAGTTACCTGACATCTTGTTTCCAGAGCATCCCATATCTCTTTAGCAGTCTTGCAGTTGATTACCCTGTTTGACATTACATTATCAATGGCACTATGCAGTAAGTGTCGTACCTTAGCATCCTTAGCAATTGATGCTATGTCCTCAGCAGTATAATCACTCTTCTCCTTTGGTACGGTCATTGCTGCTTCACCTGCAACTGCAACAGCGAGTTTGGTTGGTTTGTGAGGACCTTCCTTGATTCTATCAAGGTATTCTGGATCTGTTGCTTCCAGGAACATGGTCATCCTTACCTTCCATATGGGATATTCAGATTGTCTCAGTATAGGGACTCTGATGGTCTCATACCGACTCTGAATTTGTGTCTTCGGTGGTTCCTCAGTTTAGTAGGCTTAGTTGGAGTTTCTGTGTCCGACATGATTGTGTTTGGATCTTTAACTGTATGTATGTTAACAGATAGGCTCTGATACCAATTGTTAGGTCACACACACACTGTAGAGGGGGTGAATACAGTGTATAGTACACTCAAATCGAACTTAAAGAACTTAAGTAACAGAAAACAAACTTTATTGAAATAATAAACTCTGTTACAGTATGGAACTGTTACCTCTCAGTGATGAACAAATATCATGAGAGCTGCTAGGGTTATATATAATAATAACTTCGATAATGATAACACTTATAGTGTAAACCCTATGCCTGTGTTTATATACTACACAGTTACAAGATAATCGCTAATTGATATTGAATATAATTCTGCTTCCTAAAATATATCAATCAGATATCTTCTATTCCAAGTATTCCATTCTTCACGGAATTCCTTCTTCATGCATATCTCTTCTTATGTTTATCTCGATCTTCTTTCCTTTAATCAGCTACTGTCCTTATCTGATTTTCCTCCAGCACTTAAGTTCTGATATCTATCTTCTGATGATTATCTCCTGATAATATAAGTACTGATATCCTTAAGTCCTGACTTCCAGTATAAGTACTGATCAACAGGTAAGTACTGATCTATCCTGTTCACACAAGATCTGAAAGCTAAACATAAAACATATTAGCCATGACATTATCAAATATATCTAACATTTTGACATAGTGAATATTTTTGAATTAAAATGACTCTCCATCACCCGCCAAAGAGGCAACAAGCATGAGAAAAGGAGATTAGAAAATCTTTAACTTAGTAAACTTTTCTTCTCTGAGATGACCTTCCCTCACCCATCATGGAGTCGATGTGTGTATGGAACGGAATTAGAAAATTTTAGAATAGTAAAGTTGTCTTCTTTGAAATGACCCTCCCTCTACCGCCAATGAGTTAGAAAGTTTCTGAGATAGTGTTTGTTTTTGCTTTGAGATTACCTGCTCTCACTGTTAACTTGGCAACAAGGGTATGTTAAGGAATTAGAATATATTTGAGATAGTAAATATTTTCTATTTTGAGATGATCCTCCTTTGCCATCACCCGCAAAGGAGACTACAAGGTTGAGGAATAAAGTTAGAAATTTTGGATATAGTGAATTTTTTTACTTTAGGATTACCCAACCTCAATCACAAAGGAGGCAGAATAGGTAAATAGAGGAGCTTAAAATTTTTTGTATATAAATTTTTGACATTGTCCTTTTTCTTGGGTGATACATGTCAACTAATTAACGGTTTCAGATGAGGTTTATTTACTAAGATTTACTCACAGTTTTGCTGAAATGTGAGGTTGAACTAGTGAAGGCTTTTATAAAGAAAATCCCCTCTATCTAGCGCCAAATGATAATGCTCCTTGCTCCACTCTACCGAACCTTCCTCTGGGTGATACTTGGATGGAAGTATGGTGTAACTGTTGGTGGGGACTCTGTAAAATAATGCCCGACCTAGGTGGTGGCCGTCAAGCACCTCCAATATGAGAGTAATTAATTGGTGGTGGAGAACAACAACAATAATCGAAAAATAAATGTTTGATATCTAAGAGTTATCATGTCTGTGTGAAATAAATGCTAAAGTGTTGAGAATAAATGTGAGATTAAATGTGAGAATCTGAGCCTTCCTATTTGTGTGAGTTATATTGGTATTTATAATGTTCGGTTTTACCTCTTGTTACCACGTGGTCCATAGATTTGCTCCTTTATTGGTGACAGACACGACATGATGGCATGTTTCTTTTTATGACTTGTTGTCATATAAACTACTTCCGTGGAAGCTTCCTCTTGTCCGGAAGTCCCGAAGGATGGAATGACCTTAGTCCAAGAGATAAGAGTCTGCTGGAAAGAGGGTAACATCCTTGGTCCGGAAGATAGTATGCTGGAAGAAGAGGGTATCATTCATCTGGGAAGTAAAACATTATTCTAGTTAACATTTATTAGTCAACCTTGTAGATATGATATATTGGCCACATGATAACTTGGGACATGACTTGACATGGAGGATAAAGAGATGAACTCAAGGCGGTTATTATCATTGGGTAAATAAATTAACCAGTTTATATTTACCCATATATTAGGAACCGCAGGTAGGTAGGAATGGGTACAACAAATCTGACCAGCGGGGTTCCAAGTTTGAATCCGTGACCTGGCGGGTTGCAATTAGAAACTTGATCATCGTATGAAACACATCATTCAAACTTAACTGTTAAAATCCGATACAATTCGACTAAACATAAACCAACTGTCCCGTTCCATGATGTCAGTACCAAGACATAGATAATCAACAAGATCAAATATCAGGTTACATTTTAACTAAAAGAATCTACTTTTACTTTATAGAATAACTATCCACATTATAATTGAAAAAGCGTGAACAAACAATTCTACTGAATTTTTTTTTTCAAAAATATTAATTTTGAAACATCTAATTTCTAATACAAAGATACTCAACAAGGAATTGTATTAACGACACAGATATATGAACAGAAAGGATCCTTATTGGACATAAGAGTGTGAGACATGATAACTCCTGGTGGCGGGGCTGCTCCTTCGACACCGCCCTGGATCCTTCGCCGCTATAGAGGTGTAGCTGTGGTTGGGTTCCTACAAAACAACGCCGGAAGGGGGGTTGGAGTCCCGCGGCGCCTCCGGCGTGAGAGTAAGAACTAGCTTTTTGGGAAGATGAAGATGATTATAAATGCAGGGTGGCTGTGTGTATATATGAGTGTGTGAGAATGATTAACCCCAAAACCTCACCTTCTTGGGCTATTTATAGCTCAAGGGTAGGGTTTTGGGGTTGGTACCTTTGAATCGTAGCCATTGGTTCTGGGAGCGGAGGGCACCTGGCGGGAGTGGATGCTTTACACGCGTCAGCGCGGGACTGGTCGAGGAATGTTTTGAGGATCCTCTGACACGTGGCCTGATTATTCCCATGATTGATGTGTGACAGTTGTCCCCGTCACGTGCTTGGGCCAACGTCTCACGTGTTGGGATTTATCAGGGTTTCGCTTATGGGACTAAGCTGGTCAGGAGTGGTAGTGTGCGGGAGTATCCCTTCCAGGAGCTGCGTAGAGTTATGAGCCTAGGAGTAGGCATTCCCGGAGCTGCACGGAGTTAGGAGCTTAGGAGTAGGCCTCCCAGGAGCTGTATGGAGCTGAAGGCCTAGGAGTAGTTCTCCCAGGAGCTGTATGGAGCTGAAGGCCTAGGAGTAGTTCTCCCAGGAGCTGTGTGGAGTTAGGAGCCTAGGAGTAGGCCTCCCAGGAGCTGTATGGAGCTGAAGGCCTGGGGGGTGGTTCTCCCAGGAGCCATATGGACTATCATGTGCCCCCCACTCCCTTATGCAGATTTTCTGGATGGGGGAGTGAATTTGGGTATATTTGTAGAACATGAGTTTTTGGTTGTTTTGAGCTTTTCTTGCCCCCAGTCCGGAGTTCGCTGAGTTCAGCGAACCAAGACTAAGGTTGTTGTCTTTAGCAGGAGTTGAGCTTTTCTTGCCCCCAGTCCGGAGTTCGTTGAGTTCAGCGAATCAGGACTAAGGTTGTTGTCTTTAGCAGGAGTTGAGCTTTTCTTGCTCCCAGTCCGGAGTTCGTTGAGTTCAGCGAATCAGGACTAAGGTTGTTGTCTTTAGCAGGAGTTGAGCTTTTCTTGGCCCCAAGTCCGGAGTTCGTTGAGTTCAGCGAATCAGGACTAAGGTTGTTGTCTTTAGCAGGAGTTGAGCTTTTTTTGCCCCCAGTCCGGAGTTCGTTGAGTTCAGCGAATCAGGACTAAGGTGGTTGTCTTTAGCAGGAGTTGAGCTTTTCTTGCCCCCCAGTCCGGATTTCGTTGAGTTCAGCGAATCAGGACTAAGGTGGTTGTCTTTAGCAGGAGTTGAGAGCTTTTCTTGCCCCCAGTCCGGAGTTCGTTGAGTTCAGCGAATCAGGACTAAGGTTGTTGTCTTTAGCAGGAGTTGAGCTTTTCTTGGCCCCAAGTCCGGAGTTCGTTGAGTTCAGCGAATCAGGACTAAGGTTGTTGTCTTTAGCAGGAGTTGAGCTTTTTTTGCCCCCAGTCCGGAGTTCGTTGAGTTCAGCGAATCAGGACTAAGGTGGTTGTCTTTAGCAGGAGTTGAGCTTTTCTTGCCCCCCAGTCCGGATTTCGTTGAGTTCAGCGAATCAGGACTAAGGTGGTTATCTTTAGCAGGAGTTGAGCTTTTCTTGCCCCCAGTCCGGAGTTCGTTGATTAATGCAGTCCGGACTTGGAAGTTGAAACGGTTTTGGGGAATTTCCCCCCAATTATTTGAATTGTTACAGTTGTCTTTTTCAAAAGACGTGCTGTAATAATGACTCTTCAATAATGACTGCTCGTGATGGGCGGCTGGGATCGTGCCACGTGGCATGGTTTTTTAGTTTTTTACCCCCTATAAAAGGAGGCGCTGCCTTCTTTGTTTTCTTTTTATTGCTTCTTCAATTCTTCTTCTTTGTTTTTATTTCTTTCTCTCGAGGTCTTTCTTTGCTGTTCTTGCCGTCGTTACCTGTCGCTGTAGCTTGGCCTGTGGTTGATTATTGGTCGTCCCCAGTCGCTCCGTTATATCAGTCTCGTAAGTTTTGCTATATTTCCCTGTTTGTGTCTTTACTTTGATTCTTCCGTTATCCTCATTGTTTGGTTGTATTGTTTATGTGTTCTTGCGTTTCGTTGTTGTTGTTTTGCTGTATGTATGTGTATATATATATGTGTTTGTGGGCATGTTTTGGTTTTTGATTCTGTATTGATATTGCTTATGGAATTAGGGTTTTATGTTAGGGTCCGGACTTGGATACTTAGTCCGGACTAATAGGCTAGGTTTTGGAATTTGCAATTGGTTTGCGTTTATGTGTTTGTGTGTTGTTTGAGTTCGGAGTAATGGCTTCGGGGTTTTTGCAGTCTGGAGCGTTTGTTTAGGGGTGTTTTCTTTGTTGGGTCTCCGGACTGTCGATTTTAACTTGTGATAAAAATGAATAATGGGGTAGTCCGGACCATGTAGCTTCAAAGATAAATAAACTGTAGGAGTTTTAGACTAACCTTTGTCACTTGTTTTAGGTTTATGGTCCGGGCTAAAGCTCTTGCCAAGGCCTACATAACTTGTTATCCGGGGCCATCTAGTTCAGGTTCTGAGTCTTCTGCTGATTCTGAGCGGGTTGAAATGGGTAAGAAAGCTTCTACTTCGGACTCCGAGGCCATAACGAAGCTTTCAGTTGCTAAGATCTCCTCCAGAAAAGTACCGTGTAGTCCGGAGGGGCTCTGGGTTGAGAACCTCGGGTATTTCGTTACTAAGAGTGAAGAAATTGAGGATAGCTTTTACTATAGGAGCATTAGGTCTGGATACGCTAGGCAGCCGAACGCGAATCCGGGGCCTTATAATCAGGAAGAGCTGGATAGGAAATTTGCTGGGAGTATAGCGGCTAAGGAGCCCTATGAGTTGAGGGAGGAATACGCCGCTTTGGACCATGAGGCGCAGGATTCTTCCGTCCGGGCTGCCTTTCAGCTGGATCGACGGATTGAGTGGAGGTGGCCGACTCCGGAGGAAAGGATTTATCATAGGCCGGCTGATGGGTTTGTTCCGGTATGGCTGGAGCATCTCCGGTCCGGATGGAACCCGCACTGGCACTTGTTTCTCAAGCACCTGTGCAAGTATATATATAAGGTTTCTCCGATGCAGATTACGCCCAACGGTATAAAATGGATGACTTGGTTTATTGCTTCCTGTAATAAGTTTAAAGTTCAGCCCACTTTTAAGCTATGGCATCACTTATTTCATTTGGTCCGGTCCGGACAGACTCCTCTTTATGAGCTTCGGTTCCGGGCTGCTGAGTGCGGTTATGGGGGCTCTTATAGGCCAGTGATTCAGCAATCTTCTTTGAAGCATTGGAATGGAGAGCTTATCATGCTGAGGGGCTTAGATTTGTTTTATCTTCCCTATATAGCTGCCGACGGAGTCCGGACTAGGTTCCGAAGGGATGTTCTCCGGGGAGATGCGCTCCGGATGATATTTGCATTTTGTGAATGCTTGGGTTTTCAAATGACCCGGGATACCTTTATGATGTATAGGACTATGCATAGAATAGGGTGTAAGTAGTTTCTCTTTTTGTCCGGACCTTCTATGTTTTTGTTGTATATCTTTATTTGTCTTGATTCCGTACCAGTTTTGACTTGTGTTTTTTCTTTGTTCCTTTGCAGGTTTGCCTCATTACAATCCGGACATGTCGTCTTCAGCCTACAGTGATGCTCTGAAAGGTCTGGGCAAGGCTTTCAAGTTACCGAAGAAGAATGCTGTTACTGGCTCCAGATCGAACGCCTCGGCCGAGGAGGGGTCACAAAGCAATGCCGTCCCAAATCCGGAGCCTGAAGTTCATGTGAGCCAGTCTACTCCGGAGAATAATGTTGAGTTGGATAATGAATTTGACAATCTTGAGGATTTGGGTCCTATTGGGGAGATTCCGGGCGTTGATTCTGGGCGGAGAAGGAAGAGGCTCCGGACTCTTGGGTCGAAGCCTCCTAGGGCTGAAAATTATGAAGCTGGCTCTGGGTCCGGGGCTGGAAAAGGGAAAGCTGTTGAATCGGATAGTCCGGATGAAGATGTTCCGGGGCTGGAGGAAAAGGTGGCTCGCTTCATGGCTGGGATTCCGACTCAATCTCAGTGGAGTAAGATGAATGAGTCCGGATTTGATGCCACAATGAAGGAGTATTCCCGTCTCTGGGGTCAGGTATTTTCTTTCTGTTCTTGTTTCTTGCTTTTATTTGCCTTAGAATATTTTTCTGAGCTTTTCCATTTTTTGCAGCTTGGTGGGTATATGGCTGGATCAGCTTCTCTGGCCTACAATGAACTGAAAACCTCCCGGAGTACCATTGCTGATAAGGATTCGGAGATTAGTCAGCTCCGGGACCAGATAATTGTAAAAGACAATTCCCTCTCCGGACTGAATAAGCATCTGAATGAAGTGACTATCCGGGCTGATAACGCGGAGAAGGAGGTATCCGACCTAAAATCCGAGTTGGTTGAGCTCCGGAGGCAAATGTCTGCTGTTCGTCCGGAGGCCCAGGTTATTGAAGAATTTAAGAGATCTGAGGAGTATGATAGAGCTCTCGCCAATGCTGGTGCTCCGGAGATAGCTCGATGCTGGTTGGTTGCTGAGAGGCATATCAAGACGAATCCGGAGGCTGATTGGGATAGTTTCGTATCTGAGTTTATCAAAGCCAAGGAAGATATTGAGCTTGGACTAGGTGAACCGGAGCCGTTCGACGGTCCTTGCCCCAGTTTCCTGCCTCCCCGTGCTCCGGAGTCCTGATCTATATTTGATTTGTAAAACTGCTACTGCTACTGATTTGAGACTTGATAATATTTGGTTCTTGTAATATTTTTTGTACTTTGGTCCGTGCTTGTTTGAGGCCGTTGAATTTGTAATGAATGCTTTCTTTGACGCTATTTTACTTTTCTTCTGTAGTTTGTTTTTGCCTTAGAATATCTTCCCAAGTTGAATTTTGCTGTAGTCCTGACTAATCTTCTTGTTCGGACTAGTGGAGGACTTTTAGATAGAAAATTAATTCTAAGTAAAAGTGGTTGCTCTAGTCCGGGCAAATAGCTTGTCCGGACTAGTGGCTGCTTTTAGTTTAGAAAATTAATTCTAAGTAAAATTTGGTTGCTCTAGTCCTGACTAATAGCTTGTCCGGACTAGTGATAAGTTGATTGTTCTAGTCCTGACTGATAGCTTGTCCGGACTAGTGGTTGCTTTAAGTTAGAAAATTAATTCTAAGTAAAATTTGGTTTCTCTAGTCCTGTCTAATAGCTTGTCCGGACTAGTGATAAGTTGATTGTTCTAGTCCTGACTGATAGCTTGTCCGGACTAGTGGTTGCTTTAAGTTAGAAAATTAATTCTAAGTAAAAGTTGGTTGCTCTAGTCCTGACGAATGGCTTGTCCGGACTAGTGGTTGCTTTAAGTTAGAAAATTAATTCTAAGTAAAATTTGGTTTCTCTAGTCCTGACTAATAGCTTGTCCGGACTAGTGATAAGTTGATTGTTCTAGTCCTGACTGATAGCTTGTCCGGACTAGTGGTTGCTTTAAGTTAGAAAATTAATTCTAAGTAAAAGTTGGTTGCTCTAGTCCTGACGAATGGCTTGTCCGGACTAGTGGTTGCTTTTGGAAAATATTCAAGTTAAAAAGAAAGCTTTTCATTGATCATTCATACAATATAGAAGGAGAAACATTTTGGTTACTTGCCATATTGGCTACAAGTTTTTGGTTGCTTTGTTTGCTGTACTACTGATAGTATTTCCTTAGCCTTAGTCCATGCCAAGTGTTTGGCCCTTCTGAGTCATCCATGTTCGAGAGCTTGTAGGTTCCTGGCCTGAGGACTTCTTTGATTTTGTATGGTCCTTCCCATTTGGGCATTAACTTTCCGGTGTTTGTGGGATCTGATGCTTCAGTGTCTCGAAGGACTAGGTCTCCAACTTGGAAGTTTTTGACTCTTGACTTCTTACTGAAATGTTCTCTTGTTTTCTCCTTGTATTTCTCCATTCTTACCACAGCTTGGTCCCGGACCTCATCAATTAGTTCCATGTTTGTTTTGAGTCCTTCTTCATTTGCTTCTTCTTCAAAGTTTATTGCTCTGTGGGAAGGAGAGCCTACTTCAATAGGCAGCATTGCTTCTGTTCCATAAGCTAGTTTGAATGGAGTTTCTCCTGTGCTTGTCCTTGGGCTTGTCCTGTAGGACCAAAGTACGCTTGGTAGTTCTTCTGGCCACTTGCTTTTGCTTTCTTTGAGTCTTTTTTCGATACCTCGGAGCAGGATTCTATTCGTTACTTCTACTTGGCCATTTCCTTGGGGATATGCCACTGATGATTTTTTGTGCTTGATCCCGCGGTCTTGGAGGTAGGACTCGAACTCTGATCCAATGAATTGAGGTCCATTGTCTGATACTAGGACTCGTGGTATCCCGAACCTCATCAAAATGTTGTCCATAAACTTTATGCAGTCTTGCTGATTGATTGTCCTCATTGCTTTTGCTTCAACCCATTTTGTCATGTAATCAATAGAGACTAGTAGGTACCTTAGATCTCCTTTTGCTCGAGGGAATGGTCCCATGATATCAATACCCCAAACAGCGAAGGGGATAGGTGACAGGACTGAGGATGGTAGGACTGGGCTTATTCGGGATACATTGCTGAAGAGTTGGCACTCCTTGCACTTCTTGACGAATTGTATTGCATCCTGATGAATTGTTGGCCAGTAGTAGCCTTGTCTTATGATCTTATGAGCTAGGGCTTTTGCAGACATGTGGTCTCCGCATATTCCTTCATGCACTTCTGCCAAGCAGTACTTTGCTTCTTCTGGGCCAATGCACTTCAGGGTAGGAGATGAGAAGGTCCTGCGGTAGAGTACTCCTTCTTCGAGGAAGAACTTGGCTGCTTTTGCTTTAAATCTTTGAGCTTTTCCTTTATCTTCTGGGAGTCCCCCTTTGTCCAAGTGATCTATGAAGGGAGTCATCCAATTTTGAGTGCTTTCTATTTCCAAGACCTCTCCGGATTCAATTGATGGTTTGTGGAGGTCCTCGAAGTAGACTGAGCAGTCTAGGTCTGATGAATTCCGGACTAATTTGGATAGGATATCCGCTTCTTCATTTTCTTCTCGGCATATTTGGAGGATTTGGTGGCTTGGGATTGAAGCTAAATAGCTCTGAACCAGTGCTTGGTACTTCGCCAGAGTAGGGTCCTTTGCTATGTATTCTCCGTTTGTTTGTTTGATCACTATCTGGGAGTCGCTGTAAATTTGTAAGTCCTGGACCCTTAGAGTCCGGGAGAGCTTTAGTCCTGCGATCAGCGCCTCATATTCTGCTTGGTTGTTTGTTGCCGGGAAGTTGAAGGATATAGCTGTCTGAATCTTGAATCCTTCTGGGCTCCTGAGTATGAGTCCGGCTCCTGACCTCTCGGTTGTTGAAGAACCATCTACTTTTAAGGTCCAGGCTCCTGGACTAATTTCCTTTTTTGGCTCCTGATCCATGTCCATTGGTTCTTGGTCTTCTTCTGGGAAGTTGCATTCGATTATGAAATCTACAAGAACTTGAGCTTTGATTGCAGTCCTGGGAATGAAGCTTAGGTTGAACTGGCTCAATTCCACAGCCCAATTAACAAGTCTTCCCGAGATTTCTGGCTTGTGCAGTATTTTTCTTAGTGGTTGATTTGTTACTACTTTGATCTCCCTCCCTTGGAAGTAGTGTCTGAGTTTTCTTGATGTTGTAACCAAAGCAAAAGCAAACTTCTCCAATCTTGGGTATCTTGTTTCTGAATCTTTTAGGACTTGGCTTACGTAGTAGACTGGTTGCTGTGTTCCATTTTCTTCCCTGATCAGGGCAGCTCCTACGGCTTGTGCTCCTGCTGATAAGTATAAGTAGAGAGGCTGTTCTGGCTTGGCTTTAGTTAGGACTGGTGGCTGAGAGAGGTAAGTTTTGATTTCCTCGAATGCTTTCTGGCACTCTGGGCTCCAGTTTACCTCTTTCTTGTTGGTTGCTCCTTTGAGTAGATCAAAGAAAGGTAAGCATCTCTCTGCTAGTTTTGAGACAAATCTCCTGAGTGCTGCTAGTGATCCTGCTAGCTTCTGCACATCTTTTTGCGTCCTGGGAGCTTTCATCTCTTGGATTGCTTTTATTTTCTCCGGATTGGCTTCTATGCCTCTGCTGCTGATCATGAACCCTAGGAACTTCCCTGCTCCTACTCCGAAGGTGCATTTCTCCGGGTTTAGCTTTAGTTGGTTCTTCCTTAGATTTTCAAAGCATTCCTTCAGATCTTCCAAATGCCCTTGTATAGTTGTTGATTTAGAAATCATGTCATCGACATAGCATTCCAAGTTTCTCCCAATCTGGTACTTGAATATCTTATTCATGGCTCTTTGGTAAGTGGATCCTGCGCTGGTAAGCCCGAAGGGTAGCATCACATAAGCGTAGACTGCTCTGTGAGTTATGAATGCTGTCTTAGGGATGTCCTTCGGGTTCATCTTTATTTGGTTGTATCCGGAGAAGGCGTCCATGAAACTTAGCATTACATGTCCTGAGGTGGCATCTATCAGCTGATCAATGTTTGGAAGGGGATACGGGTCCTTCGGGCATGCATTATTTAGGTCAGTGTAGTCCACGCACATTCTCCATTTGCCGTTGGACTTCTTAACCATGACCACGTTAGCTAGCCACTCCGGATATTTGATCTCTTTGATGATTCCTGCTTTGAGTAGCTTTTCTACTTCTTCGTCAATGGCTCTCTGCCTCTCTGGAGCAAAGTTTCTTCTCTTCTGCTTTACTGGTTTTTTGTTGGGGTTGACATCCAAGCTGTGCATTGCTATGGACTCATGTAGTCCTGGCATGTCCCTTGGACTCCAGGCAAAAACATCTTTATACTCCCGGAGCAGGGAAACTAATCTCTCCTTGAAGGACTCCTCGAGTCCTGACCCAATCCTCACTTTTTTGCCTGAATTGGTTGCATCTACTTCGATTTCTTCTGTTTCGACCGCTGCTTCAATTTTTGCTTGTTCTTTGTTTGAGATCATTTGATGAATCCGAGCTTCAGAGTTCTTCTTTAGATAGTTGTTTGCTTTTTCAGGTTCTTCGGTTGCTTGCATGGTAGGACGAGGTTGGTCTAGGACTCGATTTGTCTTGTCCACTACCATGACTTGGTTGCTTGCCAGTTCTTCTGGACTTGTTTTGCTTGGTTCTTCCCTTGTCCGGGGTCTGTGCTTCTTCGTGCTTTGTTGCTTGCGAAGGACCGTAGCCTTCCTCTTGTTATCTTGATGGGTTTCTGCCATAACTAACCCCTGGTTGTAGCATGTTTCAGCAACTCCGTAATCTCCTTTAATCTCCCCGACTCCCGTCGGGGTTAGGAACTTAATCTTGAGATGGGAGATTGAAGTTATTGCTTGCATCATGGTCAGAGCTGATCTGCCAATAATTCCGTTGTATGAGGAAGGAGCGTTGATCACATAAAATTTGATGACATGAGTCGCTTGGTTAGGAGCAGATCCAAAAATGACTGGCAGATACAAAGTTCCTTGGATCGGGACTAAGTTGTGGCCGAAGCCATAGAGTGGGTCTTCTCGACATTCATTTGAGCGGACGCTCCCTAACTGCATTCTATCCACTGTGTGCTTGAATAGAATATTTACTGAGGAGCCATTGTCTATGAGCATTCTTCTTACTTCATTATCAAAGATGTCCAGAGTGACAACCAAAGCTGCATTGTGATGAGGGTTGACTCCTTCATAGTCCTTGCTGCTGAAGGATATCACCAGGTCTGGGAGCGATTGGATTGAGAGTACTTCTTCGCCGAAGCCCGGGCTCCCGGGTGGGGAGTAGGATCCGCCTAGGACCACATTGACTATATTCTTTCCTTTCTTCTGTGCTTCTCCTCTGCTGTTGTCCCGAACTAAGTACTTGTTCATATTCCCCTTTTTCACTTGGTCCTCAATGAAGTACTTTAGTGATAAGCAATTCTCGGTTTTGTGGCCATGGGTCTCGTGATAATCACATTGCCTATTGTAGGGCCTACTCTCCGGAGGAGTTTGCATTGGCTTCGGAGGATAATAGAAAGGCTTTTCTTTGACTTCTTTCAAGATTTCTTCCCGGGTCATGTTGAGAGGAGTCCAGTCCGGCTCCTGTTTCGGCTCCCGAGCTTGCTTCACGGGTCCTGGGTCGCTGTTCGACTCCTGCTTAGGACCAAGTCTTTGGAAAACCGGGTTTGCTTGTCTTTCTTGGCTTTGGTTGCTTTGCTTGAATTTCTTGTCCTGATGGTAACCTCCTTTCGGTCGGTCATCAGTGTTTTTATTCCTGAACCCTCCATTCCGGGTCATTCTCATTGCTTGGAGCACGTCTGTTTCCTTAATGAATCTGGCGGCCATGGAATAAGCTGCTGCCAGACTTTGCGGCTCCTTATTGACTAGCTCCACAATATACCTTTCGTTGTGCTCTGGGTCCAGATTTCTTCTAAAAATGCTTAAAGCTTCCCTCTCATCCAGATTTGAAACTTTATTGATTGCTTCCTGGAACCGGCGCATGTATGCAGATAGGGATTCATTGTCGTGCTGCCGGATTGTCTCCAGGTGACACATGTGCATTTCGTGCGTTTTGTTCGCCCGAAATCTCCTGAGGAAAGAGGCTCGAAATTCCTTCCAGGAATGGATGCTGCGGGAGGGGATTCTGCTGAACCATCTCTGGGCCCCTCCCTTAAGTGTTGAAGCGAAGAACCTTGATTTCGTCAAGTCATTGTAGTAGTATATCTGCGCTATCTGTTCAAAGTAGTTCAAGTGCTCCTCCGGGTCTCCCAGACCATCAAAGGAGTCAAAGTTGTAATGTTTCAAGTCCCGCTGCCGGGGGATAGCTTCTAAGGAGTAGCTGAAAGGAGTGAGTGTTTCTCCAATCTCCACTCCTGAGTCTCTGTCCATCTTCCTCTGCAATTCATAGATCATGTCTTTTAGGTCCTTCTGTTTCTCTTCTTCTTCATCATCAGAAATCAGCTCCGGAGTGGGGTCTCTCCGGGTTCTTTTGCTCCTAGGCTTGGTCAACAGCTTCTCTTCTTCTAATTGTATTCTCTTTTGGATCTTTAGCTCGAGCTTTGCTTCTTCTTCTTTCCTGATTTGCTCCCGGACTTCTTCCAACTTTCTCTGTTTGGCAGCTTCTGCTTCTTTTTTGCCTTGATCTTTTTTGCTTTTCTTCCCCTTGGCTCCAATGCGGTCGAACACCGACCTCTTTGATTGCTGGGAGTCCCCGGATTCCTCCGGCTCCTCCTCTAGTTCTGCCTCTTCTTGGAGGCGGGTCTGCTCCTGTCTGTATAGTCTGATTGCTTCTGCTAGTTCATCGCTTGTGAGGTTAGCCATGTGCTCTTCGGCTACCGGGACATTTGTGTACTTGTACTGATTGAGCTCTATGAGGGTTCTGGCATCCCTTGTGTTTACAATTCTCTCCACTACGGGAGTGTGTAGTGGTTGCTCCTGGAATGTTTCTCTCTCGGCTCCTGGGTCAAGGGCCTGGGAGTGGTCCGGCTCCTGGACCTGAGCACTAGCAGATGGTCTTCCAGAGGTATTCTTTCCTGGTCTTGCCATTTCTCAACAATACCAACAACAAACAACAACAATATGCCACAGAGAATATCGGTCTATGGTTGCTTTATGAAATTTGCAGAAACTACCCAAAATAACGACAAATACTAGCAAATAGCTTCCTGGGAGCAGTTCAAACGATTTTATGGGACTATTCAACGATGAAGTACAACGCAAAGTTATATTCAAACTAGAACAATAACGATTAAAACTAACGATAGCTCACACAAACGTGGCTTAACCAACAAAACGAGCTCACACAAACGTGGCCTAAAGTAACGAGCGCATACAAACGTGGCCGATATGAGCAACATTCATGTTTACGTAAAGGGTTGGTTGCTTGAGTTCTTACAAGTTTGAATAAATGGACTCTTTGAAGAGTTTGCTGATGAAGGTGAATCCAGGGGCACCGAGACCCAAGGATGGAGAGCCCCTCCTTCTAGCGCCAAATGATAACTCCTGGTGGCGGGGCTGCTCCTTCGACACCGCCCTGGATCCTTCGCCGCTATAGAGGTGTAGCTGTGGTTGGGTTCCTACAAAACAACGCCGGAAGGGGGGTTGGAGTCCCGCGGCGCCTCCGGCGTGAGAGTAAGAACTAGCTTTTTGGGAAGATGAAGATGATTATAAATGCAGGGTGGCTGTGTGTATATATGAGTGTGTGAGAATGATTAACCCCAAAACCTCACCTTCTTGGGCTATTTATAGCTCAAGGGTAGGGTTTTGGGGTTGGTACCTTTGAATCGTAGCCATTGGTTCTGGGAGCGGAGGGCACCTGGCGGGAGTGGATGCTTTACACGCGTCAGCGCGGGACTGGTCGAGGAATGTTTTGAGGATCCTCTGACACGTGGCCTGATTATTCCCATGATTGATGTGTGACAGTTGTCCCCGTCACGTGCTTGGGCCAACGTCTCACGTGTTGGGATTTATCAGGGTTTCGCTAATGGGACTAAGCTGGTCAGGAGTGGTAGTGTGCGGGAGTATCCCTTCCAGGAGCTGCGTAGAGTTATGAGCCTAGGAGTAGGCATTCCCGGAGCTGCACGGAGTTAGGAGCTTAGGAGTAGGCCTCCCAGGAGCTGTATGGAGCTGAAGGCCTAGGAGTAGTTCTCCCAGGAGCTGTATGGAGCTGAAGGCCTAGGAGTAGTTCTCCCAGGAGCTGTGTGGAGTTAGGAGCCTAGGAGTAGGCCTCCCAGGAACTGTATGGAGCTGAAGGCCTGGGGGTGGTTCTCCCAGGAGCCATATGGACTATCAAGACAGGTTCCCAGTTTTAAGGTTTATTTAACTAATTATTCTAGACAAAGGATCCTGCAGCCACACCTATACCAAAGTGTCTTGCATACATTAATTCTGGAAATAAGAAAAGTTCATGACAAAATTGATTATTTAATTTACTGAGGAGTAGGTTGTTATTATGAGTCATATGTTTGGAGCTTGTTAAGGAAGGAAGACATTGTTGTTAACAGGGAAACTAGGCAATGTTATTACATAAATTAACAGCAGTATCAATTAACAAATATTAAATGATTAATAACAGTCGATTAGGACTTCGAAAAGACAAAATTCAAAGTGATACAGTGAAACACTAAATAATCAAATACTTGCTTAATAGACAGGGGAATCAATACATAGTGGATAGTGAGAGGCCGTCATTAAATAATGTCCACTGGCACAAGTGTTGGCTAGATCGTTAAGTACGTGTAAGACAAGGTTAAAGATCAATAGTTCCACCTCCTTTATGGAGTGGAAAGATATAGGAAGAGAAAAAAGAGAAACATCTCAGTAATTTTATCTTGAATAGCAGATTATACAGAACCTCATTACAAGTGTTTTGTTTACCTTCAGGATGCTAGAGAGCTCGACAGGGTGACTGCAACCAATAGCAGCTCCCCAAGCACGGGAGTGAACATTGAATTTCGCTCACTCGAAAAAGGTAAAAGGTAATGAGAAAACAAGTGTTTATCAGTGTTCTACAAATTAGTATGCCAACCTAGCCCAAGAGTAACTTTTCAGTCCCTAGCACTTATACATAGGGACCATGGGCATTTCTCAAGGCTGAACATAGGCAGTTTGATTCTGTAAATCTTTATTCGTATTACGGTATACTATAGCAATGTACGCGTCTTAATATTTTAGGCTACATTCCCAATAATTAAATTACCGATGACTACAAAGTAATACAAACATGTCCTGATATAACAGTTCTATAAATACATAATTTTTTATAATAGTGACAAGGATCGAAACATCATATCTAATTATCGAGATTAAACCAAAGACGAAAGCGTACCTAAATCTATAAACCATGATTGTGACATTACGCTTCTTGAATCCATAAGCCGATAACTGTGAGGGTAACTGAATCACGAATAACGTAACTCTTTATATATACCGCCTAACTCTCATTATAATTTAACTAGTTGATAACCCGTGCGAAGCACGAGCCGAGTTAATTTATTTAAATAATTTTTAAAAATCATAGTAATAGGGGTGCTATGTCAAAATTTCTAATTTGTACTCAGAAAACCCCACCTAAACTATGTAGTGGTTAAAAGAATTGCTCAAGATACGAATATGAGTGATACATCATGAAAATGTATGTTTTGTATATAACTAGGCATAAACATGTCAAAAATGGATATTTTTATAATTTTAATTTAATATATGATTCACACATTTGTATTCAACAAACTCAAAAATTTAATTACAGTGATCACGCATAAGTAATATGCGTATAGTCCAAACAAAATATTAGTAACTATAAGTTGGTCGGTATTTTAACCACTATTACACGCTAATATGTATTTTCGGACATCCAGTTTTAAAAGTGGGGTAATCCGTACATTTTCTTATTGATTCATTGTTAATTAAATATATTATTTATTACAGTATAATTGATTATTAAAAAAAATTACAATTACAATATAGTTCTAATAATCATATTAATTTATCGAATATCAATTTATAACCGTACAATATATATGAATCTAGAGGTGAAATAAATATTAGAAAAATAGGGAATTAAAGTTATTATTAATTTTATTTTTTTATTTACAATTATTTTAAGAAAAGTAAAAAAATTGTAATATACATGTGATAATTATTTGCATTAGAATTATAATAAAAAAGATTGTAATAATATAGTTTCAATTATTTTATTATTTCATTAAAAAGTAGTATAGAGTTATATAGAGTCATATCAGAAATATGATTATCGAGCTGAAATGAAAAATAGGATTATCGAGCTGAAATAAAAATAGAATAATTATAATACGATTTCAACAATTTAGTTATTTCATTAAAAATAATATAATATAGAGTTGTATCAAAAATAAGATGATTGGAGTGAAACCAAAATATGGGTTGAACAAAAATAAGGTGATATAAAATTTGGGACCATTTTAAAAAAGGGTTTTGCATATTAATAAAGATATGATATTTGTGTTATGATTATAATAAAAAGATGATTTATTATATAATTTCAAAAATTTAATTATTTTATTAAAATATACTATTGAGTTATATGGGAAATATGACTACCGAGTTGAAATCAATATAAGAATTGTAATTAAAAATGGCCATAAAATAATACATAATATTATAGGTCATATAGAAGTAAAAGAAGAATAAAAAATATACATTAGAGTTATAATAAAACTTAAAAAAATGTGAAACCAAAAGTTGATGAAAACCAAAAAAGGTGAAATCAAAGTAACATTTAAAAGAGTGTTTCACTTATTAATAAAGGTTATTAATTATAATAAATAAAAATATTTTAATTATACTACGATTTCAAAATTTTTAGTGTTTTATTAAAATATACCATCGAGTCATATGAGAAATAAGATTACTGAGTTAAAATCAATATAAGAATTGCAATTAAAAAATGGGTAAAATAATATATATAATATTATAAGTCATATAGAAATTAAAGAATAATTAGTGGGCGATACTTATAAATAAAGAAGTATAATAAAAATAGAATTCTACTAATTCTACTAAATCAAAACGGCTAAAAATAATATATTTTCAAATAAAAGTATGTTACATTATCTATATTTATATTTATAATTAGGATGGTCTTGGTGTTGCTTAGAAATCAAGAAGTATAATTACAATAGAATTCTAATAATTATATTAAAAAAAAATTATGATTCTATTATAGTAAGTATGTTAGATATATTTGAGATGTCATATCTAATATGATTTGTGTTTAGTTTTTAAAACTTAACAACAGGACAAATCAGGACTTATTGGAAGTCAACTTAATATCAGAACTTAAGGTCATATCAGAACTTAAGTGCGGGAAGAATTTCAGTTAAGGAAGCTGATTTACAGGAGAAGATCTAGACTAAAACAAAAGAAGATATGCATGGAAAGAGTTAGATGACTGGAAGACTTGTAGAAGAAATTTGATTGATATATTTTAGGAGACAGAATTGTATTCCATATCAATTAGAAGTTATCTTGTAACTGTGTACTATATAAACACAGACTTAGGGTTTACACTATATGTGTTATCATTATCGAGAAGATTATACATTGTAACCTAGCAGCTCTTAGTGATATTTGTTCATCACTGAGAGAGAACAACAGTTCTTATTGTAACAGAGTTTATTCAATATACTTGATCTTTGTTATATACTTGTGTTAAATCGATTTTATTGTATAAACACTGTATTCAACCCCCTTCTACAGTGTTGTGTGACCTAACAAGTGGTATCAGAGCTTATCTGTTAACACACATACAGTAAAGATCCAAACAATCATGTCTGAAGAAATACAAACTCCAACTAAGCCCACCAAAACTCAAGAAACTCAAAACACCCAAACCCACAGTCGATTTGAGACTATTAGGGTTCCCATATTGAGACCGTCTGAGTATCCCATATGGAAAGTGAAGATGGCTATGTTTCTGGAAGCTACAGATCCAGAATACCTTGACAGAATTAATGAAGGACCACATAAGCCAATCAAGTTCTCTATTATAGTTGCTGATCAACCAGCAAAGACCATACCAAAGGAGAAAAGTGAGTATACAGCTGAAGACATATGCTCTATTGCCAAAGATGCAATGGTAAGGCATTTGCTCATAGTGCCATTAATAATGTCATGTCAAATAGGGTAATTCATTGCAAGACTGCAAAGGAGATATGGGATGCTTTGGAGACAAGATGCTAAGGAACTGATGCAATCAAGAAGAACAAGAGGACTATACTCACTCAAGAGTATGAACACTTTGACTCAAAAGTTGATGAGTCATAAACTGATTTGTATGATAGGTTTGTCAAATTATTGAATGATCTGTCACTAGTGGACAAGGAATATGATTTTGAAGATTCAAATCTAAAATTCCTTTTAGCTCTTCCTGAAAATTGGGATTTGAAGTCTACTACCATGAGAGACAACTATGACCTTACTGAAACTACTCTTGTTGAAATTTATGGTATGCTCAAGACTTATGAACTTGAGATGGATTAAAGGAGCAAGAGGCATGGAAGAAAGTCAAGGACAGTTGCTCTTAAAGCTGAGGAGGAATCTCCTAAAGCTGTTGCCTTAAAGAGGTGCAAAGAAAAGGCTCTCATCATAAAGTCTGATTTAGAGTCATTATATTCTGATGATGATGATTCAGAAACTGAAAGTTTACCTGAAATGGATGCTGATGAAGAGATGATGAAATTGTGTGCTCTTATGGTGAAGGGTATCACAACCTACAGGAAATTCAGAAAAGGCAAGAAGCTTTCCAGGAAAAGTGGAAGTTCTGATAAGAAAGGATTCAGAAAGTCTGAAGGTAAAGGAACGTCTGAAAGAGGAGACAACTCAAATGTCAAATACTACAATTGTGGTGAAAGAGGCCACATATCTCCTGACTACAAGAAAGGAAAAAATGACAAAGGCAAGGCACTTGTCACAAATAATAAAAGCTGGACAAACACTTTAGATTCTGAACAAGAGGTGAGCTATGTGAAAGGCATATGTCTTAGCCTATTTGTTTATTCGAGGATTTAACTCAACTCAAATAAGAATGTAATGAGTAAATAGTGGATCTATCGTCAGAGAGATCTCATAGAGTAACATCTGTCAAAGGGTTAAGAAACATTATTCATCTACAGACTTGAAGACTTAATTCACTGGAAGAAGCTCAAGAAATTGATCAAGCCTCAGTGATATAAATCAAGATTGTGGATTTAATCAAGTGACAGAGATCTCGTCAGGGTATCAATTAATTACAAGGATTTAGTCTGAAAAAAATAAAGAGTATCAAGGTCAAGGCTTGAAGAAACGTCATGGAAGTTAGTCACTCATGAACCGGACAGTACATCGAGTGTCAACATTGAAGTGGTGGAATTGATTCATAATTGACAGTAATTTTCAGAAGATTTTCAGAAGAATGGTTGCTGCTCAAGATTAGTATTAATTCTCTATTAATTAATTAAGTCAAATAATTTAATTAAGAAAATAAATTATATCTGCAAAGATTAATTTATTGATTAATTGAATTAATTGATTAATTAATTCAGAATTAATATTAAGGATTTTCAGAATTGTTATTAGATTAAAATCTATTAATAATTCAGTAAGACAATATGATTTGAACTACTATGACAATCGGTATGACAATTGATAGTCATACCGAAAGTCTTGCTAGTTCATTCTGATTGTCTTGCTAGCTATTGGGATTGTCTTGCTAGTTCAAAAGGATAGTCTCACCGAAAGTCCTACCAGTTTAAATGGATTGTCATGCCAGTTCATTTGATTGTCTTGCCGAAAGTCTTGCTGATTCAACTGGATTGTTTTGTTTACTTAAACAACAAAAAAGCAGAAGACATTCATGAAATTATTCATACTGAACACACAAGTCAAGAACAAGCAGAAAAGAAAAACAAGCAGCAATATTTCATCTTTTCATCTGCTTTATTCAAGATCAAAATTCTAGATTGTAAAATTAAATCCAAACCACTAGAATTATTTATCTTGTTCTTGTGTAACAATCTAGCAGATTAAAATCCCTAGAACTTAATCTCAAATCGCATTTAGCATTTGATCTTTTCATTGCAAAAATAGAAAAAGTTCATGTCGAATTTATTCTAGATTTGTAATAATTGATTTGAGATTAATCCCTTGTAAACGATACCGTTGTTGTAACACCTTTCAAGTTTAATAAAAGTTTTATTTAACTTGAATTTTGTTTCACATTTTTATTCCGCATTTTATTCGATTAAACGGTATTGTTTGTATTCAACTCCCCCCTTCTACAAACAAATTGGGACCTAACAATTGGTATCAGAGCCTTCTGATTAACGTACAAATCAAGATCCTAGACTTTTGTGTTTCTTTCACTCCTTGAATTTTTTATTCACTCAAAAATTCATAATGACTACACAAAAAGTTGGAACCGTTAAAATTCCACTATTCGATAAAGAAAATTATGTTATGTGGAAGAAGAAGATGCTATTGTTTTTACAAGTTGCTAATCCCAAATATCTGGAAGTGTTGAAGAAGGGTCCAAAAATTCCTATGGTTATTGAACCAGAGGTAATAGAAAATGATGTGGTGATCACCAAAGCTAGAACTTATGTGAAAGATCCTGAGGATTTCTCTCCTGCTAAAATAGAAGAAGCCTCCCTGGATGCTAGCCTTCAATTAATTTTAGTAGATTCCCTTGATCCCTTGATGAATAGACATGTGATGAATTGTAAAGATTCCAAACATATCTGGGAAACTATTGAGGTTATTAATGAAGGCACAGAGGAAGTTAGGGATAATAAGTTAGAAATCCTAACCTCTGAGTATGAATACTTTAAATCCAATCCAGGAGAAGGAATCACTGAAGTGTTTGAGAGGTACAATGCATTGATCAACAACCTGAACATTAATGGTAAATACTATTCCATCAGGGAGGTCAACAAAAAGTTCCTTCTAACACTGCCAACTCATCTCGAACATAGAATCACTGCCATAAGAGAAGCAAGAGATCTAAGTGAGATTTCTTTGGAAAGGCTCTATGGTGTGTTAAAGACTTATGAGTTGGAGCAGATTCAGCAGAAGGAAGTTTATGGGAAAGGAAGAGTGGTCAGCACATCTACTGCTCTAGTAGCTGATGAATATCAACAATAATCTCAACAGTCAGAATGAATGGTACAGTCTTCCAAGGTTGAAGAAAATGTGATAGTAGCAGAATTTGATCCTCCTACTACAAATCAATCGGGAGATGATTTTTATTCCTTGGAAGAACTGGAGCAATTGGAGGATGAGTCAATGGCCCTGATTGTCAAGAGATTCTCAAATGTCAGATTCAAAAGGAATCCCAAGTTCAAGTACAAGTCCAACTACAACAGATTCTAGAAAGGTGGATCTTCATCCTCTAACACCAGCAGTGGTGGGTATAAAACAGGGATGGTTGATCGAAGCACCATTCGATGCTTCAACTGCAATGAGTTGGGACACTTTGCCACAGAATGCAGGAAGCCAAAACAAGTTAGGAAGAACTCTTACGATTCTAATCAGAAGAGTAAATCTGAAAGGGCTTACCTGGCAAAGGGAAGAAGCTGGGATGATACTGACAGTGAAGATGAAGAAGTTAGGAATCTTGCTCTCATGGCTAGTGATGCAAACACCTCATCGTCAAGAAAAGAGGTAAAATTTACTGATGTTGAATTAGTTTATCATCTAGGAGGTTCCTTAGATTGTGCTCGTCGTGATAATGAATTGTTAAATCAACAAATCAAAGACCTTGAGAAAGAGGTCAATGAATTAAGACTTGTGCATATTAATCAAGATAAATTAAAAGAACAAGTATCTTTTCTAGAGAATAGAGTTGACTGTTATAGACAACTTGAAACTATTCTCAAAGACAAGATCACCGGTCTTGAGGCTAAGGTTAAAGCTTACTTTAATTCTTGTTCGAAGTCCAAAGAGTTTTACAATAAGCAAGCTGTTAATTAAACATCTGGAATAGGTTATGATTACAATGCTGCTATTGGAAAATTAGGCATAAACTCCCCTCCTCATGTCTGTGCTAAAGGCAGGGAAGTACCACATGTGCTTAAGGTTGTTGATGAACCCCTCTATAAAGAATCAATTGTTGAACCATTTGATGAGACCTCATTTATTATTCAAGAAGAAATCCGTGCTGAAGATAATGCTAATGAGAAAGCTGTCTCCAAGTCAAGTGTGTCAAAAGTTCCAGTCAAGGTTGTGAAAGCAACTGAGACTAACTCAGACACACATGAGTTGGATAACACAAATGCCATGTCTACCATGCATAAGTTGCCTATTGTTAATCCCTCTCATAAAGCATGTGGTGTTCCTGATTGTATGTCTTGTGCTTTTAATCTGATGTATGCTTATTTTAATGGTAAGCATGTTTCTAATGATAAGACTACTCCTCGTCAGTATGTGAATAATAGAAAGCATGATAGGTCTAAGACTGCTAGTCCTCCTAAAGCTAGAAAGGAGACATTTGTGCCTAAGCCTAAACAGAAATTTATCAAGGCTGTTCACAAGGTCAAATGTCCAGTCATTGAGAAAGTTGAGAATATTAAAATTAAGAATGTTGTTTTGCCTGATAAAGGCCAATTTTACAAATATGCCGGACCCAGCCAAACTTGGGTTCCGAAGAAGGTCTAATCCATTTGTATTGCAGGGCATTAAACAGGTACAACCGGTAGTGTGGATTCTTGACAGCGGATCGTCAAGACATATGACCGGAGATAGAGCCCTGTGATAAGTGGATTTTATATCCACTTGGAATGCTTTATTACAAGATTAAATTGGTGTTTTGGACTCAAGTTGTTGGTATTTTGATGTGTTTTTGTGTTATTGCATTTCAGGTATCAGTTAAATGAAGAAAAGAGCTTTTAAAGGAAATATGATGAAAAGTGATCAGAATTGGAAGTCAAGGCCATTGTCAAGTTGTAGAGAATCTCAATAGCTTCGCGTGGGCAGTTGAATCGCCTAATTCTGACGAGTAGAACTCAAGTTATGGTCAAAACAAGATTCATCAGAATATTTTTTCCAGTCAGTAGCTGAGCGCCCGCTCAGAGAGCTGAGCGCCCGCTCAGGAGAGCTGAGCGGCCGCTCAGGGCGCGGCTGGTCGCTGATTTCGCTGAAAAAACCTTTTTGAGTAGAATTTAACGATTTTAAGGGTCCAGGTCCACTAGGGGCGTATATATACTTAAAAAAAGGGTTTTCATCATCCGGGAAGATTGGGATACCAAGGAGAAGACCTAGAAGCACAGAACAACTCCGAAAAAGAAGATCTTGTTTTCAACTTGTGATTCTTTGAATTAGTTGTAACTTTGGATGCTCGTTTTCGTTCTTGTTGAACCTAGATCTTGTTTATTCGTACTTTGATTATTATTTAGTTTATTAAGACTTTGTTTATACCATGCTTTCATTGGAACCCATGGTGACGATGAGTTCGATTATGGGCTAATCGTTGTCATGGGATTCTAGCGGATTTACTTATGGATTTCAATAGTTAATTGTTTCGATATCTTGGTGTGTGGTGATTGATTGATATCCTAGTATTGGTTGTGCTTATTCGTCTTATGTGCGTAGCTAACATATAAGATAGCGTGTTAATCTCTATTGAAGCGACAGTGAATATAGAGGTTTAGAACTTGCCATGCTAGCATAGGTTCATGTATTGTATGCATGATTCGTAGGTAACTCTAACCGTTTTACTTGCCCTATGTAATCAAGATAGATAACTTGTTCTTAAACCATTATGTTGTCAAATTCTATAGACATATAGGGTCTCAATATAATTGGTGCCTATTCAGCTTCTATCTCTTTTGTGGATGTCTGGTAGAATGGTACTCGTGCAACGAAAGTTGGCGTTTATCAGTTTCGTGTTATCTGATTAGTGTCATCACCATCACATGCTAAGGTTAAAAACAATAAGGCTATTGAATGAAGTATTTAATGAAGTTAGGATCCCATGTTTGTCATATATAGTAATTCAACCTCAATTCTCTTAGTTAATGTTATTTAGTATAATCTCTTAGTTTAATAAAAACCCAATTTGTTATTTGTCTTAGCATTGAGCAATAACCATACATTGTTGCATAAGTGCATAAATTGAACTTAACCTAAACCAGTCTCTGTGGGAACGAATCTGATTTATATCTTATACTACTTGCGAACGCGTATACTTGCGTGAATATTAGCGCGTGTTTTCGCCCTAACAAGTTTTTGGCGCCGCTGCCGGGGACTCGGTGTTAATTTTTAGTTTATGTGCTTGTCATCAGTGGTCGTTAAAGTTCACTGACTCGGATTCTTTTACTTTCACAGTTTTTTTGTTTGTGTTTCAGGTACTCATTACAATGGGAGATCCAGCAGCACGAACGAAAGCCTTGATGGACTTTTCTCAACCCAAGATTAATGACATTCAATCTAGCATTGTCCGGCCAGCTATCACAGCTAATACCTTTAAGATCAAGCCTGGCATAATTCAATGGGTGCAGAATTCAATCCAGTTTGGGGGTTCTTCAACGGAAGATCCCAATATGCACATTAGGGATTTCATTGAGATCTGCGACACCTTCAAGTTCAACGGTGTTTCTGAAGATGTTGTGAAGCTGAGACTGTTCCCATTCTCTCTGAGGGATAAGGCTAAGATCTGGTTACACTCTCTACCAGCTGGTTCGATTACTACTTGGGAGGATCTTGCTCAGAAATTCCTTACTAAATTCTTCCCTATGGCGAAGACAGCTGCAATCAGAAACGCTATTACTCAATTTGCGCAGCAAATGGGAGAATCGCTAAGTGAAGCTTGGGAGCGCTACAAGGAGATACTTAGGAAGTGTCCTCATCATGGAATTCCTGATTGGATGATCATCACTTGTTTTTACAATGGGTTGGGAGCACAGTCCAGACCCATGCTCGATGCAGCATCAGGCGGAGCATTATGTGCAAAGAGCTATGAGGAAGCTTATGATCTAATTGAACTGATGGCTGCTAATGAATATCAGTATCCAACCCAGAGATGTCCACAGGGCAAGGTAGCAGGAGTTCTTGAGGTGGATACAGCTACGGCTATCACTGCTCAACTAAAGGCGTTGTCTATGAAGATCGATTCTCTGGCTTACTATGGTGTTAAGCAGATAACCAGTGTTTGTGAGCTGTGTGCAGGTCCGCATGCGACAGAACAATGCGCTATATCTAGCGACTCAGCTCAGTTTGTGAGCAACTTTCAGAGATCGCAACAACCAGTTCCAGACACTTATCATCCTGACAACTGGAATCATCCTAACTTCAGCTGGAGCAACAATCAGAATGCGATGCAACAGCCATTCCAACAGTTTGCAAATAAGCTATTTAACCCTCCTGGTTTTCAGCAACAATTTACACCAAGACAACAACTCCAACTTCAACGACAAACTAATGACGCAGGTCTATCTTCGAATGAAAAATATGAATTGGAGGAGTTGAGGCTTATGTATAAAAACCAGGCTCTTATATGCCAAAGCCAGGCTGTTTCTATCCAGAATCTGGAGAACCAAATAGGGCAAATTGCTAATGCCTTATTGAATCGACCACCAGGAACGGTTCCTAGTGATATAGAAACAAATCCAGGCAAGAGGGAAGTTGAAGAACAGGTGAACGCCATCACCTTAAGGTCTGGAAAGGTCGCAAGCCCCCATGTTCAGCAAGACGAAGAGCCTGAAAAGTCTCAAGTTCCAGAATCTGAAGTTTTGGCTGAAGAAGATGTGCAGAAGGAAGTCGAGGTGGAACCAAGGAAGACTACTGTGGAACACACTCCTCCTGAGAGTAATACATGGGAGAAACAGATCTATCCTCCACCTCCTTTTCCTAAGAGGCTGTAGAAGAAAAAGCTGGATAAGCAGTTTGAGAAGTTTCTGGAGGTGTTCAAGAAACTTCATATCAACATACCTTTCGCTGAAGCTCTTGAGCAGATGCCTAGCTATGCGAGGTTTATGAAAGGTATTCTCTCTCGGAAAGTGAAGCTCGATGACTTAGAGACCGTTGCTCTAACGGAGGAATGCAGTGCTGTGCTGCAACAGAAGTTGCCTCCAAAGCTTAAAGATCCTGGAAGCTTCACTATTCCTTGCACCATCGGAAACTTGTCGTTCGACAAGTGTTTATGTGATTTAGGAGCTAGCATCAATCTGATGCCCTTATCTATCTTCAAGAAGTTTGGTCTGCCTGAGCCGAAACCAATATTCATGTCATTGCAACTAGCTGACCGTTCCATCGCTTATCCACGAGCTATAGTGGAGGATGTCTTGGTCAAGGTGGATAAACTCTTCTTCCCTGCTGACTTTGTAATTCTTGATTTCGAGGAAGATAAGAAGATTCGCATTATCTTGGGAAGACCATTCTTGGCTACAGGCCGAACTATGATCGATGTGCAAAAAGGAGAGCTTACGATGAAGGTTAATGATCAGAAGGTCACTTTCAATATGTTCAAGGAAATAAAATTACCCATAGCTAAAGAGGAGTGCTTTAAAGTAGAGCAAATTCAGGTTTTGAATGCACCTCTGTGGAAGAGGAAGTTGGATGTGCCATTCGATTCTCTTGGGTTAGCAGAGCTGAAAATTTCTCAGGATCGTCTCGAGTCGTCTATTGAAGATGCTCCTACACTTGAGCTCAACCCACTACCAAATCACTTGAGTTATTCATTCTTAGGTGCACCCCCTGACAAGGGGTTGGGATATATCTTTGATGATGTAGAGGGTAGCCGAATGGATCCCCTAGTGCCTATAGAGGGTTCTTCTCATGTGCAGCAGGTAGTTGATATGACTGGTGTTGGTGACGAGCAGTACAGGCGAGTAATTAGGCGTATGGAGGCCATGCACGACATTCACCGTCATTTTGCTGAAGATTTGACACACGCTTTCGGTACTATTTTCCGAGACACTAGTGGCGAGGTTGATTGACCACCTGATCTGTAATAACCCCAAAATTTTTTCAACTTTTTGTAACCCTTGTGAATAGTGTTTTAGCTGAATGAAGAAACTTTTCACGCCACACTATGTAGGGGTTCTGTTATGGATATTCTGGGATATTATTAGTACTCTATGAAGTATATAAGTGTATGTAAAGATCGTCAGAATCCAATTCCGAACACTTTGATTTTTCCCGGAAATCCACAAGATACGGAGAGAATTGAGTATAAGGTAACATGATAAAAAGGATTTAAATTAAAGGATTATAATAGAGGATCATAAAAAGGAATATAATGTATTGAGAAAGGTTAAGGGAACCTAAGTAATAAGATCCCGGGTATGATCCTTCAAACGATAAACGAGAACGAAAGTTAAGCGAACCGTATAACAGATCAGCGGTCATTAGGCAAACGATTAGGAAGTTAATCAAAGGGATTAGTGGGAATGATGTCATCCAACCAATAGAAAGAGGACAAGGAAGGGAGGATGACATCATGAGGATGACATAAGCATGACATGGGAAGGAAGGAGGTGTGGTAGCTTTGTAACCACACAATTTCAAGGGCAAGAAAGTAATTGACTAAATCAAATACAAAACAAGTCAACCAAGCCAAGTAAAAATCATTCTCATCAAAAATCAAAAGCAACCAAGGCATTAGTTCTTCATTGCTCTCGGCTTTCTTGCTTTTTAAAGGCAAGATTTTTCAAAATCCAAGATCCAAGCTTCCTAAATTGGTAAGATAATTCCCTAATCATCTTCATGCTTAGTTAGGACTATATCATGAGTTTAAGCCATTAATTCTTTCTCAATCTTCTTCATTTAATCAAAGAAGAAGACAATGAATAGTGTTTTCAAGTTTTTAACTTGAACTTTTTCTTGTTTTTCTTGAAGATCCAAGCATTCTTAAGACTTCTCAAAGCTTCTTAAGGCTTCCTAGCTCCACCCACCACTTCAAGGAAGGTATACCATCTCCAAACCCTAGATTCCTATATATTATAAGATGATTTTGATTAGTGGGTTGATATTGTAGCTTGTTGTTATGATTTAGAGTTTGGGATTTGGAATGGTAGTGAAATGGAATGGTAATTGTTGTGGTTTTGATTTAAAGGAACTTAAGTATGATTAAAGTTAAGTTTAGGCATAAGTATGAATGATTAAATTGAATTGGTTGGGGTTGTTATGATGTGATAAGGATGGATGTTGGTTGTATGTTGGATTTGAGGTTGGTTTGTGGTTGGTTTTGTATGGTTTAAAATTTGGAAATCGCGTAAACATAGCCGTCGTAACGTCCGATTTTCTTTGGACTGTTTTTGTGCATAGCATTAGGACCCGAGAACCCCCTGCTAGATTATGACCACTGCCATGTTTAGATAGCTCATGTTACGAGCTTCGTTTTGATATGTAGTTCGTTCGATTCCGATGCACGGTTTAGGAGAAACGACCGTTTCAAGTGACGGCGTTTCGCAAACGAAACTTTTTCCCTCGCCTTACTTTGAAATGTAGGTTAAAGACCAAAAAGGGTTAATTAATGTATGAAACATTTATGGTAAGTGTGTTAGGCAGTTGGTAAGACATTCGCGAAGGAATCGCTTTAAAACTCGTAAAGGTTAAATTATTAAAAATGGTGGAGCCGCGGGTACCCGAGTGACTTAAGCGAATCGGTGAGCGCAAAACAAGCGTTAGAATCTAAGTTAGTTAAAGTATAGATTTACAAGTGATTTTGGTTTAATTCCAACTTACTTGTTGTTTATAGGTTATCAGACTCGTCCCGAGCCTTTCTCACCCCCAAGTCGCTCAGGCAAGTATTCTATCCGTTATACTGTTGTTGTGATGTATACACTTGTATATGCATTATCTTGCGATAGATGCATGTTGGTTATTTAGCAAATTCTTGCGATATATTGTAGCATGTGATATGGTATATATGCATGCCTGTTTCATATTCTTGAAATATATATCTGTTGGTTCAGTTGATAATACCTATGCTAGAGGATAGCGGTATCTTGCATATACCCTTAGTATAGGGACCCAAAGGTGAAAATATTTTCTAAAACCGGGAGTCGAGGATCCCGAGTAGATTTTGTATATATATGGATATGGATATATATATATATATATATTTATATATATATATATGGTTATAGTTTTCCAAACTATTAATCGAATAAGGTTTATTCGATAACTTTAAACTTTATTTATTATTGAATATTATTTCGAATATTATTCGAAGGCGTATGACTCCTTTTATTTGTTTATCTGATATTATTTGAATATTCATTCGAGGGCTTATGACTCTTTTATATTATTAGTGAATATTATTGAATATTCATTTGAGGATCTATGACTCCGATTATTTGCTGAAATATATTCTTTATTTTATTAAAGAATAAGGTGTTAATAATCAAACTTATTTTCGATTATTCAAATAAAGATAATACTTTCATATAAGTATATCTTTGGTTATTTAATACTCGTTTCAAGTATAAGTTTTAATACTTCTACTTCAATTATTTTTATAAAGATTATTCTTTATGGGAATATTATTTAAATAATAATATTCAATCATTTTCTAAATATTCTGGGGACTGATTTACTTCATTAAATCAGCTTTACTCCAAACACTCTTTAAAGTGTTTTCGAGTCTTCAAAATGATTTTTAAAAGTCAGAGTGGATCCCAAAACTCTTTTTTTTATATTTAAGATCTTCCTTTTAAGGGGATTTAAATACTCGCTCAAAACCTGGGGAATCCGGCTCTGTGGTGTATTTTATATTCGCAACGAGGTTGCAGTTTTGGTAAATGAATTGATTACTTGCCCAACGTTCGGGAAGTAAGCCCATCTAATTGAGTCGGCATAAGCGACAGGCCGGGGTACGGTCTATTATTGTGTAAGTGGCTGGGTGGCAGTCCATCAACGCGTGAGGGGCCGGGTAACGGTCTAGCGCGAGGTCCTAATGCGGCCAGGGTGATGACCGGTGAGGAATTCATCCATCTACAGTAGAAAATGTTACTTATTGGTATCTTTGCCTGATCAGCAAGATATCTGGTTTATGCCAAAATTCTTTTCCTTTCCAAAATTCATTGGATGTTTCAAACTCTGTTCATACTTTACATAACAGAGGTTCCAGGAAATGTTTTAGAGATATATATATGTGGATATATATATATCGGGACTAAATAAAGTATCTCATAACTTTTTTATTCAACAATATTTCAAAGATTGAATCTATTCAAGTCTCAACTTGTGGTCTCATCTATGGGATGTTTTTCTTAAAACTTATAATACTTTGAACGGTGGTAGTTCAAGTAGCTTTATAAATGATATAAGCGTGGTGAAGTATTGGTAACTTCATTCCTTGTTTTTACTTATATCTAGTAAGTAATTATCTTACGCATGATAGAGATTCTATTAAGTATCCATTTAGATACTTATATTATTGTTATCACTATATATATTATCTTGCGAGCTGTAAGGCTCACTCTTGCTTTATTTCTTCATCACACAACAACAGTTAGGAGAGATGGCCAGACTCCAGCAGACCCAGCGCAAGCGCGTGGGAAGCGTCCCGCGTCTTCCCGATGATGTTGTAGCTGCTATAGCTGCAGAGGTAGATCCATTGTAGTTCAGGCATTCTACTTTTGAGAATCAAATTATGTATAATTATAACTTGTGGCAGATAATGGCAATTAACTGTAAATTATCAAGTAATCATTTTGGGTTGTAATAATTTTAAATTGTGGATTCAAAGACTTGTACTTATTTCAATTTCATCTCTGAGACTATAACGGGTTGTGGTGTGTGTTAGTATGGGGTCACAGCATGAGGTTATTTATTATTAATTAAGTGAAGTGATATTGTGGAAAGAAAGACTGTGACAACCCGGATCCCCGACCCCGGATCTGGGGGTGTTACAGAAATGGTATCAGAGCTAAGCGTTATAAACCTCAGAGATGATGCGTCGATATAATAACAAACTCACAAAGATAATAAGAACTCTTGCCAAGTTCATGGTCGGACTACTTAAAGTAGTGCTGACAGTTAAAACCCTTACGGGAACCCTTATAAGTATCATGATAGTAACTTAGCTCGTTTAATGTGTAGGCGCCTGAGATAGAGGACCCCGAGATGTTCGAGCGTGAGCATGATGAGGCATTGTTAGATGTTGAGGATCAGGAGGAGCCTGAGATGGAGGAGGATGAGGAGGACCCCTCAGAGGAGCCTGAGACGGAGGTCATTGCTGTTTCAGATGAGGAGGACCCCTCAGAGGAGTCAGAGACAGAGGTTATTGCTATTCCAGATGAGGAGGACCCGGATGAGGTCCCAGTAGCTGAGGAGCGTGTTGGACCTATGGTAGTGTATGCTGGTATCCCTTTACCCACACTTCCGGTGGTCAGAGCCCCTACCCCTCCACCACTATCTTGGATTCCTGATGATGACAGCTCAGAGACCCATACTTCCGAGCCTAGGCAGACCGAGGAGGCACCCTCAGCGGCTCCGAATTCACCACCTCTTGACCCTGCCCACAGGCAGTCTTCGTTAGCTCATGGATATGTTCAGGATGTATTGAGGACCCGAGTGGCTGTTGCCGAGGGCCGACTAGATGAGGCCAGGAGGGAGTTGGATGCAGAGAGGGCGGGTAGGCGTACCCGAGCTTATGAGACCAGGGCTTCTATACCCCGATCCTTGAGGAGGGAGCTTACGGGGATAGAGCTCACATCCCGAGCGAGGCTCAGATCGCTCCAGGGGGACAGGCATGGTAGGATCTCCAGGCGGCAGGCCGACTATATCTTCCGTCATGCGATGGAAAGGGTTTGGGAGCTAACCCGCTCCGGTGTGTGATTCAGGATTGATGATGGAATAGTCTAGTTGTCTAGTTAGCCGAGGCCTTAGTAAGAGCCAATTTTCCGGGATAGTTGACTTGTATATAGCATCCCTTTTTCTGACTAGACAGATAGACTCTTGTGTATCACTTTTGGGATAGATGACTGTAGCACTGTTGTACTTTTGACCAGATCAAACTATGTATTTCTCGCATTATGTATATATTTGTTTCCTTTCAGTTCAGTTCCATAGTGACGGGATCACTGTTTTATCATTATTATTACTGCACTTCGTATTAGAACTTTCTTAAAATAATAGAATTGCGATATACGTTCTCCCCATTATAAGAGCTGTGCAAGGCACAATGTTGTATATGATTGTGACCTAACGTTGAATTTTCCCAATAATTGTTTTTATTATTATCAGAATCATGCCGCCAAGAAAGATTGGAACTAGGGCGAACCCTGGATCTGAGGACCAGGGAAGCCATAATCAGGACAATAGAAACCAAGAACACAGTGAAGAGGAAGATGAGGATTATGTGGAACAGGATGACTCCCTGTATGAAGAGGAAGAGGAAACATATGATGTTGAGGGATTTGAGATAGAGGCTGAAGAAGGAGAAACCGAGGTTGAGCAACCAGTACCAAACCCAGGCATGGATCCCATGAGCCAATTCATGCAACTCCTAAGACAGAATTTGGAACGTCAACCCAACCCACCCCCTCAAGGAAGTAACAATGCAGTGGCAAACTCTTTCAGGGCTTTTAAGTCCCTTAAGCCCCCTGAGTTCCACGGATCAGCCAACCCAGTTGAGGCAAGGGCATGGTTAAAGGAAATGGAGAAATCTTTTGAGATTTTGAGTATCGATGAGGCACAGAAAACTGTATTTGCTACCTACCTTCTGAAAGGAGAAGCTAACTACTGGTGGGAGGCCAAGAAAAACATGGAGACAGATGCTATTATAACCTGGGAGAGATTTAGTCAGTTGTTTCTGGGAAAGTATTTCCCGAGGTTTATGGAAAACCAGATGGAGCTCAAGTTCTTGGAGCTAAAGCAGAATAACTTGTCTGTAGCAGAGTACGAAGCGAAATTTACTGAGTTATCAAGGTTTGTGCCGGAGTTTGTGAGCACCGAGGAAAAGAAAGCTAGGAGGTTTCAGTAGGGACTGAAACCATGGATTCAGAATAGGGTGGCAATCCTTGAGCTTACGGACTATGCCACTCTGGTGCAAAAGGCAACGATTGTAGAAGTCGGAAGTGAACAGATGCAGAAGGAAAGAGAGAAGAAAGGAATAAAGAGGAAAAGTATGAGCATGGGTGGAGGTTCCGCAGGAAGGAGCTTCCCAACTAGATTTAATCGAGGAGCAGTGTCCCTACCAGGAAGGAACACTGGGTTTAAGCGGCCAATGAGTGTGAGTGTGAGCCAGGGCGGCCAGAAGTCAAGAATGTCCTATTCCAACCAGTCTCGACCCCCATTTCCAGCCTGTAACATATGTGGAAGGAATCACACTGGGGAGTGTAAAGAAAGGCCAGTAACCTGTTTTAAGTGCGGTCGGGAGGGCCACTATTCAAATAAGTGCCCATCATCAACCCCTGCCGTCGTTCCAACCACCAATTGTCATCAGTGCGGACGCCCAGGTCATTGGAAGAAGGAATGCCCAATGAACAAACCAGCAGCTTCGGGAGCAAGCAGGGCTGCTTCCAATAAGCCACCTACTGCGAGGACTTTCAACATGACAGTCCAGGATGCTATGAAAGATTCAGATGTGATAGCAGGTACCCTTTCTCTAAATTCAGTCAGTGCAAATGTTTTATTTGATTCGGGAGCAACTAAATCTTTTATATCAAAGGACCTTGCGCGTAAGTTAAGACTTAAGGCTGAACCCTTGATAGAACCCTTACAAGTAGAAATAGCCAATCATGAAATTATTCCTGTTAACCAGATTCACCCCGCCTGTGAGATAGGCATAGGGGAGCAATCTTTCAGTGTTGATCTGATTCCTTTTAAATTAGGGGAGTTTGATGTGATTTTGGGAATGGACTGGCTATCTAGCAACGATGCTCAGATAGACTGTAAAGGGAAGAAAGTTAAGTTAAATATCCCCGGGAAGAAAGAAGTTATATTTAGAGGAAAGAGGCAGACGCATAAATTTTTGACTATGGCCCAGGCCAAAAGGATGCTACGAAAAGGAAGTGAGGCTTACCTAGCCTATGTGGTGGACACGCAGAAGGAGGTGCCCAACTTACAAGATATTCCAGTAGTCAACGAATTTGAAGATGTATTCCCACAAGACCTTCCGGGATTACCACCCGATAGAGTGATTGAATTTGCTATTGAGTTGGCCCCAGGGACGGCGCCAGTTTCAAAAGCACCTTACCGGTTAGCCCCGTTAGAAATGAAGGAATTAGCTATCCAATTGCAGGAACTCTTGGATAAGGGTATGATAAGACCCAGTGTGTCTCCGTGGGGAGCACCAGTTTTATTTGTTAAGAAGAAAGATGGGAGCATGAGGTTGTGCATAGACTATCGACAGTTGAACAAGCTAACCATAAAGAACAGGTACCCATTGCCTAGAATAGACGATCTGTTCGACCAGCTAAAGGATGCTATTTATTTTTCCAAGATTGACCTGAGAACTGGATATCACCAACTAAAGATTAAACCCGAAGATATTTCCAAGACAGCGTTCCGTACCAGGTATGGGCATTATGAGTTCTTGGTAATGTCCTTTGGATTAACCAACGCCCCAACGGCTTTCATGGATTTAATGAATAGAGTATTTAAGAAGTACTTGGACAAGTGTGTGATAGTTTTTATCGATGATATTTTGATCTACTCAAGGACTGAGGTAGAACATGCAGAGCATTTGAGGATAGCTCTAGGAATACTCAGAGAGGAGCAGTTATATGCCAAATTCTCGAAGTGTGAATTCTGGCGGAATGAAGTACAGTTTTTAGGACATGTGATCAATAAAGAAGGAGTATTGGTCGACCCCTCCAAGATAGAGGCGGTCTCAAATTGGGAAAGGCCAACCACACCCACAGAGGTAAGGAGTTTCATAGGATTGGCCGGCTACTATCGTAGATTTGTGCAGGACTTTGCGAAGATCGCAGCCCCTTTGACACGACTTACTCGTAAGACAGAGAAGTTTGAATGGACGGAGAAATGCGAGAACAGTTTTCAGGAATTAAAGAAAAGGTTGATAACGGCTCCGGTATTGGCATTGCCGGACGGAAAAGGAGATTTTGTGATATATAGTGACGCGTCGCACAAAGGATTAGGATGTGTGCTTATGCAGCACGGTAAAGTTATTGCGTATGCGTCGAGACAACTGAAGGAATACGAGGTTAGATATCCTACTCATGACCTTGAGCTCGCGGCAATAGTATTTGCTTTAAAAATTTGGAGGCACTACTTGTATGGAGAGAAGTGCGAGATTTTCACAGACCATAAGAGCCTCAAGTACATATTTACGCAGAAAGAGCTCAACATGCGCCAGAGGAGATGGTTAGAACTAATCAAGGACTATGATTGTGAGATTCTCTATCATCCAGGGAAAGCCAATGTGGTGGCTGATGCCCTTAGTAGAAAGGAAAGACTCAGAATGATAACGACTTCGGAAGAGTTGATAAGGGATTTTGATAGAATGGAAATAGAAGTAAGGGTAACCGGAACCGGAACTGAAAAGCTTTTTGAGATCTCAATGCAGCCAGAGTTATTGGAAAAGATCAGATTGTGCCAGGAGAAAATAATGAATGAAGGCAGAGAGTCAATGACTGGAGAGGAGATCCATACTGAGAAAGATGATAAAGGGATAATGAGGTATTCCTACCGAATTTGGGTTCCGAATGTTCAAGAACTTAAAGATGAGATTTTGGATGAAAGCCATAGTTCAAGGTATTCCATTCACCCGGGAAGTACCAAGATGTATAGGGATTTGAAGGAATATTACTGGTGGCCCAACATGAAGAGGGACGTAGCAGAATGGGTAAACAAGTGTTTGACTTGCCAAAGAGTAAAGGCAGAGCACCAGAGACCCAGTGGACTTTTGCGACCCCTGGAGATTTCCGAATGGAAATGGGAACAGATAGCGATGGATTTTGTTGTAGGCTTGCCAAGGACGAAAGCCAATCACGACGCCATTTGGGTAATTATAGACCGACTGACAAAGTCAGCTCATTTCATTCCTATCAATGAGAGATACACAGTCGATAGACTGGTGGACATTTACCTTAAGGAAATAGTGACGCGACATGGAGTCCCAGCGTCCATTGTCTCAGACCGAGACCCTAGGTTCAACTCCAGATTTTGGAGGAGCTTTCAGGAATGTGCGGGGACCAAGTTAAATATGAGTACCGCGTACCATCCCCAAACGGATGGACAGAGTGAAAGGACCATCCAGACACTAGAGGATATGTTGAGAGTCTGTGCAATAGACCTTAAAGGAAGTTGGGATGATCACCTGCCGTTGATCGAGTTTTCTTATAACAATAGCTTTCATGCTAGCATCGGAATGCCGCCTTATGAGGCCCTGTACGGAAGAAGGTGTCGATCTCCCTTATACTGGGATGAAGTAGGAGAGCGGAAGATGCTCGGACCCGAAGTGGTCCAAAGGACCAAAGATATAGTGGATCTTATCAGAGGGCGACTTGTAGCAGCCCAAGACAGACAAAAGAAATATGCAGACCTAGCCCGAAAGGACAAGGAATATGAAGTAGGGGACTTAGTACTGCTGAAAGTATCCCCTTGGAAGGGATTAATGAGGTTCGAAAAGAAGGGAAAACTAAGCCCAAGATACATTGGACCTTTTGAGATATTAAGACGGATTGGAAAGTTAGCTTACGAGCTAGCCCTACCCCCTAATTTGCAACAAGTTCATAATGTGTTCCATGTGTCAATGCTAAGGAAGTATCATCGGGATGCCAGGCACATAGTGGAGTACGAGCAGGTGGATATGCAGCCAGATCTAACTTACGTGGAGAAGCCAGTAAGGATTATGGATAAGAAGGAGCAGGTGCTTCGGAACAAAGTGATCAGGCTAGTCAGAGTACTATGGCAGAATCATAATGTGGAAGAATCAACTTGGGAACTAGAGAGCACAATGCTAGAAAAGTACCCCCATTTGTTTTCTGTTTGATTCCGGGACGGAATCCTTTTAAGGAGGGGAGACTGTAATAACCCCAAAATTTTTTCAACTTTTTGTAACCCTTGTGAATAGTGTTTTAGCTGAATGAAGAAACTTTTCACGCCACACTATGTAGGGGTTCTGTTATGGATATTCTGGGATATTATTAGTACTCTATGAAGTATATAAGTGTATGTAAAGATCGTCAGAATCCAATTCCGAACACTTTGGTTTTTCCCGGAAATCCACAAGATACGGAGAGAATTGAGTATAAGGTAACAGGATAAAAAGGATTTAAATTAAAGGATTATAATAGAGGATCATAAAAAGGAATATAATGTATTGAGAAAGGTTAAGGGAACCTAAGTAATAAGATCCCGGGTATGATCCTTCAAACGATAAACGAGAACGAAAGTTAAGCGAACCGTATAACAGATCAGCGGTCATTAGGCAAACGATTAGGAAGTTAATCAAAGGGATTAGTGGGAATGATGTCATCCAACCAATAGAAAGAGGACAAGGAAGGGAGGATGACATCATGAGGATGACATAAGCATGACATGGGAAGGAAGGAGGTGTGGTAGCTTTGTAACCACACAATTTCAAGGGCAAGAAAGTAATTGACTAAATCAAATACAAAACAAGTCAACCAAGCCAAGTAAAAATCATTCTCATCAAAAATCAAAAGCAACCAAGGCATTAGTTCTTCATTGCTCTCGGCTTTCTTGCTTTTTAAAGGCAAGATTTTTCAAAATCCAAGATCCAAGCTTCCTAAATTGGTAAGATAATTCCCTAATCATCTTCATGCTTAGTTAGGACTATATCATGAGTTTAAGCCATTAATTCTTTCTCAATCTTCTTCATTTAATCAAAGAAGAAGATAATGAATAGTGTTTTCAAGTTTTTAACTTGAACTTTTTCTTGTTTTTCTTGAAGATCCAAGCATTCTTAAGACTTCTCAAAGCTTCTTAAGGCTTCCTAGCTCCACCCACCACTTCAAGGAAGGTATACCATCTCCAAACCCTAGATTCCTATATATTATAAGATGATTTTGATTAGTGGGTTGATATTGTAGCTTGTTGTTATGATTTAGAGTTTGGGATTTGGAATGGTAGTGAAATGGAATGGTAATTGTTGTGGTTTTGATTTAAAGGAACTTAAGTATGATTAAAGTTAAGTTTAGGCATAAGTATGAATGATTAAATTGAATTGGTTGGGGTTGTTATGATGTGATAAGGATGGATGTTGGTTGTATGTTGGATTTGAGGTTGGTTTGTGGTTGGTTTTGTATGGTTTAAAATTTGGAAATCGCGTAAACATAGCCGTCGTAACGTCCGATTTTCTTTGGACTGTTTTTGTGCATAGCATTAGGACCCGAGAACCCCCTGCTAGATTATGACCACTGCCATGTTTAGATAGCTCATGTTACGAGCTTCGTTTTGATATGTAGTTCGTTCGATTCCGATGCACGGTTTAGGAGAAACGACCGTTTCAAGTGACGGCGTTTCGCGAACGAAACTTTTTCCCTCGCCTTACTTTGAAATGTAGGTTAAAGACCAAAAAGGGTTAATTAATGTATGAAACATTTATGGTAAGTGTGTTAGGCAGTTGGTAAGACATTCGCGAAGGAATCGCTTTAAAACTCGTAAAGGTTAAATTATTAAAAATGGTGGAGCCGCGGGTACCCGAGTGACTTAAGCGAATCGGTGAGCGCAAAACAAGCGTTAGAATCTAAGTTAGTTAAAGTATAGATTTACAAGTGATTTTGGTTTAATTCCAACTTACTTGTTGTTTATAGGTTATCAGACTCGTCCCGAGCCTTTCTCACCCCCAAGTCGCTCAGGCAAGTATTCTATCCGTTATACCGTTGTTGTGATGTATACACTTGTATATGCATTATCTTGCGATAGATGCATGTTGGTTATTTAGCAAATTCTTGCGATATATTGTAGCATGTGATATGGTATATATGCATGCCTGTTTCATATTCTTGAAATATATATCTGTTGGTTCAGTTGATAATACCTATGCTAGAGGATAGCGGTATCTTGCATATACCCTTAGTATAGGGACCCAAAGGTGAAAATATTTTCTAAAACCGGGAGTCGAGGATCCCGAGTAGATTTTGTATATATATGGATATGGATATATATATATATATTTATATATATATATGGTTATAGTTTTCCAAACTATTAATCGAATAAGGTTTATTCGATAACTTTAAACTTTATTTATTATTGAATATTATTTCGAATATTATTCGAAGGCGTATGACTCCTTTTATTTGTTTATCTGATATTATTTGAATATTCATTCGAGGGCTTATGACTCTTTTATATTATTAGTGAATATTATTGAATATTCATTTGAGGATCTATGACTCCGATTATTTGCTGAAATATATTCTTTATTTTATTAAAGAATAAGGTGTTAATAATCAAACTTATTTTCGATTATTCAAATAAAGATAATACTTTCATATAAGTATATCTTTGGTTATTTAATACTCGTTTCAAGTATAAGTTTTAATACTTCTACTTCAATTATTTTTATAAAGATTATTCTTTATGGGAATATTATTTAAATAATAATATTCAATCATTTTCTAAATATTCTGGGGACTGATTTACTTCATTAAATCAGCTTTACTCCAAACACTCTTTAAAGTGTTTTCGAGTCTTCAAAATGATTTTTAAAAGTCAGAGTGGATCCCAAAACTCTTTTTTTTATATTTAAGATCTTCCTTTTAAGGGGATTTAAATACTCGCTCAAAACCTGGGGAATCCGGCTCTGTGGTGTATTTTATATTCGCAACGAGGTTGCAGTTTTGGTAAATGAATTGATTACTTGCCCAACGTTCGGGAAGTAAGCCCATCTAATTGAGTCGGCATAAGCGACAGGCCGGGGTACGGTCTATTATTGTGTAAGTGGTTGGGTGGCAGTCCATCAACGCGTGAGGGGCCGGGTAACGGTCTAGCGCGAGGTCCTAATGCGGCCAGGGTGATGACCGGTGAGGAATTCATCCATCTACAGTAGAAAAGGTTACTTATTGGTATCTTTGCCTGATCAGCAAGATATCTGGTTTATGCCAAAATTCTTTTCCTTTCCAAAATTCATTGGATGTTTCAAACTCTGTTCATACTTTACATAACAGAGGTTCCAGGAAATGTTTTAGAGATATATATATGTGGATATATATATATCGGGACTAAATAAAGTATCTCATAACTTTTTCATTCAACAATATTTCAAAGATTGAATCTATTCAAGTCTCAACTTGTGGTCTCATCTATGGGATGTTTTTCTTAAAACTTATAATACTTTGAACGGTGGTAGTTCAAGTAGCTTTATAAATGATATAAGCGTGGTGAAGTATTGGTAACTTCATTCCTTGTTTTTACTTATATCTAGTAAGTAATTATCTTACGCATGATAGAGATTCTATTAAGTATCCATTTAGATACTTATATTATTGTTATCACTATATATATTATCTTGCGAGCTGTAAGGCTCACTCTTGCTTTATTTCTTCATCACACAACAACAGTTAGGAGAGATGGCCAGACTCCAGCAGACCCAGCGCAAGCGCGTGGGAAGCGTCCCGCGTCTTCCCGATGATGTTGTAGCTGCTATAGCTGCAGAGGTAGATCCATTGTAGTTCAGGCATTCTACTTTTGAGAATCAAATTATGTATAATTATAACTTGTGGCAGATAATGGCAATTAACTGTAAATTATCAAGTAATCATTTTGGGTTGTAATAATTTTAAATTGTGGATTCAAAGACTTGTACTTATTTCAATTTCATCTCTGAGACTATAACGGGTTGTGGTGTGTGTTAGTATGGGGTCACAGCATGAGGTTATTTATTATTAATTAAGTGAAGTGATATTGTGGAAAGAAAGACCGTGACAACCCGGATCCCCGACCCCGGATCTGGGGGTGTTACAGAAACTCCACCCGAAGAGGGTGATCTTTCCGACGACTAGGTATGCCTGAAATCCTTATTATTACCTTCAATGAGGACATTGAAAATTTTAAGTTTGGGGGTGATAATGTAAGGATTAGTAGTGTGTGTCCATATAGATTCATATAAATTCATGTTGCATGTTTAGTTGTAGTTCATTCATATTTTTGTATGATTGTTCATTTAGGACATATTTATTTATTTTTATGTAATTTCATATAGTTGCATTTGCATGCATATTTAGCATGATCCCTTAAGATGAACTATGATATTTGATAAGTTGATGTTGAGTTCAGTGTGGTGATGATGAATAGAGGGATGTTTAAGTCCTAATGAATTGATTTGCATGCCAGAAACAAATATTTTCACAAAGTCTTATAGGGTTGCTTTTGATCTAGATCATGATCATACTTGTTTGTTGTTGAGATTTAATCACTTGGTTATATTTAGAATTTGTGATATTCTCGTAGTGACGTAAAAACACTGATTCTTTTTATCTGGAAAAAAACTTGGATTTCATTGCTAGTTGTTGTAAGGCTAGGTGTCAAATGGCTAGTAGCCGGCTCATATTTTTATGAGTAGTCTAGGGTTGAATGAGATGGAGCGAAACGCACTCATTCAGAAATTGTTGAAAAAAAAAGAAAAGAGAAAAAAAAAGAAAAAAAAAGAAAAAAAGTATGTGTTTATGCATAATTGATCAAGAGTGAGCTCTTTAATACTCGAGTTATTAAGTTTTAGGGGACTTTGTGCCTAGTGACCTAAGGCTTTTATAGTCTGGGATCCACTAACCTAACGCTCGCTACATGGGTATTATTGTATAAGTCTTTTGGGACCTCATTCATTGCATGATCAAATAAACATCTTTGTTATGTGTTCAATAATAGTGTGAATCCTTGTATAACTTTAGTAGAAAGGAGGTGTTGTGAGTCATAATGCGTTTATTGTCTATTCTGTTTATAAACTTTTGATTGTTTCGATGATAGATAAGTTATGGTTATTGATCTAGTATCGAGAGTATATCTGTTAAGCATCCACACACGCACATTTCTGGTTTGTGAGTTGGTTTGTGGGATTTATTTGAACTCTGTTTAAAGTCATTGCATTTTTAGAGGCATTGGCTTATTCATTTGGTTATGGTTATTCTGAGGGGATCGATTGCATTGTCATTTAGTTGCATTCACGTAGTTGCATTCATGCATTAGGTTTATTTTGTAGTTTTGAGTCTGTTTATGCTTGAGGACAAACATCGATTCAAGTTTGGGGGTGTGATAAGTGGATTTTATATCCACTTGGAATGCTTTATTACAAGCTTAAATTGGTGTTTTGGACTCAAGTTGTTGGTATTTTGATGTGTTTTTGTGTTATTGCATTTCAGGTATCAGTTAAATGAAGAAAAGAGCTTTTAAAGGAAATATGATGAAAAGTGATCAGAATTGGAAGTCAAGGCCATTGTCAAGTTGTAGAGAATCTCAATAGCTTCGCGTGGGCAGTTGAATCGCCTAATTCTGACGAGTAGAACTCAAGTTATGGTCAAAACAAGATTCATCAGAATATTTTTTCCAGTCAGTAGCTGAGCGCCCGCTCAGAGAGCTGAGCGCCCGCTCAGAGAGCTGAGCGCCCGCTCAGAGAGCTGAGCGCCCGCTCAGAGAGCTGAGCGCCCGCTCAGGAGAGCTGAGCGGCCGCTCAGGGCGCGGCTGGTCGCTGATTTCGCTGAAAAAGCCTTTTTTGAGTAGAATTTGACGATTTTAAGGGTCCAGGTCCACTAGGGGCGTATATATACTTAAAAAAAAGGGTTTTCATCATCCGGGAAGATTGGGATACCAAGGAGAAGACCTAGAAGCACAGAACAACTCCGAAAAAGAAGATCTTGTTTTCAACTTGTGATTCTTTGAATTAGTTGTAACTTTGGATGCTCGTTTTCGTTCTTGTTGAACCTAGATCTCGTTTATTCGTACTTTGATTATTATTTAGTTTATTAAGACCTTGTTTATACCATGCTTTCATTGGAACCCATGGTGACGATGAGTTCGATTATGGGCTAATCGTTGTCATGGGATTCTAGCGGATTTACTTATGGATTTCAATAGTTAATTGTTTCGATATCTTGGTGTGTGGTGATTGATTGATATCCTAGTATTGGTTGTGCTTATTCGTCTTATGTGCGTAGCTAACATATAAGATAGCGTGTTAATCTCTATTGAAGCGACAGTGAATATAGAGGTTTAGAACTTGCCATGCTAGCATAGGTTCATGTATTGTATGCATGATTCGTAGGTAACTCTAACCGTTTTACTTGCCCTATGTAATCAAGATAGATAACTTGTTCTTAAACCATTATGTTGTCAAATTCTATAGACATATAGGGTCTCAATATAATTGGTGCCTATTCAGCTTCTATCTATTTTGTGGATGTCTGGTAGAATGGTACTCGTGCAACGAAAGTTGGCATTTATCAGTTTCGTGTTATCTGATTAGTGTCATCACCATCACATGCTAAGGTTAAAAACAATAAGGCTATTGAATAAAGTATTTAATGAAGTTAGGATCCCATATTTGTCATATATAGTAATTCAACCTCAATTCTCTTAGTTAATGTTATTTAGTATAATCTCTTAGTTTAATAAAAACCCAATTTGTTATTTGTCTTAGCATTGAGCAATAACCATACATTGTTGCATAGGTGCATAAATTGAACTTAACCTAAACCAGTCTCTGTGGGAACGAATCTGATTTATATCTTATACTACTTGCGAACGCGTATACTTGCGTGAATATTAGCACGTGTTTTCGCCCTAACACCCTGCTATCAAATGTGATTGAGAAAGCTGGCCCAGTGGTTACCTTTGGAGATAACAGCAAAGGTTTAACAGAGGGATATGGCTGTTTGCTAGCTGGAAATGTTATCATTGAAAATGTGTATGTTGTGCAAGGACTTGAACACAATCTGCTTAGCATTAGTCAGTTCTGTGACAACGGCTACAATGTTTTATTCGACAAGCTAAAGTGTCAGATTCTGCACAAGAAAAGTGAAAAACCCTCCTTGATGGGAATCCCGAAAGGAAATCTGTTCGTAGCTGACATGAACTCTGGAAGCAATCCTGAAGTCAATTGTTTCTATGCAAAGGCATCGTCAGATGAGAGTTGGCTATGGCACAAGAGACTTTCTCATCTCAATTTCAAAACAATGAATTCTCTTGTCAAAAGAGAATTGGTCAGAGGTCTGCCTCAGCTGGAATTCTCCCCAGAAGGACTATGTGAGGCTTGCCAGAAAGGAAAGTCAAAGAAAGCAAGTCACAGAGGCACTGACACATCTTCCATAACTGGTGTTCTGCAATTATTGCACATGGATTTATTTGGACCAGTTAATGTCCTTTCGATGTCAAAGAAGTGTTACTGTCTTGTGATAGTTGATGACTATTCCAAGTATACATGAGTTTTATTTCTTCACTCTAAGGATGAAACACCACAAGTTGTGATTGATCATATCAAGATGATTGAGTTAGATTCTAATGTCCCTGTTAGAGCAATAAGGTCAGATAATGGAACAGAATTCAAAAATTCACTTCTCAATGGATTCTGTACAGACAAAGGGATTACTAGACAATTTTCAGCTCCTAGAACCCCTCAGCAAAATGGAGTGGTAGAAAGGAAGAATCATACATTGATTGAAGCTGCAAGAACGATGTCAAGTGAATCAGGTCTTCCAATGTACTTTTGGGCTGAAGCTGTCAATACTGCATGTTATACTCAGAATCGAAATCTAATCAACAAAGACTTCATGAAAACTCCTTATGAGATTTTGAATGAACAGAAACCTTCTATCAAATACTTTCATGTATTTGGTGCCAGATGCTTCGTGCTCAAGGATGGAGATGATCGTCGTGGTAAATTCGAGGCAAAGGCATATGAGGGTATTTTTGTTGGATATGGAAGAAGATCATACATAGTGTATATCATTGATCAACACAAAGTAACTGAAAGTGTCAATGTTACATTTGATGACACTAAACTCCCTAGTATCCAAACTGAAGATCCTTCTGAGAAACTGAAGTTTGATGATATGTCAGATTCAGAATCAGAACATGGTCAAGAACCTGAGGTTGTTGTTGGTGAAGAACCTGTTAATCATGATGATACTCAAGGTAATAGTGATGGAAAGTTTGGCAACAATGAAGATACCACTGCTACTGACGGGGAATCTTCAAGTCAACATGGCAACAACTCAGGGGGAGATGCTGAAGGATAATCTAGTAGGACACAACATCCCAATGAATTTCAAGGTGAATCATCAAGATCAAATCTTCCAAGACAGACTGTCTGGAATAAAGCTCATCCTTTTGAGTTGATTATTGGTGATCCAGATGTTGGAGTCAGAACTAGACGTGTTACTTAAAATGAGTGTCTGTTCTCAGGATTTCTTTCTGAGATGGAACCTAAGAAGATTGAGGAAGCACTGACTGATCCAGATTGGGTGATTGCTATGCAAGATGAGCTCAATCAGTTTGAAAGTCAACAAGTCTGGAAACTGGTACCTAGACCTACACACAAGAAAGCTGTTGGTACTAGGTGGGTATTCAGGAATAAACTAGATGAAGATGGTGTGGTTACAAGAAACAAGGCAAGACTGGTAGCAAAAGGGTATTCTCAAGCTGAAGGCATTGATTATGATGAAACCTATGCTCCAGTGGCTAGACTTGAGGCCATCAGGATATTTCTGGCATTCGCAGCATTCTTAAACTTTAAAGTTTATCAAATGGATGTCAAGAGCGCCTTTCTGAATGGAAAGCTTGATGAAGAGGTATATGTAGAGCAACCTCCTGGTTTTGAAGATCCAGATCATTTGGATTTTGTCTTCTTTCTTTTCAAGGCTATCTATGGGCTCAAACAGTCTCCGAGAAAAATGGTATGACACTCTCTCTGAATTTCTTATTGAAAATAGCTTTATTAGAGGTGTCATAGACAAAACTCTCTTTTCTAAAAAACATAAGAATGATACTATATTAGTCCAAGTCTATGTGGATGATATAATATTTGGGTCTACTAATGATAATCTCTGTAAGAGATTTGCTAAGTTAATGCACATCAAGTTTGAAATGAGCATGATGGGAGAGCTGAAGTTCTTTCTTGGATTACAAGTAAATCAAAGGTTAGATGGAACATTTAATTGTCAATCCAAGTATCTCAAGGAACTCCTCAAAAATTACAATCTAGAGGATTCTGCATCAGCAAGGACTCCATCAACTACAGCTGTCAAGCTTGGACCATGTGAAAACTCCATTAAGGTAGATGTCACAAGCTACAGAGGTATGATTGGCTCGTTACTCTATCTTACTGCAAGTAGACCAGATATTATGTATGCTACATGCTTATGTGCAAGGTTCCAAGCGGATCCTAGAGATATTCATCTCGTTGCTGTTAAACGAATCTTGAGATATCTTAAGGGAACACCAAATCTAGGTATTTGGTACCCTAAAGAATCTGGTTTTAACCTTGTTGGATATACCGATTCAGATTATGCAGGAAGTGTTGTTGATAGGAAAAGCACCTCAGGGAGTTGTCAATTCCTAGGTAGCAGACTAGTCTCGTGGTACAGCAAGAAACAACAAACAGTTTCCAACTCAACGGCCGAGGCTGAATATATTGCTGCTGGAAGCTGCTGTGCTCAGATCTTGTGGATTAGGAACCAGCTACGAGACTATGGCTCTGTATTGAACAAAATTCCTATTTTATGTGACAATACAAGTGCAATAGCCATCACCAACAACCCTGTGCAGCACTCGAGGACAAAGCACATTGACATCAGGTATCATTTTATTAGAGAGCACGTCATGAATGGTATTGTTGAACTATTTTTTGTTCCAACAGAGGAACAAATAGCAGATATTTTAACTAAACCACTTGATGAATCCACATTTACCAGATTAGTTGGTAAATTGGGTATGTTGAATAGTTTTAGTGAATAATCTAGTTAATATCTGAGATCTGTTCTTGAATGAATTTACAAATGAATTTTTGATAAATGAAAAATTCATTTGCAAATTTATTTTATCATTTTATCATATTTCTTGCTTAATTCTATGTAATTTATATTATCTTATATGTTTTATTTACTCTACTTGTTAACTTCAAATATCTCAGAATATTTTATTTTCTCTAAAAATATTTTTCTATGAATTTTATTTGCTAAAATTCAACAGAAAATTTTTTTTGGAATAAAAATAATTAATTCTGAAATATTGTCTTTGTTTTTTTTTAATATTTTCTGTAAATATTTAATTGTCTCTCTACTGAAATGACAATCGGCAAGACAATTGAAATTGTCTTGCTGAAAATCATTTCAGTACATATATATATATATATATTTATTTATTTATGTGTGTTTTTAACAGTTTTTATGTTAATTTTTTAATATATGTAAATACTTAATTTATCTTATACTAGAATGACAATCGGCAAGACAATTGAAATTGTCTTGCTGAAAGTCATTTCAGTAATAATGCTTGGTTATTTTTAAATCAGTTTAATTTTATAACTGGCAAGATAATCGGTATAACTATTGATTGTCATGCCAGTAATAAAATTAATATCAGATATATTATGTTTTATTTTGTACTTGTATGACAATCGGTATGACTATCAGATTGTCATACCAGTTATATATTGTTAGTTGTTTTGTTTTTTGTTTTTTCTTCAAAATTGCCTTGTATGACTATCGGTATGACAATCGGTAAGACTATCCCGAATTGTCATACCAGTTGTCTATTTAGTGTTTCTTTGTCTTGTTAAAATCATTCACTTCAGTTTTTTCAAAAAAATCCAACAGTCTTTCTCTCTTATCTCTCTCTCTCTCTCTCTCTCTCTCTCTCTCTCTCTCTCTCTCTCTCTCTCTCTCTCTCTCTCTCTCTCTCTATTCGAACAGATCTAAACCTCCATTGTCTTCACTGCTCGAGTTTTTTACTCAGCATACTAAAACTTCACTCCTGTGATATATACATACACGTATATACTTACAGAAGTGCTGCCCATTTTTGTTTTCTTTCTTTTCTTTTACTTCAATTCGATTTTTCCCCAAAATCAGTTTTTTTTTATTATTTGTATTTTTAATTTTAATTTCTGTTTTGTGTCTTTTGGCTTTTCAAATCTGTGTGTGTGAGTTAAGAATTTTAACGAGATACATTTCTGTCTAAATTTTTCGATTATAATTAATTTAATTCGAATTATTAAATTAATTTAATTAATTCGAATTTTCTTAATATTATTCTTAAAATTCTGAAAGTGTGTGTCTTATTATTATTTTTAAATGTCTCTCAATTTCCAAATTGTTTCGCATAATCTTGTTGGTTATTTTAATCCAGAAAAATGTGATGTGGAAAAATTTAAGCCATGGATTAGATTTTTAAATGACCATTCGATTGTTAGCTCTGCTATTAAATCAAATGTGATTTTAAATGTCGATCTGCTTAGACTGATTTGCACAACCTCTACTGTGGCCGATAATTCAAAATCTTTTTCATTCGCCGTGGCAAACACACAGTATGTAGTTGATGAAACAATCATCAATCGAGCGTTAAATTTTCCATTGGACAATTTCTGTAATTTACCATCTGAAAATGATATCACAAACTTTTTCCATGCTATTCACTATCAGGGGGTGATCAATTTAACCAAACTTTCAAAATCCAATTTGGTGTCTGAATGGGACATTTTCTTCGATACACTTTCTAAAGTGTTTGCCAACTGCACTAAATCCAACTTTCACAACATCACTTCCACTCTGCAGTATATTGGTCTTGCGGTTGTTTTCAATCAAAGGATCAATTTTGGCAAACTACTTTTTCCCATTCTCTTGAGACGTCTCACTACTGCTTTACGTGATCATTCTACAAATCGTAGGGTCTCGTGTTACTATGCTCGTTTTCTCATGCTAATAGCAGATCATCTTCTCACACCTGAGCACAAAGCCCTTTTTGCTAACTCTGCAGTAACCGAACCCCCTCCTGTAAGCAAAAAGATTTACACCCGCCAAGACACAACCTTCAAATTCATGCAAGTTCCAGTACTTGTATCTGCTTTCATGGCCACTTATATTCCCTTACCTATTTTCAATCTTCCCGGTCATGAACAGCAACCTCAACCTCCAGTGGTTCAAGCCACCCAGGCTCCTCCAATATCAGATGCTCTTCCATTACAGGTAGTAATTCCTCACTCTCACTCCATTCCTACTTCTGTTGAAAGACCCCCAGTGGTCGATAGGACTGACCATGAAGTTGTAGAACCACAGCTTCAATCCCAGGTCATAGAGCCAAACACAGAGTCACAACCTATCTCAACCTCTCCCCCACTGTCTAAAATGTTACCCAGAAGGTTAATAGGAAGTAGTGTATTGTTGAATGTGAGTGAACCCTCAGCTCTGCCTCCTCCCAAGAAAAGAAGAACATATACTGAGGCATCTGAAAGCCCATCCTTGTCCTCCCAACAGGACATGGACTTTGAAATGGCCAATGAACAGTTACTAGAGACATTCTCTCAACAGGATGAATCTATTGAAATTCTCCATAGGGCCATGGCATCCTGTACTGAGTCAAGCACAATTGCATTACTCACAATGGAACCATACATACCAGTAGATGATACTCAGGACACGGAGCGAGGAGTGCACATAGAGTCTGTTACAGTGCCTGCCATAGTTACGGCAGAAGAGCAGTCACATGCTTCTGAGGGAAAATCTGACTCTCAGCCACCATTAATAGAGTCATTTTCTCCCCTCCCAGATCCAACACCTCTGGCTCCCTCACGGGATTCTCCACTCGCAGATTTATCTGGAGAAAGTGGAGGGCAACTTGGTCAATCTATCCCTGAAGCAATTCAGACATCTATTTCACATGAAATGATAGGTTTGACTGAGGATCGGGACTCGCGAATTCCCATTGCACCACCACTGACCTCTCTTGAAGAGGCTATGGTGATTTTAACTGCAGGTACAGAAGAACAGCAACAGGAAGACTCCTCACGAGCAATTATATTGAGAGAAACACAAGCACGAGAGGTGAGTGAACCAAACACGAGTAAAATTCAAGTGACAGCACACACAGACACAGACACTAAAAACCTGTTAGCTCAAATTGCTGCTTTAAAAGAAGAACTTGCTAAAAGCCAAGCTGAAGCTAAATCATTCAAAGCACAAGTGGTTGAACGGTCTTCTTCTTCCACCTCTGTCAACAATCAGCTGGTACTCATCAGGAATGATATCTCAGATCTCAAGACCACTGTCATACCAAAGCTCAATTCCATTCAGGAAACTCCAACTTTATCAGCTGATGACATTTCTAACTTCTGCTCTCTACATACAAGAATGACTTCTCTTGAAGACCTGGTTGAAATGAATCATGCACTGGACTCCTCCAGATTTCTAAAGATAGAAACGGGCATGGAACATCTTAATGAAGGAATGAAACACTTGTATTTCATGTTCAAGAATTCTCACTGCCCTAATGAAGAACAAAGAACTTACTTTGAAGGGCCATCTGGTGGAGGCTCAGGCTCTGGAGGTGATGGAGGTCATGGAGGTTCTAAAGGAAAGTCAGTAGAGGATCCCTCAACTAAGGGGGAGAAGAAAAGGAGTAGTGGAAAGGGAAAAGAAAAAGATACCTCTGCTGGAGACAAAGGAAAGGCTGATGATGTCTACTACAGTGGAGAACAGGATGACTTTGATATTTTTGACATTCCCACTGAACCAGTCTTGGAAGATAAAGATGGTTTATTTGAAGCTGAAGAGGAAAGTGATTTTGGAGAATGGGAAGAGGAAGCTGCAGTGGATCCTATCTTTGAGAAAGAGTTTCAGCAGCAGCAGTCAGAGATGAAAAGAAAAGAAGCTGAACTCAAAAAGGTCTCCCAGATCATTGACATGAGGAAAGACATACAAAGAACAGAAACTCTTCAAAAGCAATGTCTTCATGACATTAAGGCTCAAGAAAGGAGAAGAGATGTCAGACTGAAAATTGGTGAAAAATGGGATGAAGCTAGGAGAGTACTTGATATGCCTCAGCTGAGCACTAACAATGATAGGCAGTTCCTACATCTTCTTGACAAGCTGGAAATCTCAAATCCTAACAATGACATGTACATGAATGCTATCAAGACTGAAGTCTCAAGGATCACAGCTGCTTTTGACAGATCCCTAAATGAGATGAGCATTTTTGTATATTGTCAGAGTGAAGGATCTTTCAAGGTGTCACTTCATCTGTTTGAGAATCGTTCTTTGTCAGAGATTTGGGTTCTTCTCAACAAAGTAAAAAGAAGCTCAGAATTGAATGAAGTTCTTCGAGAAAGACTTAAAGAGTTTGCCAGCAGGGCTAGTCCTCAAGTGGTCAACAATCCTCATCAGGTGAGATTCTTTAAGTCTGATTGTCTTCAAATCTGTCAGCTAGATGTACAATCTCTTAAAGACTACTCAGCTAAGCATCTGGTCTGGATGGAACATCATTTAAGAACTGCTGGATACTCATCCATGTTGAAGACTCAAGCTGCTGATTTGATTCAAGCTTATTGTGAAAAGAATATTAAAAGGTACACTCAGTTCAAGAATAAGCTGAAGTCAGTTGGAGTTCAACCAGTCAGACCAGCAAGCTTCACTTCAGAAAAGGATCGTGTCTTTGACAAGGAGTTGCTTCAAGATTTAGAAGAAGGTGAAGTCAGAAGACAAGACAACTGAAGTCAATTAGCTCAAAACTCAATGTAATATGATTAGAGCTTTATGAATCAAGATAGACTAATGTAGTTATATGTTCAGGCTAGAGGAACATCTATCATGTATTTACTTGTAAATTTCTTTTGGAATCTGGAAAATGTTAAATATAATCCAAAACTTTTCTGCTATTTACTTTGCATTACTGTTTATATCTTTTTCTTATTTGTTAGTTGAGTTATCCTCTAGGTATTTTTTGTTATTGTCTAACAAGCAAATAGGGGGAGATTGAAAGACATATGTCTTAGCCTATTTGTTTATTCGAGGATTTAACTCAACTCAAATAAGAATGTAATAAGTAAATAGTGGATCTATCGTCAGAGAAATCTCACAGAGTAACATCTGTCAAAGGGTTAAGAAACATTATTCATCTACAGACTTGAAGACTTAATTCACTGGAAGAAGCTCAAGAAATTGATCAAGCCTCAGTAATATAAATCAAGATTGTGGATTTAATCAAGTGACAGAGATCTCGTCAGGGTATCAATTAATTACAAGGATTTAGTCTGAAGAAAATCAAGAGTATCAAGGTCAAGGCTTGAAGAAACGTCACGGAAGTTAGTCACTCATGAACCAGACAGTACATCGAGTGTCAACATTGAAGTGGTGGAATTGATTCATAATTGACAGTAATTTTCAGAAGATTTTCAGAAGAATGGTTGCTGCTCAAGATTAGTATTAATTCTCTATTAATTAATTAAGTCAAATAATTTAATTAAGAAAATAAATTATATCTGCAAAGATTAATTTATTGATTAATTGAATTAATTGATTAATTAATTCAGAATTAATATTAAGGATTTTCAGAATTGTTATTAGATTAAAATCTATTAATAATTCAATAAGACAATATGATTTGAACTACTATGACAATCAGTATGACAATTGATAGTCATACCGAAAGTCTTGCTAGTTCATTCTGATTGTCTTGCTAGCTATTGGGATTGTCTTGCTAGTTCAAAAGGATAGTCTCACCGAAAGTCCTACCAGTTCAAATGGATTGTCATGCCAGTTCATTTGATTGTCTTGCCGAAAGTCTTGCTGATTCAACTGGATTGTTTTGTTTACTTAAACAACAAAAAAGCAGAAGACATTCATGCAATTATTCATACAGAACACACAAGTCAAGAACAAGCAGAAAAGAAAAACAAGCAGCAATATTTCATCTTTTCATCTGCTTTATTCAAGATCAAAATTCTAGATTGTAAAGTTAAATCCAAACCACTAGAATTATTTATCTTGTTCTTGTGTAACAATCTAGCGGATTAAAATCCCTAGAACTTAATCTCAAATCGCATTTAGCATTTGATCTTTTCATTGCAAAAATAGAAAAAGTTCATGTCGAATTTATTCTAGATTTGTAATAATTGATTTGAGATTAATCCCTTGTAAACGATACCGTTGTTGTAACACCTTTCAAGTTTAATAAAAGTTTTTATTTAACTTGAATTTTGTTTCACATTTTTATTCCGCATTTTATTCGATTAAACGGTATTGTTTGTATTCAACCCCCCTTCTACAAACAAATTGGGACCTAACAATTGGTATCAGAGCCTTCTGATTAACGTACAAATCAAGATCCTAGACTTTTGTGTTTCTTTCACTCCTTGAATTTTTTATTCACTCAAAAATTCATAATGACTACACAAAAAGTTGGAACCGTTAAAATTCCACTATTCGATAAAGAAAATTATGTTATGTGGAAGAAGAAGATGCTATTGTTTTTACAAGTTGCTAATCCCAAATATCTGGAAGTGTTAAAGAAGGGTCCAAAAATTCCTATGGTTATTGAACCAGAGGTAATAGAAAATGATGTGGTGATCACCAAAGCTAGAACTTATGTGAAAGATCCTGAGGATTTCTCTCCTGCTGAAATAGAAGAAGCCTCCATGGATGCTAGCCTTCAATTAATTTTAGTAGATTCCCTTGATCCCTTGATGAATAGACATGTGATGAATTGTAAAGATTCCAAACATATCTGGGAAACTATTGAGGTTATTAATGAAGGCACAGAGGAAGTTAGGGAGAATAAGTTAGAAATCCTAACCTCTGAGTATGAATACTTTAAATCCAATCCAGGAGAAGGAATCACTGAAGTGTTTGAGAGGTACAATGCATTGATCAACAACCTGAACATTAATGGTAAATACTATTCCATCAGGGAGGTCAACAAAAAGTTCCTTCTAACACTGCCAACTCATCTCGAACATAGAATCACTGCCATAAGAGAAGCAAGAGATCTGAGTGAGATTTCTTTGAAAAGGCTCTATGGTGTGTTAAAGACTTATGAGTTGGAGCAGATTCAGCAGAAGGAAGTTTACGGGAAAGGAAGAGTGGTCAGCACGTCTACTGCTCTAGTAGCTGATGAATATCAACAACAATCTCAACAGTTAGAAAGAATGGTACAGTCTTCCAAGGTTGAAGAAAATGTGATAGTAGTAGAATTTGATCCTCCTACTACAAATCAATCGGGAGATGATTTTTATTCCTTGGAAGAACTGGAGCAATTGGAGGATGAGTCAATGGCCCTGATTGTCAAGAGATTCTCAAATGTCAGATTCAAAAGGAATCCCAAGTTCAAGTACAAGTCCAACTACAACAGATTCCAGAAAGGTGGATCTTCATCCTCTAACACCAGCAGTGGTGGGTATAAAACAAGGATGGTTGATCGAAGCACCATTCGATGCTTCAACTGCAATGAGTTGGGACACTTTGCCACAGAATGCAGGAAGCCAAAATAAGTTAGGAAGAACTCTTACGATTCTAATCAGAAGAGTAAATCTGAAAGGGCTTACCTGGCAAAGGGAAGAAGCTGGGATGATACTGACAGTAAAGATGAAGAAGTTGGGAATCTTGCTCTCATGGCTAGTGATGCAAACACTTCATCGTCAAGAAAAGAGGTAAAATTTACTGATGCTGAATTAGTTTATCATCTAGGAGGTTCCTTAGATTGTGCTCCTCGTGATAATGAATTGTTAAATCAACAAATCAAAGACCTTGAGAAAGAGGTCAATGAATTAAGACTTGTGCACATTAATCAAGATAAATTAAAAGAACAAGTATCGTTTCTAGAGAATAGAGTTGACTGTTATAGATAACTTGAAACTATTCTCAAAGACAAGATCACCGGTCTTGAGGCTAAGGTTAAAGCTTACTTTAATTCTTGTTCGAAGTCCAAAGAGTTTTACAATAAGCAAGCTGTTAATCAAACATCCGGAATAGGTTATGATTACAATGCTGCTATTGGAAAATTAGGCATAAACTCCCCTCCTCATGTCTGTGCTAAAGGCAGGGAAGTACCACATGTGCTTAAGGGTGTTGATGAACCCCTCTATAAAGAATCAATTGCTGAACCATTTGATGAGACCTCATTTATTATTCAAGAAGGAATCCGTGTTGAAGGTAATGCTAATGAGAAAGCTGTCTCCAAGTCAAGTGTGTCAAAAGTTCCAGTCAAGGTTGTGAAAGCAACTGAGACTAACTCAGACACACATGAGTTGGATAACACAAATGCCATGTCTACCATGCATAAGTTGCCTATTGTTAATCCCTCTCATAAAGCATGTGGTGTTCCTGATTGTATGTCTTGTGCTTTTAATCTGATGTATGCTTATTTTATTCAAGATCAAAATTCTAGATTGTAAAATTAAATCCAAACCACTAGAATTATTTATCTTGTTCTTGTGTAACAATCTAGCGGATTAAAATCCCTAGAACTTAATCTCAAATCGCATTTAGCATTTGATCTTTTCATTGCAAAAATAGAAAAAGTTCATGTCGAATTTATTCTAGATTTGTAATAATTGATTTGAGATTAATCCCTTGTAAACGATACCGTTGTTGTAACACCTTTCAAGTTTAATAAAAGTTTTATTTAACTTGAATTTTGTTTCACATTTTTATTCCGCATTTTATTCGATTAAACGGTATTGTTTGTATTCGACCCCCCCTTCTACAAACAAATTGGGACCTAACACTATGCCTTGATGGCAAATGCTGATAGTAGTCCTGAAACTACTGAATTGAAGGTACATCAAACAACTTATGCTTTTTATACTGATAATATTACTGAGTTGAGATTATATCTTAAAACCATGTTCATTAGTTATAGAGATCAGACTTTAACATGTGAAAGATTAACATCTGAAAATCTTGCTTTTAAAAATAGGAATGACTATTTAGAAAAGGAGTTAGTTTTTCTTCATCAAACTAAGAAAGAAAGAGATGATGCTTTGTATGGTAGAGATGGAGTGTTAAAATTGAATGAATCTCTAAAAGCTGACTTAGAAAAGGAAAATGAGATTATCAGAACTTGGACTAACTCTGGCAGAACAACTCAGAATTTACTAAGTAGTGGAAACTGGAAATAGGGCTTAGTTTATGGAGATGATAAAAGTGAGAAAGGAACTGAACAAATTGAGACAATTGTTATTAAACAGACTGCTAAGCCAAAGGTAAATCATGTTAAGTTTGTAGCAAAAACTGTAAAGTCTGATTCTGAAAAGATGAAAGAATCTAGGACAGAAGTAAAAGAAAAGTCAACTTCTGACAAATTAGAACAGGATAAACCAACTGAAGTAAACATAGGCTTAATGACAAAGAAGCAGCTTAAGCATAAGCTGAAATAGATTAGAAATGTGAACAAGGTAAAGGAAGCTAGGAAAAATAGGAATGGTAAGGAAGGTGTGAATAAAAGCAATAACTATATGCCTGTTCCTAATGCTCCTAGAAAGAAATGTTATAACTGTGGAAACTCTAACCATCTTGCTTCTTTTTGCAGGAAAAATAAAGATATAAACTCTTTACCTCCTATATCAGGAGTTAAGAGTCAGTCTGTTAGGTTTAAGCCAGAAAATCCTTGTTTTCATTGTGGTACTTTATGGCATTCCATTTATACTTGTAAGGAATATCATAGTTTGTACTATGATTATTATCAAATAAAACCTTCTTTGAAGAAAGTGAGTTTAATTCCTTCTAGTGTAAAGTCTGATGCAAAGTCTGATATAAAGTCTGATAAATAGCATGTTAACATAAACTCTAAAATTAAATCCGCTGCAAATGCTAACAAACCTTACAAAGGCCAAAGGATCCAAGCAAGTACGGGTCCTTAAAACTAACCAATAGTGGTCTTTGTGATTGCAGGGCAATAGGAAAAATATCCTAGTACTGGACAGTGGATGTTCAAGACATATGACTGGAAATAAAGCCCTGTTATCAGACTTTGAGGAGAAAGCTGGCCCAGGAGTTTCTTATGGAGATGGCAATATGGGAAAAACTCTGGGATATGTCAATATCAATCTTGAGAATGTCATCATTGAATCAGTAGCTCTTGTCTCAGGACTTAAACACAATCTGCTAAGTGCAAATCTATGACAGAGGTTATCATGTGGATTTCTTTGAAGAACACTTTGAAGTTGTAAGCAATTCTACAGGCAAAGTGGTTCTGAAAGGTTACAGGCATGGTAACATTTATGAAGCCAGACTTTCAACAAGTTCTGATGGTTCTGCAATCTGTCTGTTGAGTAGAGCATCAGTTGAAGAAAGCTGGAATTGGCACAAAAGACTCTCTCATTTAAATTTCAATAACATAAATGAGCTTGTAAGGAAAGATCTTGTGAGAGGACTACCAAAATCAGTGTTTGCTCCTGATGGCCTTTGTGATTTATGTCAAAAGGCAAAACAAAGAAAATCTTCATTCAAGAGCAAAACTGAATCTTTATTTCTTGAGCCTTATCACCTACTGCATGTTAATCTATTTGGTCCAGTAAATGTCATGTCTATTACAAAGAAGAAATATGCTATGGTTATAGTGGATGAGTTCACAAGATACACTTGGGTGTATTTATTGCACAAGAAGAATGAAACTGCATCTACTCTAACTGATCATGTTAGATAGCTAGATAAATTGGTCAAAGATTCTGTCAAAATTATAAGAAATGATAATGGCAATGAGTTCAAGAATTCAATCATGGAAGAGTTCTGCAAAGAGCATGTAATCAAATAGGAATTTTCTGCACCTGGAACTCCACAACAAAATAGAGTTGTAGAAAGAAAGAACAGGACTCTCATTGAAGCTGCACGGACTATGCTTGATGAAGCAAAGCTACCAACCTACTTTTGGGCTGAAGTTGTGCAGACTGCTTGTTTTACACAGAATGCTACACACATAAACAAGCATGGAAAAACACCATATGAGATGGTGAAGAAAAAGAAGCCAAATCTGAAATACTTTCATGTATTTGGTTGCAAGTATTTTGTTCTTAAGACTCATCCTGAACAGCTGTCAAAATTTGATTTAAAAGCTAATGAAGGAATTTTTGTTGGATATCAACTTTCCACAAAAGCCTTCAGAGTCTACAATTTAAGAACAAGGGTTATCATGGAATCTATCAATGTATCTTTCGATGATAAGAAGATTACTGGACTTGAAGATTTCAATGATCATGATCAGCTGAGATTTGAAAATGAAGATTTAAATTCTGATTCTGTAAATTCTGATGATTTAAATCCTGATCATGTAAGTTCTAACGGGCTAAGTTCTGATGTCATTGAAACTGTGGTAACTACTCCAAGGGAAAATGCACCTATCCCAGGGGAGCAAGCTGAAGATCCTACCACAAATCAATCTTAGGAAGCATCAGAACCTGTCATTGGCTCTTCAAGTTCTGATTCATCAAGTTCTGATGAGCTAAACTCTAATAATTCTGGAAACTCTGATACGTCAAATCCTGAAGGATCCAACTCAAATTCTGAAATCTCAGAGAGCATAACTACAGGGGGAGCATCAGAAAATTCTGATGGAGACAACATGGATCATGGGGGAGGATCCAGTTCTAGAGAACAACTTCCATCTGCAAGAAAGTGGACTAAAGCACATACACCTGACTTAATAATTGGAGATCCCGAGGCAGGTGTCAGAACTAGAACAACAACACAAAATGAATGTCTCTATCATTATTTTCTATCTCAGACTGAACCAAAGAAAGTGGAAGAAGCTCTTCAAGATGCTGATTGGGTGCAAGCAATGTAGGAAGAGTTAAATAAATTTGAAAGAAATAAAGTCTGGACCCTGGTGCCAAGACCAAAGAATAAATCCATTGTTGGCACAAAATGGGTGTTCAGAAACAAAACTGATAGTGATGGAATAATTACAAGGAACAAAGCAAGGCTGGTAGCTAAATGCTACTCTCAACAGGAGGGTATTGATTATGATGAAACATTTATACCAGTTGCTAGATTGGAAGCCATAAGAATCTTTTTGGCTTATGATGCTCACAAAAAGTTTAAAGTCTTTCAAATGGATGTGAAAAGTGCTTTTCTCGATGGAGAATTGGAAGAAGAGGTATATGTTAAACAACCTTCAGGATTTGTATATCCAAAATTTTCTAATCATGTCTACAGATTAGACAAAGCACTTTACGGCCTTAAGCAAGCTCCAAGAGCATGGTATGAGACTTTAGCTCAATTTCTTCTGGAAAGTGGATTTCACAGAGGTACAATTGATAAAACACTGTTCTACCTCAACCATGGAAAGGACTTACTTTTGGTACAGATATATGTTGATGATACCATATTTGGTTCTATAAAGGCCAAACTCTGTGAAAGGTTTGCAAAGCTAATGCAATCAAGATATCAAATGAGTATGATGGGAGAACTTAGCTATTTTATGGGACTTCAAGTCAAGCAAAATGAAGAAGGTACTTTCATAAATCAATCCAAGTACTCCAAAAATTTATTGAAGAAATTTGGAATGCAAGATTGTTCAACTGCATCCACTCCCATGGCCACTGCAACCAAGTTAGATAAAGATACTGGTACATCAGTAGATATTACTAACTAGAGAGGTATGATTGGCTCCTTACTCTATTTAACTGCAAGTAGACCTGATATCATGTATGCTACCTGTCTTTGTGCAAGATTTCAGGCTGATCCAAGATAACCTCATTTAATAGCTGTGAAAAGAATTTTCAAGTATCTCAAGGGTACAACTAATCTAGGATTGTGGTATCCTAGAGAATCAGATTTTAAGCTAATAGGTTACTTAGATGCAGATTTTGCAGGATGAAAAATAGACAAGAAAAGCACTAGTGGAAGCTGCCAATTTCTTGGAGGCAGGTTGGTTTCTTGGTTTAGCAAGAAACATAAATCAATTTCCACATCAACTGCAGAAGCAGAATATATTGCTGCAGGATATTACTGCAGGAAGCTGTTGTGCACATATTCTTTGGATGAAGAATCAGTTACTGGACTATGGGTTAGAATTATCTAAAATACCTATTTATTGTGATAATCAAAGTGCTATTGCTATGACAGGTAATCCAGTTCAACACTCAATGACAAAGCACATCAACATTAGGTACCATTTTATAAGGGAACATGTGATGGAAGGTACAGTGGAATTATATTTTGTTCCAACAGATCAACAACTAGCAGATATCTTTATAACACCACTATGTGAAGCTAATTTTACAAGACTGGTAAATGAACTTGAAATGGTTTCAGGTTTTTTCTCTAAATCTACTTAGTTTTTGTTCTCATGCATCAGACTTTATGATCAGTGTTTATAGATTGTCTTATCTTCATGTAATCTGTGCTTAAATTGTAATACATTAAATGCTAATTGTTATCTGATGTGGATCTATATACTCTGATAGTATTTTAAATGTTTTGTGACTATTCAATCCAATGAGGATAACTGTGTTAGATGCTGACTTAGTAGTCTTTAACATACTAGAAATACCATATTTGAATTAGTTATTTATGTGGAAATTCATTAATACAAGCAAATACTGATTTTGATCTTAGTCAAATTTACTTTGTGCATCTTATTACTAAGTCACAAACTAGATTCTTGCTTTTTATTTGTCAAATTCTGATGTCAGTAAATCTTAAGGATGAACCACATGCTTGATAATCCTCACTTATCTGAAGAAAAGAAAAGAAGAGAATATTGAAGTCAGGTACTCCTTTGAGATCTAGAGTAAAAATGTGGAAGGGAAGACCCAAGTGCATTGCTGGTATTAAGTAATATGCATTAGAAAAACAAATAAATTTTTCTTGGTGACTTTTCACATTCTCTGATTACTGGAGAAATACTCTGATAATAGCATAAATTCTGATAGCAGTTGTGACTCACTTACACTGAGAAGTCACTATAAAAAGGAATTTCAAAAGATGCATAAAATGGGCACAAACGGTTGAGGTGGACTTTTGTATAAATTCATTCTATAGTAGACTTCATTATTAATGACAAATTTTAAGCACTTTTCTTAGTTATGCCTTATTTCTAAGATGTACTGAAGTTTATCAGACTTTAATCTTTATCTGATATTCTGCTAATGCACACACTATCACTCCATATGAATGATGAAAATTACTGTGGTGATTAAGTTATTTTAGATAAACAGTTAAGTGTCATATGCATAAATTCTGAGGACAAGTTCTGATGGAAGTTCTGATGTATAAACTCTGAAGAAACAAGTCAGTATTTGTATGAAGAATCACGGAAACAAACATTCACTTTTTGAGTACAGAAGCCATGTTCTGATGACTGTTAAAATCTGATAATAGTCAAGTTCTGATACTAACTCCTGATGCAAACTCTGATGCTTACGTGGCATTATTTATTCACTTGACTTATTTGTGGTAAATACAGTAACGGTCATATTTTATCAGAATATAATTAGGTGCCTCCAAAAAAAAGAATATAATTAGGTGAGATAAAAACAGTCATAATTATTAAGTAAGTGGGAAGCGTATTTTCCTTGAAACACTGCATGTGCACATTTAAACTTGCTTAATACCCGTGCCCACTAATAATGTTTTGACTAATGATATGCTGCCAGGTGTCTAAAGTCTGTTCTTCTTCAATCATAACAGTTGTCAAAAAGAGAGTATAAATATGGGAGTTAAAAAATTTTATAATCTTTTACCTACTTTTCTTTCTCTAATCTCTCTTATTCTCTCTCTCTCTCTAATATTCTCTGAAGCTTTTTCTTACAGGACTTTTATCAAACACCTTGTGCACACTCTATTTTCTCACTTATTTTTCACAGAAATGGCACCCAAAGACTTTATTTTCAATGGAGCTAAGTTTGTTCCCAACAACTACTTGGCTATTCTTAGCAAGGGTGAAGCTCCATCAGAACTTCACTTCATTCAGGACTTCCTTGCTAACTCTGAGATTAGGTATGTTTTGACCCAACCAGAAACAATCTCTGAAACTCAAGTGCTAGAGTTTTAGAGAAGTGGCGTGTATGATGATGGTGGTGCTCATGGGTCCCCAAGTATTATCTTTTCAACAGGGGAGGATGAGCACATAGTGACTTTGGCTATAATTCGACAGGCTTTACATTTGCCAGAAAACTGTGTCTACAGTTCAACAGTTGAGGAGCCTACTCTTCAACAGATGATGGCCAATCTGGGGTATGAAAAGACTTTGGAAAAGCTGGGTCAATTAAAGAGACCTCACATAAGGAGGGAATGGAGTTTCTTCTTTGACTGCATCACAAAGGCCTTTGCCAACAAATGTTCTAATTTTGATGCAATCCCAATTCTTAGTCAACAAATCGGGTATGCTCTCTTTAATCAAACTCATTTTGATTATGCAAGTGCTATTTTAGGATTTACTGGGGATAGGATGACAGAAGATAGAAATACAGTTTACTTTGCTAGATTCTGTCAGCTTATTTATAGTTTTTGTTGCTCTGATGCACCCCAACTAGCAAGTGACTTAATTGAACCATTTAAACTTGCTAAGAGAGCCTTTACTGACTTATTATCTACTGATAATAAGAAGACTGTTTTGAGACCCCTCCAAATTCCTACATCTGTCAAACAAGTCTTGGTAAATTCTGATCCAGCCACCAATGCTGCCTTATATCCTGATGTCTAACCAACCCAACCTCCATCAGCACCTCCAACAACTACACAAACAACCACCTCTCAACCTCAACCAACTCAACCTACCATCAGAACTTACTTCCAACCATCAGCTCAATCCCAACAACAACAATAACCATCAACACCTACCATCAGACCTTTCTCTTCCAGGCCTAAAAGGGCAAAGTCTGTTCCTCAACCTCCACAAAAGAGAATGAAGATGATTCTAAGGGATGAATCAGAAGATGAGGAAGCACAGGTTCATGCATTAGAACCTGTGACTGTTGAAGCTGAAAATGTGGTTTTTCAGAAAGAAACAGAAGCTGAAGGGTCAACCCATCAGGTAAATGCTAAAGTTCAAAGTTCTGATACTTTGAAGAGGAAAAGAACTGCTAGTTCTGATAATAAAGGAACTCCTTCAATATCAAGGAGATTGAAGAAAATGAGGGCTAAAAGGCACACGTCTAAGCCTCCATCTGAGGATACTATTGAAGTTGAGGAAGGAGATCAGGAATCTCTGATCTCATCAGAACCTGTTATAATTGAAGCTCTGCTATCCCCTACTCAAGCCTAAGACACTGTGCTAACACCTCTTGTCTCTCCTATTAAAGCTACAAATGATGCTGAAGAACAAGGCATAAATTCTGAAATAGATATTCACAATCTGAATATACCAACTGTTCTTTATTTGGAAGCTCCTACAACAGCTCAGCCATCTCAAGTCAACTCTCCAATCTTAAATGCTGAGATACCATCTACTCCAACAACACCAATTCTGGAGATAAATTCTGATGCTTAGAATTTAGATGAGATTGTTCCAGAATCTCCAGTTGCTTCACACACTCTAGTACTGTCAGAAGATAATGAGTCTTCCTCAAGTTCTGAAGACAGTGTTTCTGTTGCTACTCCTGCTCCCATTCTTGGAAAGGAAGCATTGGTTAAGAAGTTTGTAGAGAAAGCTGCACCTGTTCCTTGGGAAGAAACTCACAGGGGAGTTGAGTGGACCAAGAAGTGGAATGAGACTGATTTCATTTCAAGCTCTAAAGTTCTGACAGAGCACATTTCCAAGGCTGATGAGCTGATGACAAGTTCCGATTTCAAGACTCAACTTAAAATCACAGCTCTAACTACCAAAAGCCTTCAAGGTCTACACTCTGAAACTCAAGCAAAGGTTGACAAACTACAAGAATCAGCTAATAAGCTAGATATGCAGATCAAGCTTGACAAGACAAGGATTATCAGACCCACTCTTAAGAAAGTTGAATCAATTGAGAAAGTTCAGGAGAAGCAACAAGCCCAAATCACTAAGGTTCTTCAAAATCAAGCTTCTCAAAAAGCTCAATTGGATGAAATCCAATCTTCAGTTGAACTTCTTCTCTCTCTCCTACTACCTGATGATGCCAAAAAGGGGGAGAAGATAGTTAAGTCCAAATGCTCTAATGATCAAGTACTGAAGAAGAAAGATGACGAAGCTGATGACCAGGGAAACCCTAGCAAGGGTAGAGGTCAATTTCAAGGTAAAGATCACAGCAGCAAGGTTTCTTCTAGGAAACTAATTACTGATGCAAGCAGATCTTCTGTTCAAAAGAAGACAAGTTCTGAAGCTGCTCGAACTCAAAATCTGATAGCAAGTGTTGATACTCAAAATCTGATATCAAGTTCTGATGAGCAAAGTCTGATGACAAAGCATGATGTTCTGATAAAAGGTGGAAGTCAAGACTCTCAAAAATTTATGCAAACTCTGAAGCTTAAGGGAAAGCAGACTATAGTCTACTATAAAGACCGCAAGATTTAGACACTTGATGAGGAAATTGCTAGAAGATTATTTCTGAAGCATAATCCAGGAATGGATTTAGAAAATCTAAAGGAGGAAGAAGCTAGATTTAAAGCTGAAAAGACAAATCTAAAGCCAAAAGCTTCTGTTGTAAAGAAACCTCCAAGGCCTAAGGTAAAAGGCATTGTGATCAAGGAGAAGTCAAATACTGAGGCATCAAAGCCCAAGACTAGATCACAGACTGAGATTGATCCCAAAGATAAAGGAAAGGGAAAAGTTGATGAACCAACCAAGCCACTAGAGATGAAAATTCCTCAAATCTTGATGAAACCAGTATGCAAAATGGTTCAAGTTACTGATGATACTCTTGCTGAAGATGAAGATGTTCAAACTCTGAAAAGAAGGAAGATTTCTGAAGAATCAAAGACAACCTCTGACAAGGCTCAAGTTGTTCAGAGTAAAGAACAACAAGCTACAACAGAAGCAACAAGTTCTGATAGAGTTATCAAAATATCAACCTCTGACAGTGCTCAAGTTGATTTAGACAAGATGGAAGTAGCTGATAAAAAGAAACTTCTGTGGAAAAATGTCAAACCATCAGATCAAAAGAAAAGCCAATTGTTGTCTGATTTCATGACTATTGGGTTAAATGCTAGAGAACCAAGAGACAGGGTTGGACTAGGTTCTGATGAAGCTAAGATCAAAACAGGAGTTGAAGTTGCTATTAGAGATCCATTTCTATTAAATGACATACCTCTCGAAGATGTTACACAGAAACACCTTGATAAGGTTATCTCTGTTCAAGTGGTACTAGATGCTCATGACAAGCACAATGTCAAGAAAAATCTGATTCTATTTCTTGAAGATGGAAGGACATATCAGATGTCAGAATCATATGTGCTATAAAAATCACTGAAAGAACTTCAATTCTTTCATTACCTTTCAGAGGTAAAGTCTGATATTACCAGGAGATGGTCAAACTTCATATTGAAGACCATAAGAGATAAAGCTAGAATTTCTGGTTCAAGGGTTACATAATTCATTCCTAATATTGTTGAAGATGATGGAAGTGAGATTCCAATGAAGAAGGATTCTGCTAAACTTGAAGTGATTCTGAAAGGGAAATGTCTATGCTATGATGAAGATTCTTCTCATCCTAGGGTAATAAGACTGGATATCTCTGCTCTAAGGACTGTAATCTACCAGATTGGAAGTCAGGGTGAAGAGATGAAGCAAGTCAAGACTACACTATCTCAAGTCCTGAGTATTAAAGAAGAAAAGTTGATGTCAAGCTTTGTCAAGAATCACTATGAATTCAGATTGACTCAGTGAGATTGGTAAAAGCTACAAGGACTGTAAGTTGTAGTTGGTTATCTAGTTAAACTCTTATTTGCATTTGTACTTAAATGTTTTTGACATCATCAAATCTATTAACTTGTATATTTTGCATAATTTACAAGTTGGGGGAGATTGTTAGATATATTTGAGATGTCATGTCTAATATGATTTATGTTTAGTTTTCAGAACTTAACAACGGGACAAATCAGGACTTACTGAAATTAGGACTTACTGGAAGTCAGAACTTAAGGTCATATCAGAACTTAAGTGCGGGAAGACTTTCAGTTAAGGAAGGAAGCTGATTTACAGGAGAAGATCGAGACTAAAACAAAAGAAAATATGCATGGAAAGAGTTAGAAGACTGGAAGACTTGTAGAAGATATCTGATTGATATATTTTAGGAGACAGAATTGTATACCATATTAATTAAAAGTTATCTAGTAACTATGTACTATATAAACACAGACTTAGGGTTTACACTATATGTGTTATCATTATCGAGAAGATTATATATTGTAACCTAGCAGCTCTTAGTGATATTTGTTCATCACTGAGAGAGAACAACAGTTCTTATTGTAACAGATTTTATTCAATATACTTGATCTTTGTTATCTACTTGTGTTAAATCGATTTGATTGTATAAACACTGTATTCAACCCATCTACAGTGTTGTGTGATCTAACAAAGTATAATATATTGAATTAGCAATACAAAAGTGAATTAGGAATACAGAGTTAAAGTCAAAAGGGTGAAACAAAAATAAAACCAAACTTAATAGAATAATAAGACATAAGTATAAGATAACAAAAATAAAAATAATAAGACATGTAGAAGTATATCATAACAAAAATAAAACCAAACATAAGAGAATCACAAGACACATAGAAGATAAGATATATAAACGGTGTAACAAAAAGTGTCACTACTAGAAATATGCCCTTAGACATCGGTGTCTATATAAAAAATGACTGATGTTTTCGTGACTGATGTTAAAGGTATTTTTACATAGACATCGGTTTTTACCCGATGTCTAAAGTAGTCTTACAGAACGGTTTGGAAAATTTTCTGAAGTCTTATTCACAGTTTTAACATCGGTTCGAATAATTAACCATTATTATAAGTGTTCAATAACATCGGTTTTGATTAAATATATATTGTTGAACATCTGTTCTAACATCAATTTTCTTTTTTAACCGTTGTTGATATTCAAGTAATAGAGCTTTTTAAGATTATTTCTTAGTTTGTAACTAATGTATTAAACATTTTTTAAAGATAATATTTAAATTTTTATCTTTGGTGTCTTAGTCAAAATAATAACCACAAAACTTGATATCCGCCCGTAAGGGTTGGCTCAGTTGGTTAAAGAGCAGATAACTATCCTCCTGGTCACAGATCGAGTCCCGTGGGAGGAGAATTTATGATTATGCCTCCAGAGTCAGAGCCTGTCGCTTAAATGCGATTTACCTTGGTTCACGTGGTTTGTAGGCTATTGCGTGAGCCCGTAGGGTTTACCCAGTGCGCACCCAAAGGGTAGCGGCTGCGGGTTACTACGATAGAAAAAAATTTAATATCCAAATCTCAACCGGTACATATTATTATCCAATTATAAATAAACAAAATAGCCTAATTTGCACAATCTACCCAAAAAACATTATAACCCAAATACATCTATCATTCTAAACAAATATAAGTACAAATAATCTCATCAATTTGTAAAAATTAACCATTCTACTATCTAAACAATCAGAACATACTTAATTACTTGCAGAAATAATACTTAATTGATCAATTGCAGGAGGTTCAATAGCAGTCGCCTTCAGTAATTCCTTGAGTTTGGTTCTTCTTAGTCGAGCCAAGGATTCCTGTTTCATGCCCTCTGCAACTACCAGAAATATATTTAAGGTGATTTTTTTCTCCAACAATCTAAAAACAGTGCCATAAAATAATTGACCAATATAACATTAAAAGGAATACCAATGGATCTGCTACAATACAAAAACCTTACAAGTTAGAAAATGTAACTTACAATTTGTCATCAAAAACTAATTCTAACATGCTGAAGTACAACATTGCTACAAACTTTCTGCATATCTGGCTCTGGCTTTAGGACTGGTAATCCACTTGTGGCATCATCTTCCTCCTCCCAAAGCTGCAACAGCCTACCAATTTCTGTAAAAAAAGACCCTAAACTACCACTGCCCTGCACATACGACATCCACACCATTATTTATAAATTACACTAATAAACACATCCAAAATAGAACTAAACATGTTTACATGAAAAATCATCATCGCCTATAATTTCAAGAACAAACTTTAACAATCCACCACCAATCGCATCTTTATAATATAAAAGTCTAATAATATATACAAGAAAAAAAATATCCACAAGTTTAGGTTAAAAATAAAAATTTAGAAATTCTTCCATTTTGATAATTAGGTTATGCATCTTATTCAACTTAAAGTACTTATAATTTTAATCATACAAAATATAAATACATATTAAAATATCCTATCTCGTGCATAAATCCCCATATTATCATATTTATCGAATCACACACATATCAAATACCAATTTTTTTATGCAATCACAAACCAAAACAATCAGCAAACACTATAATACATATATGTGGGGTGATAACCTGAACAGAAGAAGTAGAAAAAGGATGATTAAGTTCAGATTTCCACTCTCTAAGCATCTGATTTACTTGTTCTTCTAATAAAGCAACATCATTAGTAAGACTCTCTTTTCTAGTTGATTGAAGATCACAAAACATACCCTCTACATCATCCACTTTATTCTTTGCTCTTTCTTTCATCACCTCTTTTTGCTGCTCATGCCCGTTCTTCATACATTTACCCATCTTTCTACTTTCTTACAATAACCCAACTCAGTTCTATATCAACAATCAAATAACGATGATGAAATTGACTTTGTATATATTATTCTAAAGTCTAAACAGGTTAAAGTATTTATGCGTGTAATAGTGACACAATCAGAACAAATCTCAACTTTAGTTTGTCATGGAAATTAAAAATATAATTTATAAATTGAGTTTGAATATTTTCCCCTGACCTACAAAAAAATGGGTTGACATTCTTTTTAATGTCATTTAGGCAAGAGTAAACTTACTCAATGCATTCACAATGGATTTGACTCAATGCAATATGATCTAGGGGAAACATTTAATTAAATGGCTATGGAGTTTAATAAGCTTTCATATGAAATTTTTGCCTATATTATGAGTACACACATCAAAGGTTTAAACAGAGAATGCCAGCCTATCTCATCCTAAGTATATTTCAATGATAAGCTTCTGAAACATAAACTCATAGCTGTCGCAAGAGGGCTAACCACTGCTTAACTGACTAATACCTACTTCCGAAGACACTAAAATCAAAGTTAAATCGACACAACTATATAAACACAAAAAAAACAATCCACCATAAAAAATATATGCAGTCTTTAGTCATATAACTGCGTATCTAGCCTCCTCACTTTGCATAAATTGATAGATATTTACCAACTCTTATAAAAGTCCATTTAACAAACTATTCTAATCTGAAACCACAATTCGACAAAATCTTCTTATTAAAAAAAACTGACACAATAACAGTTGGGTAATTCCACTCCACCATAAAATCATCAAATACCAATACACTATCAAACTTGATGCATTACACATAATATACAATACAAAACATAAATTAATTACGAACACGCGGATACACATAATAAACATACCATGCAAGGCCAATTTTTGAGATAAAAATGGCAAACAAACTAGCTTTAACAACAGAAAAGAAATCCTTTTCTCTCTCTCTCTCCCCCCCCCCATCTCTCTCTCTCTCTATCACCCTCTCTCTCTCAGTTTAAGATTAATGGAAAATTTAAGACTACTAAAGTGAATACAAACATGTGGAAGCTCAATGAACCTCCGAACCTGTTGAAAAAAGAGAGAAACGAGATTAAAAAACAAAACCCAATAATAATTAGGAACTAAATCAAGATGAAGAATAAACAAAATCCAATCAAACAAGTAAAGAAGGCCAATTTTTGAGAAATTAGGATTTCTTGAATCTGTTTGATTAATTGGAGATATTCTTCAATTTGGGGTTCAATTGGAACCCTAATTACAAATAATATGAGATGGTATGAGATGGTGAGAGATAATGTGAGATGGGGATATTGTAAGATAGAGAGAGATATGAGAGAGAACCAAAGAGAGAGAGACGAGAGAGGCAGACCAAAGAAAGACCGGAGAGAGGGAGACGGTAGCTAGAGAGGGGAGAACGAGGTGAGAGAGACGGGAGTAAGGAGAGTAAAGGGGGAAAATAAATAGATTTTGGAATGGGAGAAATAAACGGGGGGAATATTTTTGTTTTCAAGGGGAAAATTTTTGGAAAAAGGGGAAAAGTAAGCTTGTGTTTTTTTAAAAATTTTAAATTAATAATCAACAACAGTTACAAATTTAAACTGATGTCTTAGAAAATTTGACAGCGTTTATGTTATAACCCGATGTCTAATTCATGTTTTTTCTTTTTTAAAAATAATTATTATTGACAATTATTAAGATGTCCAGTTCATCTTATCCTTTGATCTTGCACTCCTCAAGCTGCATTTGTAGACTTTTCAGTTTGATGATAAAATGGTTTGTTGACAGATAATCTTGAATCTTCAGAGTTGACGCTTTCTGTAATTCTTGAAGCTTTTATCGAGGTCTTCAAATTTTATAGAGATGTATAAATCAAGATGTAGAATGGTTTTTCGATATCTCCACTTCTCTAAACATGTAAATGGCTTGTCGATATCTCCGCTTCTCTACATTTAGTTTGATTTATCGATATCTCCACTTCTCTATATGTAGTTTAACTTGTCGATATCTCCACTTCTCTACATGTATTTTTGACTTGTCGATGTCTCCATTTTTTTACATGTAATTCTAACTTGTCGATATCTCCACTTCTCTACATGTAGTTTTGACTTGTCGATATTTCCACTTCTCTACATGCTAAACTGATTTATCGACATCTCTACTTCTCTATAGGTCAAATTGACTTCTCTACAAGTAAAATGACTACTCTACAAGTAAAGTGACTTCTCTACAGGTGCAATGACTTCTATACAAGTGAGGTGAATTTTCTATATGCCAAACTTAACTTCTCGATTTAACTTGATTTGTGACTTCTTGACATTTGACTTAAAATATTTTTCAGTCCACAACTTTATTCTTCACCAAGAATTTTATCTTTCTTCTGAGGCATGATCAGGCTTGATCTTCTTTCAGAGCTTTATTCCTAGCTTATTGGCTGTTTACTGAAAAATACTACAGTCTAGTTTATCCAAACAATTTTACAGACTCAAGAAACATCATTATAGATTAGATAAGATTACAAGTCAACTAAATCTTAGGATTTTTATATGATTTAGTCTTGTTATGTAAAGGCATGTCTTGCACAACAATTAGGAACTTAATATCTATATGTTTTGCTTCTGTAGCGCTCTTATTGTTGTTTGAATACTCCACTGTTGATTTATTATCACAAAAAATCTTTAATGGTCTTTCAACACCATTAAGAATACATAAATCGGTGACAAAGTTTTGCAACCATAAAGCTTGACTAGATGCCACAAAACATGCTATATATTCTGCAGCCATGGTGGAGGAAGCTATGAGCGTCTGTTTGGAAGACCTCCATGAAATCACTCCACCAGCCAGTAGATAAACATAGCCCGAAGTTCTTTCATCTTTGTTGTTAGTGTTTGTGCCTCAGAGACAACACTGTTATGCGTTGTTTATGACATTTGGATTATTATTTTTATGTTCTATCGATTATACTTTTATAATTTATTAAGTATTGGGTTACTACAATATATATATATATATATCAGATTAATAATTGTCCTTAGAATATGATATACATTCTATATCTCCAAGTACGTGACTTAGAAATGAGATTATATGAATAGTATCGATATTCCCAAACATCCCTAGTCGGGTATTATTATTAAGGGACAATAATAATGCATTATGACTAATGTGTTTGTCGAATGATGATCACATCTCATTTATCATATGCATAGTGATACTAAAGTCGAAAACACCGGCAAATATATATATACATGGTGCTGGATAGACCCAGTGTGAGATTTTACATGTTTTTCGTGTCATAAGTAATTCTCATAGTGATAATGATGTAATGGTCCTTCGACTTGAAATTATTATATTTATATACGATGATTAATATACTTTAATTATATCAAAAGTTTCCTTTCACCGGGTAATGATAAAAGTGGATTTTGGGTATATTAGGAATCATGTAAGAAATATAAATGATTTAGAAAGGATTTAACCCTCCCAATTTTGGAGAGATATTATTGGCCTCTTGTGTGAGCTAGACTAAGAAGTTCAAGCTTTATCAAATGGACGTTAAAATCGCCTTTCTCAATGGCTCCATCTTAAGGAAGAAGTCTACGTGAAGCAACCTCCATATTTTTTACATGAAAAATATTCGCACTATGTTTAGAAGCTCAAGAAATCAGTTTATGGATTGAGATAGTCTTTTTAATGCTGGTATGAGCGTCTCAGTCAGTTCTTAGTAGACAGTGGCTTTACTCCCGGTACACTCGATCCAACTCTCTTTATATTTCATAAACATGATCATTTTATATTAGTACAAGTTTATGCAGATGATATTTTGTTTGGATCTACTAATGAGTCTTTGTGTAAGTGGTTTCCTGACTGCATGCATAAGATAATTGATATGAGCTTAATGGGTGAACTTTAGTACTTTTTAGGTTTGTAAATTAATCAGTTTGCTGCAGGTATTTTTATACATCAAAGCAAGTATATTTTGATATGCTCAAAAGGTTTACACTTGAGAATGTTTTCTCCTAAAGCTACACCTATGAGTACTTCGGTTAAGCTCACTAAAGATGAAAAAGGTACACCTATATATGTCACTAAATTTTGAGATATGATCATATCACTTTTATATTTAACTGCCTCTCATCCAGACATCATATACAGTGTACGCTTATGTGCTCGTTTTCAGTCTCAACCTAAAGAATCTCATTTGAATGCTATTAAACATATTTTTAAATATTTGAAAGGTACGAGTGATTTGGGATTATTTTATCCTAGCTCCTCTTCCTTTGACTAAATTAGCTTTTCAGATGATGACTATGCAGGGTCACAGGTTGATACAAAAAGTACAAGTGGTGCTTGTGAATTTTTAGGTGATTATTTGGCTGCATGACATAGTAAAAAGCATACATTCTCTCCACTACTGAAGGGGAATTTATAGAAGCTTGTAGTTGCTGTGCTTAGATCTTGGGGATGCAACAAACGTTCACTACTAGAAATATGGCATCATAATCGGTTCAGAATCAATGTTAAAAAAATTGAACCGATATCTTCGCATGTGATGTTAAATGTCATTAGCCTTTGACATCGGTTAACACCCGATGTCTATTAAACTGCTATACAATGATTTTAAGATTAGATGTGATATCTTTGCAACAAATTTCAGTTTAGATTACAGTATTTCTAGTTGAATATGAGTATATTATGAGGTATTTATCCGTTAAAATCGATACTTTACAAGCTCTGGAAGCCATGTACGTGCTGATATTAAACCGATATCAACATTTCTATTAAACATCGCTTATTTATAAACCGATGTTAAACATACTTTTAATATCGGGTACATTACATGTCGATGTCTAAGCACCGATGTCGTATCTACTATTTCTATTAGTGGTTGCAGGATTTTGGTATTTCTTACTCAAAAATTCCTATTTATTGTGATAATACCTTTGCTCTTAATATCTCTAAAAATCCTGTAATGCATTCTCGTACTAAGCATATTGATGTTTGTTAGCATTTTCTGTGAGATAATGTTTCTAAAACTAATATTGAGCATATTTATATTTCTACTGATGTCACAACGTGTTGATATATTTACAAAATATTTGACTGAAGATCGATTTTGTTTGATGTATAGAGAACTTGGTATGTGTTCTTTGTCTAATTAATTCCTTTTCCTTTTTATGATGTTGAGGAGGAGAAAGAGTTATTTATGTTTTTGTTTTTATGAACTTTGATTTGTTTATTTTCCTGCCTCATTTCTATATCTATTGCATAATTGATAATCTGCATATATTATTCTTATGGTGCTAACATCTTGAACAGGGTTAAAGTGTTTTTAATACGGGGATCTTTTGTACTCCCTGTCATCATCATAAAAAGGGGAGATTGTTGATTTACAGGTTTCTGATGATGACTTAGTTTAAGATATCCGAGTAAATGCAGATTAGGCAAATAGTTTTCTCAAGTAATAATATTTGTTTGTATTTCTATTTGATTGGGTAAACAAGTTTATCTCCAAAACAAACTCTATCTTGATAAACCATCTTTTTCTATTCAAAGCTTATCCTCCCTAAGGTTTATCTTTTCCTAACTAACTAACTGACAGTTTTTGTAAAGACTTATTCAAATATTTTCAAATAATCAGATTAATAAATCTTATCTCTTCTTTGTTTTGAAAATCAAAACTCGTTAGACTTGTGTATAAATATATATTATTGTTTTTCAGATTGGAGCGAATGTTCATTCCACGTTCTATCTTTATTCTATGAAAAAATCTTCTTATTTCATTCTATTAAGTATCCTATTAAATAAGTAGAATTGTTTGAATTTTTATATAAAACTATTATTTTCAGATTCAAGACTAATGCTTAGATGACTATTCTTTCTGCAAACTTCTCTTATATCTATATCGTGAAGATCCAGTCAAACAAGAAGATAGTTTGAGTTGTAATTATTTATCATTATACATTGTGTGTATTTATAAACTTGTGACGGGGTATGGAAAAATGTTGATTTCAAAGGATTAGCTAAAGATAGCCAGCGGGCTAGGTGGTAGCAGTAGTGCTAGGTACCAAGTGTGCTAGAGGAAAGGGTTATTTTGTGGCTATTTGTTTGTATTCAAGAAAGATTGTAAGTTCTCTATTGAAATTGATATAATATATTCTCTATGCCAGTTGCCGTTGAGACTTGATATAAGTCATAGACTAGGAGTAGGGGCCGAACCAAGTGAAAATGTCTTGGTATTCTGCATTAATAATTTCTGATTATTAGTGCTTTTATATTTTAACAATTTACATTTTGCAAATTAATTGAGTCTATCTCGGTGGTTAGATGGTATGTCCCATATACTGAAGAGACTATCCAATTTATATTAAGAGTCAGATAATTGAATATTTAGATTGTGCCTTCAGTTTCAGAAAGTACAAACACACTATTTTCCAGATAATGATGTAATATAATTGGATAATTATTGTCACGCCACCTCTGGCCTTAAAGGAACGCTTTTGCTCGAGGCTATAGACTTGATAAGAATGGTGTTGAAAAACATTTCGCACATGCTTTTACAAATTTGTGCAATTTTATAATTATCTGTTGAGATGAAAGTTTATGATTGGATTTTCATAATTCGAAAGATGAAATATATTACTATCACCGTTGAGTTTGTGATGTGTTGATCTCTATGGTGTACCTCCCGCTACATTTTTGTTTACGGGTAGTCTGTATTGGTCTCTAATAAAACTATACCTTGTTCTAGATGTTGACTTCAAATTTTAGGCTTCTGGAATTTCTTAGGAATGTTATTTTGTGCTGTACTTCTAAGAAGATCCCGAAGGAAGCTTTCCAGATAAATACAAATTTAGCTGCTCAGGGAACATTAATAGAAGTTAGTTTTTTTATAAAAGTAAAATTTTTAATCTTTAAATGCGCATTTTTTGGTTGCAGCTATCTCATTTTGTAACTCAAATTTATACGCTTTGCATACTGCCGACTTGATAGAGCCTCTTTGTAGTCTGCTTGAAAAGGCCCAAGATTGGTCTGATGTAAAGATAGAGGCAGCATAGGCAATATATAATGGCATCTATGGTTCTATATCCTTTTCTTAGAGAAAGATGACTTCCTGGATGAGAGCGTATGAAAAACTGCAACCTTGCAGTACTAAAGTGTTAGAGAATGCAAAGTGTTGCTGCCAGTGGTTGGTCCTAAAACACGAGATCTGGCTTTAGTTTGTTAATATGCAAGATGCTTTACCAACGGATTTTCTTAACTCTCTAACGGCTTTTTCTGTTATCGGAACCAGAGTTTCTTCTAGTCGTCACAGTTTCTTTCATGCCAAATTGTTCCACTTTTTTTAAAAAACTTGATTAATGTATTTCATATCAAAAGGTAATTTACAATTTTTTAATTATCTTTGCTAGTCGTGAATATTTAACACCAATTTTTAATATGAAACTATAGATTGTGCTTTTTTTGGCTTCTGTACAGTCCTCTAAACATAGGAACGATTTTGTGTTTTTTGTTTGCTTCGCAATGTTTAATATAACGACTCGTATATTTATTATTTAAATGTATAATTATTGAATAATTAAATAAATAAAATATGTGTATGGGTTTTGTTAGTTGGATATTATCTTGTTATTAATTATGTGAGATCGTTGGTGTTAAAGAATTATTTGTATAATTGTTTGTTGAGCAGTATTGCCTCGTTGTTACTTGTAAAAGTGGTTTTAGGGTAAATTTATTTGCATAAATACCTGGACTATCTCTAATATTGTATTTATGATTTTATAATTTCAATAATTATTTATGAAATTTTATAAAATTTAGAAATCAATATTTCATCAATTATTTAGCCCTGTATGATTTTATGATTGCATTTATTCGTAAAATTCGTATTTAATTCCAGAATTCTTTGAAAATTATAAAACTCATATTTTGGAAATTTTTGGGATTAATTTCACCCGCGCGTTGATTTGTTTAATTGTTAAAAGCGGGAATAAATTACATCTCAGAAATTATTTTAAAATTATGAAATTTACGTTTTTAGTAATTTCGAGATATTTATAACATTTTAAAGTTAATTTGGTAATTTTCTGGGTCAGTTTTAACCTCAAATTTATTCGATAAATATATATTGCGGGGCAAAAATTAGGTTTACAGTCAGTAACCAGGACACGTGTCTATCTAGTGAATACGTTTAAGAATTATATAGAACCGAGATACAGGTGTCCCCTTTCTCGCTTAAACAGAAAAAAAAGAAAAAAAACATCAATTCTTGCCTCTCATCTCTCCCAATCTCTAATTCATCTATGTCTCTTTCTTTAACTCTGATCTCTCTTTCTCCTCTATTTCTCTCTGTTTTCTTTTTTTATTCGGATGTGCCTGGGTTTTGGATAGCTTCACGACCGCCTCGAATTCCGGCCGTATTTTTCTGTTTCTCCGGCCCGCTTACGGTAAGATGCCGCCTGCTTCGTCGGGCTTGATGGCTTTGTTTTCCCTTTATATCCGATTCTGGATATATACGTACGCGTATATTTGTTTAGATGCGTGTGATATGCTTGCTACCGTTGCCGCTTGCTCTTCCCTTTTTCCGGCGCCGCTCTCCTCATTCCGGTGCCGCCTTGTTTTTTTGTATCTGGGATTGCACACGCGCGTGTTGTGTGTGCGATTATACGTGTTGCCTGTGTGTATATTATTACTGGTTATTAATTTTTGTAATTCGATTATTCCATTTCTTATGGGAATTCGAGTTAATGATATGATTTTCTGTGAATATTTTGCATGAAATTTTGTGATTATTCGAATTATTAAATTGTAACTATTCGGAATTTATCGGTGAAATCGGTGATTGGAAACCCAACTCAGGTACCTCCAGATTTTACCGCCGTCCGCGATGAATTTCGATGAGCGGACGGTGGACCGTGATGAATCATTCTGAGTCCTAAAATGATATAAATAATAATTAGTACGTAAAATTATTTTCGGTAGGAAAATTAATTATTTTATATCAAAGTCAAGCACGTAATTTGGTTGATGAATTGTAATTATGGGATTGATTATTGGATTGGTTGTTGTGAGAACTGTTTCGACGAGTAGGCCGATAAACAGAGGAGGTGCTGCCCGAATTTTGGGAAAAATTATATTCGGAAAAAAAACACGGGGACACATCCTGTGATTATCGGGATTACTAATCGAATGTATATATGTATATAATTATAAACAAAAATATTTTATAAATATTTGACAACCCTATTCTCGAACATTGGTCATATGTACTTCGTGAAAAATGGTCGTCGAACCAAGTCTTGAGTGTAGAACCGAAACTTGATTGCGTAAATCCTAATTGTTGCGTGTATTATTATAACGCAAATAATTACGAGTCCGGAATCGTTAACGTTTGGGTAGAAGTATTAGTGAGGATATGTCAACCATACCTGGTCGTCTAACGTAGGGTATTTCAAATCTGTAGGTTCTAGTCGAAGGACTCAAGAATTGAAATCGAACTAAAAGTAACCTAGTGATCGGTCGACGAGCTCAACAAGGTTCCAAGCAAAGGACCTGAGAATTAAAGTCGGATCCAGGATAGTCTTCTAGTAAGGCGATAAATCCGAACGTCCAAGTCAGTCCAAGGTCAATCAGTGATAGTTGTAAAGCTCTGCAAGGCAAGTACCCCTGACCATTCTTTTATGGTTCAGTATATATGAATGAACTATTGCTTTATTTTTGAACAGGAACATAAATATTTTAAGTTATGTATCCCCTGTATTTGAAAATGTTGTTTAAATATGCTTTTGGGGGAAAAGTAACTTCTGAAAGTACTTATCTCTAGAATGTGAATAAAAATGGAAAAGAGGTTTTAAATAGTGTGTTGTGACAAAATTGATTTTAACAAGAGATAGGTAAAAGTGATTTCAAAAACTGGATAAAACGAATCAGATATTGGATAACGTTGCGTAAGTGGCTAATTCGGTTGCGAGCAATTCATAACTGAATAGTCCAACATAGTTAATCAGAGACCTAGCTAGACTCCGCGGATGCGGTTATTTTATGTGAAAGCCCGATCAGCTTTCCTAGACATTTTGTGTGATAGCCCGACCAACCCTCGTAGATAATTTGTGTGGAGGCCTGATCAGCCGTCTCTAGATAACATCTAATACATATCTGATTGTGGTTCTGTGGTTCCCGTAACGGAACAAGTGGTTTCGGGTACCCATAACGGGACAAATGGATTTGTGGTTTCTGTAATGGAACAGAAGATTTGGAAATGAAAATAGCATGGTAAAAATTGAACTCTGGTATTTATGCACATCACACAACTGTTGATTTTATTTTACAGAGCATGCTAGGTTTGATATCCAGTTTATATATGATTTACCTATTTTCTATCACGTTATGAATTCTGTTCCTATAACTGTTTTATCATAAATTTTTTTACTTGTTATTCATATAGTGGTACTACTGAGCAATTAATTGAGCACCCTTGTAGAATATTTTATATATGTATTGCAGATGTCTAGGAGATTCTTCCATGATAGTCAGGGAAGAGTTCCAGTTCCTTCCATGCCAGGCTCTTCTGAGGTAGTTGTGTTCAGACCAGATGAGGTCTGTTGAGTTGCTATATTAAATTAGTGGTCAGGATTGTGTAAAGTAATTTGGGTTGTGTTAGTTGTGTAACCTAAATCATACTTAAACCTGGAAAAGGTCTTGGTAAAAGGGGTCGTGGTTATATATAATTAGTGATTTGGATTATATTCTGTTTATTATTATTGATATTGGTGATGTCAACTCCTGACCCCAGGGTTGAGGCCGTCACAGTTGGTATCAGAGCTACAGGTTTGAGTCCCTGATTTAGGTCATGGGTAGAGTCAAAAGAGTGAAGAAAAGTTCATAGATAGATGTTAGTCAGCAACTCAATCAGAAGAGTGAGTCTATGAGTTTAGTCAAGAGTTCAAAGGAGTACCCCTGACATTTATTAAGGATTGGCTGGAACTTCCCTAGCTTAGAATACGTCCCATTCGTATATGTATGGTTGGTAATATTCGATAGAGATTTCTAGTTTTTCTCTCGAGAAAAACGAGTCTAATCGCGAGAACTTAGCTTTTGCGCGGATCCTTGGTGTGTCAGCTATAGAGACGCCCATATTATCCCTAAATATAGCATTTTCGACGTCAAGGAATGTTGATGGACCAAGTGTGCGACCTCGTGAATTCAGATGGAATGATTATAGTCGGTGGCTGCTATGACAACCAAGTTTCGTGAAGTGCGAGGATCAGTACTGTTGTTATATCTTAAATCTTATACGCATTTCTTGTGACATATCTTGTTTCCCAGAATGAATGTCTGTTTTCCCAATAAGTTGTTTATTTATCCGCAAGGAAGTCAAATTCGAAGTAAGCAACTTAGGATTCTGTTGATTTCATTATAAATCAGATTTTCTCCCTCCCTATTTGTGAATTTTCTATTTAAACATTGTTTCTTTTTTCAATGATTCTATCGGTTAATTGGGGCAAACAATGCATATAAGTCGACCATTTATCTGTGTGACAAAGGGTCTGGTGGGACGCCACCGAATTATATGTTGTGACTGTATGGTACTAAGACTGGCCATCTTATGTACTTGTATGGTTGCTCTCAGTCATATCTATGTCTTTTTCCCTTGTTCTCCCTGTATTATTAATTCTTTGATTTTTAAATTCCATTTGATATTCTCTGGTAATGTATTTATCAGTGACTTTGTAGTCAGACAGTCTTGGTTGTGGAAGTAAATAAAAGTTGATTATCAGGAAGAATGAAAGCCCTATATCTGAATGTTATTTAAGAATCAAGGTAACAACGAAGGTTCAAAATCTATCGTCGGAGTTATAGCCTCGAAAAAAGTAATTCAGTGGTAGATGGGTCATTTGCAAGAGATTAGAAATCTCCTTGAGAAGAATGGTTGGTTGAAACTCGGACTAGTGTGTCAGCCAAGTCCGTGATTCCTTAAGTTTGACTTGACCTACCAGTTTACCCTTTTTGGGTGGTGCCTAGTATAACCCGTCTAGCTTTACGGAGTATGGAATTTGTTAGTGTTGTTTTTTTAATGGTGCTGGAAGGTTGCTCAGTTGTTGTTATATTGAGAGGGCATGCTATAATGTTTAGTACCTTTATATTCCAGTTTGCTGCACTGTTGTTGATTCTGCTATTGTTACCGTTGCTATTTTTACTAGTGTTGCTAATCTAGATATATTTTATAAGTGGATCCTAAGAATAAGGACATGGGTGCTTTGATTGGGCAGCATTTTCCTGACACAGGTGCACCGTTTGAACGATGATATTTTTGTTATACATCCTCGTTATGTTTTTGAATAAATTTCCTGTTATATTTCAGGAAAATGCCACCCAAGAAAGCTACACAGCCTAAAGAAAATAGTAGTAGTTTGGCGGAGGGTCCAGTTATAAATGAAATTCTAGACTTGTTGCGCCAGCAGCAGCAACAACAGTTGCAGTTAATCCAACAGATTCAGCAGCAACAACATCAACAAGGAGAGCTAAACCAAACTACTAGTTTTAAATCCTTTCAGTCTGTTAAGCCCCCAGAGTTCAAGGGCGAGGTGGATCCTATTATTGCCAGAAATTGGATTAAGGAAATGGAAAAGGCATTTACCCTCACGCAGGTAAGTGATGAGCTTAAGACAGATTATGCAAGCTATTTTCTTAAGAATGAAGCAAATTATTGGTGGGAATCCACTCGTGTGTTGGAAGGAGAAGGTCATGTCTCTTGGATGAGATTTACAGAATTATTCTTGGAGAAGAATTTTCCCGATTGCCTAAGGAATCAGTTGGAAGTCGAGTTTCTAGAAATGAAACAAGGTGAAAGAAGTGTGTTGGAGTATGATGCCAAGTTTACAGAATTGGTCCGATTAGTTCATGAGTATGTAAGTACGGAGATTCAGAAAGTAAGGAGGTTTCAACAAGGGTTGAAGCATGAAATTCGCAAAGGAGTTGTGGCATTACAACTGAAAACATACTACTCTATGATTCAGGCCGCCCTGGTAGTAGAAGGTGGCCGGAAGTTGGCTGCTAAGGAAGAGAATGATAAGAAAAGGAAGTCTGATGGTGCTATGGACAAGGCAGATCAAGAAAAATCTAGTCAAGAATTTCAGAATCGGTTTGGCCAAAACAGGAGTAAAATATTCACAAGACAGAGTTTCTCCCAGACTAAGTTTGATATTATTTTGGTTGCTTCTACTCCAGCTCAGCCAGTCAAGTCAGCAGTGGATTGCAAGTCTAATGACAGGAGATACAGTGGTTGGTGCAAAAAGAATGTGCGATGTTTCAAGTGTGGTCATAAGGGTCATTATGCGTCGGAATGCAATCCAAAAAATTCAGGAGTTACGTGTTATAATTGTGGAAAAATTGGGCATATTTCCAGGAGTTGTAGAACAGTTACTCAAGATACTACATTCCAAGGGCCAACATCCAGCACAGCTAGAGGCAAAACTTTTAAAAGGACCAAGAGATTGAGCATTTAGAAGTTGGACATAGTTATAGTTGATCTGACACCCCTCAAGTTAAAAGCGTTTGAGGTGATTTTAGAATCGGGTTGGGTGTCCTGTAGTAAGGCAAGGAGTGGTTTTTAGAAGAAGCGAATTGTAAAGTGTACAAAAGCCAATAGTAAGGTAAGTTTCCAGTTGCAGAGGCAATATAAGAAGTACTTCCAAGCATGCGAGAAAAAGGAGTAATAAGCTAAGGATATAAGGTAGATCCACCATGTGTAAAGATACGAAGAAGAAAATACTTAATCTGGAAGAAGTTTGAGTAATAAATAAATGCCCGGGAGTGTATCTGGAGGCCAGTAAACGAAGTAAGTAGTTCGATAATCATAAAACTTATTGGAAAGGGAAATAAACATACCAGATATAGTTCCTTGGGGTGCGCCAGTGATGTTGTTGGAGAAAAGGGATGGAATTATGGGATTGTGTACTGATTATCGGGAGTTTAACAAAACGGCGAATATGAATAAATAACTTCTATGAAAATTTGATTGTTTATATGACCTAATTTAAGGAATGTGTAATTTTTCGAGGATTTACTTAAGATCCAGCCTGAAGACAAATCCAAGATTGCGATTAGAACGAGTTATGAGCGTTGCAAGTTTGGTGATATCACGTGGAGTAACAAGTGTATGAGTCGTCTCTAAGGATTTAAAGAACATAGTGTATAAGGAGTACTTGGATAAATAAATTATATTTATTGATAACATCCTCAGCTATTCAAAGATTAAGGAAGTCTGTGTAGAACGCTCAAGGATTTTCCTACGAAGATTAGAAAGGAAGCAGCTTGGGATAGACAAAGAAAGAAGGCAGACTTGCATTAAAAGAGTGTGAATATAAAAATAGGATCGTTGGTATTAACAAAAGATTCACCTTGACAGGGATTGGTTGAGTTTGAATAAAAGGGACAAGTAGGGTCCTAAAAATATGGAACCGTTCGAGGTATTGAAAAATATAGGTAAAAGTTGCCCATGAGTTGATGTTACTGCCGCAGTTGCAGCAAATTTATAGTATATTTTACGTGTCAATGTTAAAGTGATATGTTTCTGATTCGAACCAAGACGTTGATTAGGAGCTAGTGGGCTCCTATCCAAATTTGTTCTGCATAAAGTGATCGATCCAAATTCTTGATCGTCAAGAGCGAGTCCTCAGAAATGAATTTATATCTATAGTGAGTATGCTTGAATAATCCTCGAGTAGAAGAGTCTACTTGGGAGTTAGAGTCAGATATGCTTGACAATTATTCTCATTTGTGTAGTTGGGTTAGATTCTGAGGACATAATCTTTTTAAGGGGGGAAGGATATAACGACTCGTATATTTATTATTTAAATATGTAATTATTGAATAATTAAATAAATAAAATATGTGTATGGATTTTGTTAGTTGGATATTATCTTCTTATTAATTATGGGAGATCGTTGGTGTTCAAAAATTATTTGTATAATTATTTGTTGAGCAGTATTGCCTCGTTGTTACTTGTAAAAGTGGTTTTAGGGCAGATTTATTTTCATAAATACCTAGACTGTCTCTAAAATTGTATTTATGATTTTATAATTTTAATAATTATTTATGGAATTTTATAAAATTTAGAAATCAATATTTCATCAATTATTTAGCCCTGTATGATTTTCAGATTGCATTTATTCGTAAAATCCGTATTTAATTCCAGAATTCTTCGAAAATTATAAAACTCATATTTTTTAAAGTTTGGAATAATCTGAAAATTTTAAAATTATTTTGGAAATTTTTGGGATTAATTTCACCTGCGCGTTAATTCGTTTAATTGTTAAAAGCGGGTATAAATTACATTTCATAAATTATTTTAAAATTATGAAATTTACGTTTTTAGTAATTTCGAGATATTTATAACATTTTAAAGTTAATTTGGTAATTTTCTGGGTCAGTTTTAACCTCAAATTTATTCGATAAGTATATACTGCGGGGCAAAAATTGGGTTTACATTCAATAACCAGGACACGTGTCTATCTAGTGAATACGTGTAAGAATTATACAGAACCGAGATACAGGTGTCCCCTTTCTCGCTTAAACAGAAAAAAAGAAAAAACATCAATTCTTGCCTCTCATCTCTCCCAATCTCTAATTCATCTCTGTCTCTTTCTTTAACTCTCATCTCTTTTTCTCCTCTATTTCTTTTTGTTTTCTTTTTTTATTCGGATGTGCTTGGGTTCTGGATAGCTTCACGACCGCCTCGAATTCCGGCCGTCTTATTCTATTTCTCCGGCCCGCTTACGTTAAGCTGCTGCCTGCTCCGTCAGGCTTGGTGGCTTTGTTTTCCCTTTATATCTGATTCTGCATATATACGTATGCGTATATTTGTTTAGATGCATGTGATATGCTTGCTACCGTTGCCGCTTGCTCTTCCCTTTTTTCGGCGCCGCTGTCCTCATTCCGGTGCCGCTTTGTTTTTTTGTATCTGGGATTGCACACGCGCGTGTTGTGTGTGCGATTATACGTGTTGCCTGTGTGTATATTATTGCTGGTTTTGAATTTTTGTAATTCGATTATTCCATTTCTTATGGGAATTCGAGTTAATGATATGATTTTCTGTGAATATTTCGCATGAACTTTTGTGATTATTCGAATTATTAAATTGTAACTATTCGGAATTTGTCGGTGAAATCGGTGATTAGAAACCCAACTCGGGTACCTCCGGATATTACCGCCGTCCGCGATGAATTTCGATGAGCGGACGGTGGACCGTGATAAATCATTCTGAGTCCTAAAATGATATAAATAATAATTAGTACATAATATTATTTTCGGTATGAAAATTAATTATTTTATATCAAAGTCGAGAACGTAATTTGGTTGATGAATTGTAACAATGGGATTGATTATTGGATTGGTTGTTGTGATTGACGTAGAACTGTTTCGACGGGTAGGCCGATAAACAGAGGAGGTGCTGCCCGAATTTTGGGAAAAATAATATTCAAAAAAAATATGGGGACACATCCTGTGATTATCGGGATTATTAGTCAAATGTATATACGTATATAATTATAAACAAAAATATTTTATAAATATTTGACAACCCTATTCTCGAACATTGGTCATATGTAGTTCGTGAAAAATGGTCGTCGAACCAAGTCTTGAGTGTAGAAACGAAACTTGATTGCGTAAATCCTAATTGTTGCGTGTATTATTATAACGCAAATAATTACGAGTCCGGAATAGTTAACGTTTGGGTAGAAGTGTTAGTGAGGATATGTCAAGCATACCTGGTCGTCTAACATAGGGTATTTCAAATCTGTAGGTTCTAGTTGAAGGACTCAAGAATTGAAATCGAACTAAAAGTAACCTAGTGATCGGTCGACGAGCTCAGCAAGGTTCCAAGCAAAGGACCTGAGAGTTAAAGTCGGATCCAGGATAGTCTTCTAGTAAGGCGATAAAGCCGAACGTCCAAGTCAGTCCAAGGTCAATCAGTGATAGTTGTAAAGCTCTGCAAGGCAAGTACCCCTGACCATTCTTTTATGGTTCAGTATGTATGAATGAACTGTTGCTTTATTTTCGAACAGGAACAGAAATGTTTTAAGTTACGTATCCCCTGTATTTGAAAATGTTGTTTAAATATATTTTTGGGGAAAAAGTAACTTCTGAAAGTACTTATCTCTAGATTGTGATTAAAAATGGAAAAGAGGTTTTGAATAGTGTGCTATGACAGGATTGATTTTAACAAGAGATAGGTAAAAGTGATTTCAAAAACTGGATAAAATGAATCAGATATTGGATAATGTTGCGTAAGTGGCTAATTCGGTTGCGCGCAATTCATAACCGATTATTCCGGCATAGTTAATCAGAGACCTAGCTAGCCTCTGCGGATCCGGTTATTTTATGTAAAAGCCCGATCAGCTTTCCTAGACATTTTGTGTGATAGCCCGACCAACTCTCCTAGATAATTTATGTGGAAGCCTGTTCAGCCGTCCCTAGATAACATCCAATACATATCTGATTGTGGTTCTGTGGTTCCCGTAACGGAACAAGTGGTTTTGGGTCCCTATAACGGGACAAATGGATTTGTGGTTCCTGTAATGGAACAAAAGATTTGGAAATGAAAATAGCATGCTAAAAATTGAACTCTGGTATTTATGCACAGCACACAACTGTTGATTTTGTTTTACAGAGCATGCTAGGTTTGATATCCAGTTTATATATGATTTACTTGTTTTTAATCACGTTATGAATTCTGTTCCTATAACTGTTTTATCATAAATTGTTTTACTTGTTACTCATATAGTGATACTGCTGAGTAATTAATTGCTCACCCTTGCAGAATATTTTATATATATATATTGCAGATGGCTAGAAGATTCTTCCGTGATAGTCAGGGAAGAGTTCCAGTTCTTTCCGTGCCAGGCTCCTCTAAGGTAGTTGTGTTCAGACCAGATGAGGTCTGTTGAGTTGCTGTATTAAATTAGTGGTCAGGATTGTGTAAAGTAATTTGGGTTGTGTTAGTTGTGTATCCTAAATCATACTTAAACCTGGAAAAGGTCTTGGTAAAAGGGGACTTGGTTATGTATAATTAGTGATTTAGATTATATCCTGTTTATTATTATTGATGTTGGTGACGTCAACTCCTGACCCCGGGGTTGAGGACGTCACATTTAATGTTTTTAAAAGTGTTATGATTAGTAAAATATAAACTTTGGTCTTATATGTTTCAACCATATTCCAGGGAAATTTACCTAATGCAAATCAGGCTATCTCAAAATCTCTGATCAAGAAAAAACTTAAATGTATTAGCTGGAATGGATCAAAAGATGGAGTTAATGGAGGTTGATTAGGCTATGTTAGAGTTTGCAATGTACTTACAATTTGAACAGGTAAAGGAAAACAAGATCAATGTACTTGAATACATTGCATACCATCAGACACAAACTGCATTAATACCACATATTTTGTAAAAACATCCCCATTCACATGCAAATTTTTTAGGCCTTGTTCTTGAACAACAACAGAACACAATACCCAACACAAATTCATTCATTACTATCGTCTTCACCTTAATCTTCACAATTTTCATTGTCGTATAATACATCTCATTCGACTTTTACCTTGAAAAACATGTTTTACAATTTTTGTTTAATTTAAATTAAATAATTTTTTAATATACTATATATGAAGAAGAAAACACATATTTAGTGTGCACCAGGTAAAAAACATTAGGAATTAAAGCTTACTAAATGAGTGGATTCTAAAAAAGGCCATTTTGTATAAGATGTCTGCAAATTTAAATATCTTGGGCGTTAGAGAAAGTGCAGTGCATGCCCAAGCGGGTGATCTGGCAGATAGAGATAGAGATGGTAAGACTTAGGTTTTGCATGTACGATGAGGAGAAAGAAAAAATGCCCGACTACTTGAGCTGGCCAACTACTAGCTGCTTTGCTTTTTTACTTTTTAATTATATTTAGTCTCTCCATCATTATAAACTCAACTCTACGTTTATGTATAAAATGTTAATATTAATGTTACAAAACCTAAAAAAACAGAGGTCCACAATTAATTAGGAGACACACAAAATTTAAATTTTGACGGGGGACTTAAGCTCATGAATTGCACTTGCTCTTAGGTTGTGCTTGGGAATTCCAGCACATGAGTATTTGTTAGGAATATGTTGTGAACTTGGTGATAAGTTAAAGAAAACACTTAGTAGATATCATTTATTTATTTTATAGCTTTCAACGAATGATCACTTTCAATATCCTTTAAAAGAGTAACTTATGTTATAATAGGTTTAGTAGCACATTTCTGCATATCATAATGCCTTAGTGAACTAATTGTTGTAGAATGTTTAAATCATGTTGACTACTAGATTGATATACAAGATAGGTTGGTTAATTATAAATATCAGATGCCCTGTAATCTTGTATAAATTAAATAGAGTTAACTGCCAAGAAGATAGTCTCAACGGATGTTTCACTAGGCTTCAACGGATGATCAACTAAAGCTTCAACGGATGCTCAACAAAGCTTCAACGGATGATCAATCAAAGTTCCAACGGATGATCAATCATAGTTTTAACGGATGATCAAATGAAGTTTCAACGGATGATCAAATTCAAAAGAGCAGTTGATAGTGACTTGACAGTCACATGCGTTGATTGTATGCAAATGGAATGTTGCAGCCTATTTGCAGGATTTAGAGAACAAAGAAGCATTTCCATTTCCATTTCCATTCTAAACTGAAGATATTCAAAGATGCTGGATAGAGAAATGAAGGAGCATGAAATTAGACTAGAAATATTTTATCTTACTTGTTTCTCTTTTTATCATGTAACTTGGTAATATATAAACCAAGTGTAGCAAGTAGAAAAACATCCAAGTAAGTAAGAAATTACCAGAGAAATAGAAAAAGCTACATCTGTAAAGAATTTCTCTGTTCTTGTGAGTTCTACTTATAATAGCTGTGTACAATATTGTAACACAGAGTTCTCTTATTAATATATATATCTCTGGTGGAAAAATTCAATCCACCAGAAAAATTTTAAATACTTGTATTTGATTACTTTGTATTATGATTTCTTCAACACTTTCATTCCGCACCTTAGCTAAATCAAACACATATATATATTCATAATAGAATTGTTCTTAAAACCAAAGAGTAGCCAGAATTACATTCAACCCCCTTCTATAATTCTTGTTTAGATTATTTGGGAATAATAATTGGTATCAGAGCAAGCTCTTGAAGAACAAAGAGTTTAAAGATCATACCAACTAACAAGATGAGCAGAAAAGATGTTGGAGTAAAAATTCCATTTATGGACAAAGACAACTATCACTATTGGAAGGTGAGGATGCACCTGCATCTCCTCTCTCAAGATGAAGAATATGTGGACTGCATTGAAAAAGGTCCACATGTCCCTATGAGAGCTGCTACAGGAAATGAACCATCTATCCCAAAGCCTAGAGCAGAATGGTCTGAATCAGATATTGAACAAGTTCATAAGGATAAGAAGGCCATGAACATTTTGTTTAATGGTGTTGATTGTGACATGTTTGACAACATCATTAACTGCAAAACTTCCAAAGAGGTCTGGGATACAATTCAAGTTATATGTGATGGAAATGAGCAGGTAAGGGAAAACAAAATGCAACTCTTGATTCAGCAATATGAGCATTTTCATAGTGAAGAAAGTGAGTCACTCACCGATATATTTAATAGATTTCAAAAACTGCTAAATACTTTAAAGTTGCATGGAAGAGTCTATCAAACAAAGAACTCAAACCTCAAATTCCTTAGATCTCTTCCGAAGGAATGGAAGCCTATGACAGTCTTATTAAGAAACTCTCAAGACTATAAGGAATTCACCTTGGAGAGACTGTATGGGATTCTAAAGACCTATGAGCTTGAATTAGAGCAAGATGAGAAGCTGGAGAAAGGAAGAAAGAAGGGGGGATCAATTGTATTATGTTAGGTCACACACACACTGTGGAAAGGGGTTGAATACAGTGTCTAGTAAAATCAAATCGAATTAAGTACACAAGTATGAAACACAGAATAATCTTATTAATGAAACAGTATTACAATGGAACCGTTCTCTCTCAGTGATGAACAAATATCATGAGAGCTGCTAGGGTTACAATAAATAATATTCTCGATTATAATAACACTTATAGTGTAAACCATATGCTGTGTTAAATAGACACACAGTTACAAGATAAACTTCTAATTGATATCAAACATAAGTCTGCATCCTAAAATATATCAACTAGTTATCTTTTCTTCCAAGTATTCTATTCTTCATAGAATTCTTCTCCACACATATCTATTCTTGTGTTTGCCTCAATCTTCTTTCCTTCAATCAGTCGTCTTCCTCATCTGAATGTCTTCTTAAGTCCTGATATTATCTCCTGATAAATATCTTCTGATAACTTAAGTTCTGATATCTTAAGTTCTGACTTAGGTATAAGTACTGATTTCCAATTTAGTCCTGATTTGTCCTGTTAGTTAAGATCTGAAAACTAAACACAAATCATTATTAGACATGACATCACAAATATATCTAACACATTGGTTGCTGAGCAAGGAAAGGAGAAGGAGATAAAGGTTGAAGCTGTTGAATCTGAACCAACCCCTAGAGTTTGTGAAAGCAAAGGAAAAGGGGTAATAGCTAATCATGAAGACCATCTTAGTCAAGATGACATGGAGGACATATATGGGAATCTGAATTTTCTATCCAGAAGATTTTCCAAGCTCAAATTCAAGAAGAGCAGCCAAGTCAAACAGAAAAATGGTTGACAAGTCTAAATTCAAGTGTTTCAAGTGTGGCTTGGCAGGTCATTTTTCTAGTGAATGCAGAAAGTCTGATTCTGGTAAAAAGAAGTTTGAGCCTGTATATTATAAGCATAAATATTTTGAATTGCACAAACAAAAGGAAAGGGCTTTAATCACACATGAAAATGACTGGCACTTATGGCCAAATCAGATAAAACAGATGTCAGTTCATTCAGTAATCAGGTAATCACCACTAATCTAGCACATTTATCTAAAGCTGAGTGTAATGATGCTATAAATGACATGTCTGCTGAATTATACCATTTGCGTGTTTCACTTAAGTCTCTCACTAAAGAAAACACTAAACTTAAAGAGAACAATCTGTTTTTAAGTGAAAGAAATAATGTGTTAGAAACTCAATTTGTTGAGTTTGAAAAACTGAAAATAGAGTGCAAGATTGCCAAAGATGAACTGACTGAATCATTAAAGAAGAGGATATTTTAAGAAAACAGCTTGAACGAGAACATGAAGTAATTAAGGGCATGGAAATCATCTAGAGATGTCCATGCTCAAATTATTAAAGTTCAAGGTATAGAATCCTTCTGTGATGAAGCCTGGAAAATGAGCAAGGACAAACTAGATTCTAATTTGGTAGGATGACTTTCAACGGATATGGATTCGACGGACGATGAATGTTATCCGTCGAAAGACCAAAAGGATTATCCGTCGAAAGACAAAGAACCACATCCGTTGAGTGATAGAAATCCATTTAGCAAAGCCAAACTAGCTAAGCTAAATGAGAAATATGGATCAGTTTCTAAGAACTTTGTTCCAGGAGAAACAAGTCAAGTGAACAAGAGAGTCAATGTAGGTCATCTGTCTATTAAGCAATTAAATGACAGATTGGAAAAGATTGAGGTTAAAGCAGAATCTAAAAGGAAAAATAATAGAAATGGAAAAGTAGGAATTAATAAACATAACAACTACACATCTGATAAATATGCACCAAAAAATTTTTATGTTAAGTGTGGTAGTGTTAATCATTTGTCTGTTAATTACAAACTTGTTATGCCTACTCCCATGTCTGTGTAGGATTTTATCTATCACGGAAGCATGGTAAAACAATTTTACATATATAAAATCCATATAATATGCATACATATCGTAAATAAAATCGAGGGATCGATTTCTAACCTTTAAAAGCGATCCAAGAACAACGAGCGGAGATTCTTAGCAGCTGCTCCTCAAGTGTGAAGCACTCCACCGGTATCCACCAAGAAAATGATGTAATGAAGGAGGAGGTGGAAAAAATTAGGGTTTTTGTAAATCTTTTGGTTGAGGCAAAAATAGGGTTTAAAATAGTATATTTATAGGCAAAATTTTCAGCTGAAAATTTTCCCATAAAATATTATTATTATTAACCCTTTCTTATTCTCACTAATAATTAAAACACCTTTTAATTATTAATTTTTTTTCTAAACACTTTAGAAATAATTCTCTCACTTGATTTAATTTCCAAAAATTAAATTCTTAATTAATAATATTAAGAACTTTTTCTTAATTTATTTATAATCAATTAAATCTCATTTAATCAATTATTAAATTTGCCAATTAATTATTTATTTCATAAACAAATAATTATTAGCCATTATCAATTAATTTCACCACCATTAAATCATTCTCTTTTATGGTGTGACCCTGTAGGTTCAATATTAAGCCGGTAGTAGAAATAAATAATAATAAAACTATTTTATCATTATTTATATAAATTCTATAATTCATTAAATATGATTAATTAATTAATCATATTTATTCTACATCGTGAGGGATACTTCTCAGTATATCGCAACTATCCGGATAATACGAATTCACTGCTTAGAATACTAAGAATCAGTGAGTAGTTACCGTACAATCAATTCCTTCTACCCTGCAATGTCATGATTAAATATAAGGCATGGAACTTGTGTCAAGCCTATATTATTTAATCACTTGCTTTCCCATTCACTATGCTTAGTTCTATTTAATGTAAATTAGAAACTCCTTTCTAATTTCATTCACTCTGGCCAGAGATTCCTGAACTAGCATAAGTGGATCAGCATTGAACATTCTCTTCCTTCACTAGAAGGGGTAGATCCTCTATTGATCATACACTATCTTCGTGTACAAATTCCTATACCCATTAGAGCCCTTATAATTGTCCCTGGAGACTAAGAACTAAACCAAAGCATAGTTCAGTGTACACAAGATGACTATGATGACCTCAAGTCTAAGGATACTTGTATAACTATCACTATGTGAACAACTGCTGACACGTGAGTGAACTCCATCAGTTGTTCAGCTGTGTGAGTCATGTTCAGTGAACTTATTCTATAATAAGCACCTACAAACTAGCTATAGTGTCACCACACAAATGTCTATGAGAACAGACATCCTTCATATTGAAGCAAGCATAGTATGTACCGATCTTTACGGATTATTAATTACCAGTTAGTAATCCTACGACCAGGAACTATTTAAGTTTAGATTTATCATCTTTTAGGTCTCATTATTATGATCTCATCACAATCCATAAAAAGCTTTACTCTAAACTGTGGTATATCTTATTTAAACACTTAAAATAGATAGAGCCCGCAATAAAAAACAAAACAAGTCTTTTATTAATATCAATGAAATCAAAACAGATTATATAAAAGTTATTCCTAAATCCTCATACATGATTGGACTTAGGACATATCTCTTTCAATCTCCCACTTGTACTAAAGCCATTCACTCTGGTATCTAATACCCATCTTGTCTTTATGACGATCAAAGTGACTTTGAGAAAGTGGCTTTGTTAAAGGGTCTGCTATGTTGTTATGTGTGTCAACTCTCTCGATGTTGACATCTCCTCTTTCAACAATCTCCCTAATCAGATTAAAGCGCCGCAGGACATGTTTGGAATTTTTATGAGACCTAGGTTCCTTGGCTTGTGCTATTGCAGCGTTGTTATCACAATACAACACAATAGGCTCTTCAACGCTAGGAACAACTCCCAACTCAGAAACAAATTTCCTCATCCAAATGGCTTCTTTTGCAGCCTCACTTGCAGCTATATATTCTGCTTTCGCTGTGGAGTCAGCCGTTGTAGACTATTTAGAACTCTTCCAACTTATCGCACCACCATTCAGAGTAAACACGTATCCTGACATGAATTTGCTATCACTTTCTAATTGAAAACTAGAGTCAGTATAACCCTCTATTTTCAACTCAGATTCACCACCAAAAACAAGAAAAATGTCCTGAGTCCTTCGCAAGTACTTAATGATGTTTTTCACTGCTTTCCAGTGGTCTTCACCTGGATTGGACTGATATCTGCTCGTCACACTAATTGAATAAGCAACATCAGGCCTTGTACATAACATCGCGTACATGATAGATCCTATTACTGAAGCATAAGGAATCTTACTCATACGCTCTCTTTCCTCAGGTGTCTTAGGAGACAATTTTTCGAAAAGGGACACTCCATGGCTCATCGGTATGAGACCTCTTTTGGAGTTTTCCATGCTAAACCTTTTAAGCACTTTCTGGATGTATGTACCCTGGGTAAGACCTATCATTCCTCTAGATCTATCTCTATAGATCTTCATACCGAGAATGTAGGATGCTTCTCCCAAGTCCTTCATGGTGAAGTTCTTTGATAGCTATACTTTGACTGATTGTAGAATCGGTATATCATTTCCTATAAGAAGTATGTCATCCACATACAATACAAGAAATGTTACCGCACTCCCACTAACCTTCTTGTAGACACATGGTTCATCTATGTTTTTGATAAAACCAAACTCTTTGATTATCTCATCAAAACGGATGTTCCATCTACGAGAAGCTTGCTTTAAACCATATATGGTTCGCAGCAGCTTACACACTAGGTGTTCATTTCTCTTGGAAAGAAAACCCTCTGGCTGTGTCATATACACTTCCTCCTCAAGTTCCCCATTGAGGAAGGCCGTTTTCACGTCCATTTGCCAGATCTCATAGTCGTAGTAAGCAGCAATCGCAAGCAAAATCTGAATTGATTTTAACAGGGCTATAGGCGAAAAAGTTTCATCAAAGTCAATCCCTTGCCTTTGTTTGAATCCTTTTGCCACGAGCCTGGCCTTATAGGTCTCCACCAGGCCATCTGCTCAAATCTTTCTCTTGTATACCCACTTGCACCCAATAGGCTTAACACCTTCAGGCGCCTCAACCAGAGTCCATACTTGGTTGGTATACATAGATTCCATTTTGGATTTCATGGCACTATGCCATTTCTCTGAGTCAACACTACTCATAGCCTCATTATAGGTCACAGGGTCATCATCATCAATGATTGACAACTCATTGCCATTCTCAATGACAAGGCCATAATACCTCTCAGGTTGGCAAGACACTCTCCCTGTCCTACGAATGGGCTGTTCCACAGAAGGTTATTCAGTCTGAACAGGTGTTTCCACTTGATCCGTAGTAGTTTGTGCTTCTTGAATTTCATCAAGTTCAATTTTGCTCCCACTGTTTCCTTCAAGGATAAACTCCTTTTCCAAGAAGGTAGCATATCTGGAGACAAACACCCGATGATTGGTGTAAAAGTAATACCCCAAAGTCTCTTTAGGATATCCCACAAAATTACATTTTACGGATCGAGATTCCAGCTTATCTGGGTCAACTTTCTTGACATAAGCTGGACATCCCCAAATCTTAACGTGTTTAAGACTCGGTTTCCTTTCTTTCCATATCTCATATGGAGCTTGAGGAACAGATTTGGAAGGCACCTTATTCAGTAAATATGCTGAGGTTTCCAATGCATAACCCCATAGGAATACTGGAAGATTCGCATAGCTCATCATGGACCGAACCATGTCTAACAAAGTTCAATTTCTCCTTTCAGATACCCCATTTAACTGTGGAGTATATGGAGGAGTCCACTGGGAGACTATACCATTTTCTTTGAGATAATCTAGAAACTCTCCATTCAAGTATTCACCACCTCGATCTGATTAAAGAGTTATAATACTGTGTTTGGTTTGTTTCTCCACTTCATGTTTATATTCTTTAAACTTTTCAAAAGCTTCAGACTTGTTTTTCATCAAATACACATATCCGAATCTAGATATATCATCTATGAAAGTAATGAAGTAAGAAAATCCACCCATGGCTTGCGTAGACATTGGTCCACATAATCTGTGTGTACCAATCCTAGCAAATCTGCAGCCCTCTCTCCATGTCCACTAAATGGAGATTTGGTCATTTTACCCAATAGACAAGACTCGCATGTAGGATATGATTCAAAATCAAAGGGTTCAAGTAACCCTTCCTTATGCAATGTCCGCAGTCTATTTTCACTAATATGACCTAGCCTACAGTGCCATAAATAGGTCAGATTTTCATCATCTCATTTTCTTTTATTAGTTTGTTCAATCTGATGTAAATCATGCTCTACGTCACATACATACAGACCATTATTTAAAATACCACGTCCATAAAGAACATTATCTCTAAGGATAGAACATTCATTATTCTTAATAATAAATGAAAAACCATCCAAATCCAACATAGGAATAGAAACAATATTCCTCACAATAGAGGGAACATAATAACAATTATTCAAAATAATAGTCTTGTCCGTAGGCATATGTAAACTAAATGATCCTACAGATATGGCCGCAACCCTTGCTCCATTGCCCATACGTAGAATCACCTCATCTTTTTCAAGAGTCCTACTTCCCTTTAGTCCTTGCAACGAATTGCAAATATGAGAACCACAGGCGGTATCTAATACCCAAGTAGAAATTTGACCTAGTGACATATTAAGTTCGATCATGAACATGCCTGAATCAGAAGCGGTAGTCTTACTATCCTTCTTCTTCTTCAATTCTGCAAGGTAAACCTTGCAGTTCCTCTTCCAGTGCCCCAACTTGTTACAGTGAAAACAAACAGCTAAATTAGGACCAGTCAACTTGTGAGCATCTAGTATGCTCCGGAGTGATAGTGCAGAAGACATGACGAATATAGTAAATCTGTAAATGATAAACACATAGCAACACTTAACAAATATTCAATTTCATTTCAAAACACTATATGAATCGGGTCTTTATTCATAAGTGTCTCCCACTAGTTTATCTAATTTATTCAACCCCCTAAGTAAAAATTAAGCATTCATAATGCTAGTGGGAATAGGGATCCTACATTCCATCACACAACCTCGGCTGTAGCACGAAACGTCATGTGATGTTCAATAGGCAGACAACTCTTGTCAATTACATCTTATGTTATTCCCTAATATAACTTTAGCCTCTTGAATAATTGAGTCATGGCTGTGGCACAACAAACTCAATATTCTAAGTCAAGTCTAATCCAACATTTCGTACAATTAAATCAGTCTCCAACGGCCCACGGCTGTAGCACGTAACGACCTTTAGATTATAATTCAATGTACACATCTCTATGTAATAGACAAGTATTTCTTATTTTGAAATCAAAGCCCTCGGCTGTAGCACGAAATGACAATGATTTAAAAATAAGAACCACTTTCTACCATGTTGGAAGGCTATGACCGACACAAGCCCGTTGTGTCATTGGCCAATTACTACTTGATATTATTTAATTTTAGAGGGATTATATTACATTACAATCATAATCATATTATAAAGAGATTCTTCCTTTTAAATTAAATATTTCAAAACAATAATCAATAATCAGATGATTCCCAGATTGGGTGGAGCATTGTCAAGAGGCGTCACTTAATAACCCTTTCTTACAGATAGAAATCTGTTGTTGACAGAATCATCCTTTCTCTCAATATTGAAAATTCATATTCAATTACGTGTTTCGTAAATGCAAGAATCTCATGATCGTATTCATAATATTTATATTAAGGTCATGAAACAAATTCACTATACTAGATTGTCTAACAAACGCCTTATGTTAATTAAGTTCACCTAAATCTATCATCGCATGATAAACTAAGCATATATCACACATATAAGCATGAATAAACGTCAAGGTAGGCATGTTACATTATGTAGCATATTGGTCTAAGCATTATACATCTCTATGTATCACATGAGGCATTTAAAAGCAATTAAAATAGTCAAAAACAGCTTTAAAACACTACTGTTAGCTATAAACAGTTCGAAACTATTTTAGAAAATATCGTATAATATACCATTAGATGCGTATCGAAAAGACGAATCCAACGGCACCAAAAACGCCTCATTCTGACAAAGCACGCGCCCGCACGCGCCGAAAGAAGCAAATCCACGCGCCCCCACACGCACACGCGCTGTCCGGCGCGTGTGTGACTGTCCTCCACGCGCCTCCACGCGCGCACGCGCTTCACGCGTCGTAAACCCTAAGCTGACGTCAGCATGACGTCATCTGCTGACGTCAGCAATACGCTGAACATTGACCCGCGCGTGTCTCACACGCGCCGCGCGTGACACACGAGCGCGTGTGCCCCACGCGCGCATGCCAGACGTGCGCTCCTCTGCCCATTTCAGACTGTAGCCGTCGCCGCTCCTCAAACGATGTGCCACCATACCCTGATCTTTCTTCGAACACCGTGCCCTCACAATAACAGCACAGCAGCCAGAAAATATATATATATATATATATATATATGTATACTAATAGATTATATATATATATATATATATTTAATTACGAATTTAATTGAAACAACTTCAAAAATTCATAACAATTAATCCATACATCATAAAATTATGAAAAAAATACCCAGACGATCTACAACACTTTTAGAACCTAGATATACAGTCAAAATAATTCTGAGAAACGATTTCTAATCAGTCATAATTAATCCATGATATAACTTGTAAAAATCATAATTAATTCATACAAGCACATAAAATTCTGAAATTTTTACCACAGATCTATATGCATACAACCTATGCTCTGATACCATTGTAGGATTTTATCTATCACGGAAGCATGGTAAAACAATTTTATGTGACGCCCTCCAAACCCGGGGTCTAGATTTGGGGGTCACTCGCCAATAAACCAAAATAAAATAATCACAGCGGAATAATATAATAAATACGACCCCTTTTACCTACACCGGATTGATCACAGGTTATAGTATGGAACAGGCACTAATACAAATCAAATGTTATTACAAACCATAGTCTAATTAGTTTTACAACTTATTCAAATTTTATTACAAACCTCTAGACTAATTAAGCGTCCCAAACTGTCTACCTGGAAACTCACTAACTATTTACAAGCACATAACCTCTGGTCAGGCCTGGAACTTAAGCTTGCCCTGGCCTAGCTGAAAGAATCAAGATAAGAAACAAGTATGAGCGAAAGAAATGCTCAGCAAGTAGTAAATAGCTTATGATTTGGAATAACAACAGTATATCTGATGAACAAAATCAACTACAATAACTGAACAGTATCAAAACTGATATAAATTTGATAATAAACAATATTTGCAATATATTATGTTTTGGGATTGGAATCCTCGAACGACGGTGTGTTGCCGCCGGTGATCAGCCGCGGAGCAACACCGGTATGCCGAAGCATATCCAACTAAACAAAGGTACCCAAGGCATATATTGGCGTAGCAAGGTGTTATATCCTGTATAACACATAGCTCACACTGGACCGCCGCCACGGCCTCTTACGCAACCATCCATCCCATAAAAAAAACAATTTTCCGTCAAAGGAGTCGAATCAAATGACATCCTTAACCACATAACTCCCCATTTATCATGGTCCGGAGTTTTATCAACAACCAATGGTGAAATAACCAGAACAATTAGTTATTCGCTAATCTCAATTCAAAACTTCACTGTATAGAGTAATTCATAGCGAAACATAAAACGTTTAACTATTCTGAACTTAGAATAGTATGGATATTGAAAGAATAAAGTCCAGAGTCAATATCAATTGAATGATAAATACAAATATAGGTACTTGCATAATATGATTAGAAATGAACGTCACTTGAACGATAAGTGAAGTTAGGGGTACTAGCCTGGTATGCTCAATAACCTCTTACTTTAACTCTGCTTCTAACTACTGGCTACTATCTTCGTCTAACACTTGACTGCACTCCTTGCTACTCGATTCTATAAACAAAAGGACTATCTTAAGTGATAGAACTAAACTCAATCGATGTAACTCTACGTCTTGACATCTACCCGACCGTTTATAACTAAGCATGGCATATTAAACTGTAAACAGATAGCATACTTATCACATAACACATAATCATGACATTTGTATAACACGTAATCACATAATTCATGCAATACATAAGTCAGATCATTAAAAGATACGTCTCAGTGCGTTCAGAATGAAAATCAGGTCAATATTAGCATTTATCGATCAAATACCGACTCAAACTGATACACAAATCAAATGACATTGGAATATAAAAGAAATTAGGTCTCAAAAGTATTTTTATTGGAAGCACAATATTTTTCTGAGTCTGTACACGTTCGTTTCGTATTAAACGGACAAACGGTTGATTTATTATGAATTTTTGAACATTTTTTGGAATAAAACAGGTCTCCAAATCATTTAATAATTAAATAATAGGGCTTGAACACTCGAAGATAATTTTATAAAAATTATTGAGTTTGGAAAATAATTTAAAATAATATTTTAAAGCTCGAATTTATTTTTCGGAATTTTTAAATCAATTTTAAATAATTAAATCTAATTAAATAATCAATTAAAATTAATTAATAACTAATTAAATTAATTAATCAATTAATATTTAAATTAATTGACTAATTAGATAATTAATTATCAACTAAAATTAATTAACTAAATAATTTGGATTTATTTTTGAATTAAAATAAATTTTCAGAATTGAAATAATGATTTTCAAAATAAATAAAATGAATTTTCAGAAATTAAAATAGGATTTTTGAATTATTTTTAAATCAGAAATTCAGAAACAGTTTTCAGATGTTTGCAACTGAGTTTATAGGATTAAAATCGGGTCGAAATCCGGATCAAAAACCGACCCAAACGGGTCACCAAGAAACTGAAGAAACCCGCCGGAAAATTGCAGAATCCGGCGAGGTTCTGTTTCCCGGCGAAGTTCCGGCGAAGCGAAACACTCCCCTTCAGGCTTTTGTTCTGCCGTTTTCACTACCCCAATCCGCTCGCGACTCTACCAGCAACATCACCATGCCAACTGCAGCCACAGCTGATCTACCGTTCGTCTTCTCCGGCGAATTCTCAATCAAAACCGGCGACCTCGAACGACCTCCGGCCACTATCCCGTTTTCATTCGTTTCAACACTAAAATCACTGATTTTACTACCAAAATAAAGCTTGAGCAATATACAATCTATATACATGATCAAAACAAGCCAAATATTGCTTAATCAAAAACCCCCAAATTCGGATATAAACCCTAAAATTACGAATTTCCAAATCACTAGTCGGTTGAATGATTTGAGGGCATAAACAGAAAGAACATAAAAATCTGAACATTTTGGTTACTCATACTTCAAATTCTGAAGTTTGCATCACCCTCAAATTTGGGTTTGATTCTCGGAACTTTTCAAGAACACCAAGAACACATATTCAAAGAATTTTCAGAAAATCAAACCTTAATTTCTATATGATACCGAACCCTATTTTTGAAGTATAATATACCAAATTGACCAGAAAAACATACTCTACAACATGGAAGCATCAAATCACATCAACAACATCAAGAACAAATTTTCATAATTTAATTATCAAATAATTTGAATATAAATAATTAAATAAGAAAATTACTGTGATTTCTGGGCAGAAACTGATGATTGATTCAGAAAGAAGATTTCGAGAGCTTTGTTTTGATATGCTGCACGCCCGAATCGGAGTTCAATAACGCCTTCGTTCGTGTGTTTGATTCTCGGGAACGTATCGGTTTCTCGGGTTTTTCTCTGTATTTACGGTATTTTAACTGGTTGCAAATGAATAAATGGAATAAACGAAATAATAAATAGGCTATTTATATTTATGAAATATTGGATCGTTTTGGATCATTTTGGATCGTTAAATTAGTTGCTTAGCCGCTAAGTAACTGTAAAAACGATACAATTCAATACCAGAATTGGATAATTATCAAAACTGGGCTTTTTATAAAACATCATATACGAAAATAACGTAAAAATATCCCGTCTTTTAAGAATACGGGTTTTGTTAATCACCGAAATGATTATCGTATTGAAAATATTACGCCGAGCCGTACACTGGTCAAACCGTAATCCGGATCGAAAAAGTCAAAACACGGAAAATGTCCGGAATTACCAGATTAGGTTAGGAAGGAGTTTTCGGAAGAGTTTCGGGTTGTAAAAACGCAAAAACGGTTGAAGTTGGAAGATTCTCGGCTTTATAAAATAATTTTTATAATTATTCTGAAAATAATTAATAATTCATAAATCATTATAAAATCATATAACACTCCAAAAATTACCAGAAAATACCACAATTATCTATATTTTACTCTGGACATATAAAAATTCAAATATTCAAATAATGTCACATATAAACATTCAGATATCAATTCTACTTTTCAGATAATTCACCAAAGTTCACATAAAATCACATAAACAATTCCTAATAATAATAATAATATTTGAAAATATATTGGATATTACAATCTACCCCCTTAACAGGATTCTGTCCTCAGAATCAGCCTAGGAAAATAAATAAGGATACTTGGATCGCATTTCGATTTCCAATTCCCAAGTCGACTCTTCAACCTTGGGATTCCTCCACAAGACTCGCACTAAAGATACAAACTTATTCCTAAGTACTCTTTCTTTCTTATCTAAAATCTGCACTGGTTGCTCTACAAATGATAAATCTGGCTGGATCTTGATTGGCTCGTATTCTATCACATGGTTCGAATCATAAAATAACGCTTCAACATTGACACATAGAACACATTGTGAATATGCTGCATGTGAGGTGGTAACGCTAATTCGTACGCAACTTTTCCCACACGCCTCAAAATCTCAAAAGGGCCAACATAACGTGGACTTAGCTTTCCTTTCTTTCCAAATCTTGATAAACCCTTCCAAGGAGAAACCTTCAATAACACTGCTTCTCCAATTTCAAATTCCATATCTTTTCTGGTAGGATCAGCATATTTACGTTGACGATCTTGAGCTGCTATTAATCTTTTCCGAATGAGTTCTATTTTCTCCTTCGTCTGCTGGATCAATTCTGGACCTAAAATCTTTCTCTCACCAACTTCTTCCCAACATATTGGAGATCTGCATCTTCTCCCGTACAAGGCTTCGTAAGGCGGCATTCCAATGCTGGCATGATAACTGTTGTTGTAGGAAAATTCAACTAATGGCAAATGCTCGTCCCAACTTCCTTCAAAATCTAGCGCACATACCCTTAACATATCTTCAATAGTCTGAATCGTCCTTTCACTTTGACCATCCGTCTGCGGATGATACGCGGTACTCATATTCAGCTTTATTCCGAGACAATCTTGAAAACTTCTCCAAAATCTTGAATTAAATCGAGGATCTCTATCTGAAACTATGGATACTGGAACTCCATGTCGTGTCACAATTTCCTTAAGATATAATCGAACCAATTTATCCATTGAGAATCTTTCATTGATAGGAAGAAAATGCGCTGACTTCGTTAATCTGTCGATAATAATCCAAATAGCATCATGATTTGCCCTGGTTCTTGGTAATCCAACTACGAAATCCATCGCGATATGTTCCCACTTCCATTCTGGAATGTCCAACGGTTGTATCAGTCCACTGGGCCTTTGATGTTCCGCTTTAACTCGCTGGCAAGTATAATATTTACTTACCCATTCTGCAATTTCCTTCTTCATGCTTGTCCACCAATAGTTTTCTCTTAAATCTCGGTACATCTTCGTACTTCCGGGATGAATAGAATATTTGGAGTTGTGAGCGTCTCGAAGAATTTCATCTTTCAGCTCGGCTACGTTGGGTATCCATATTCTGGAAGAAAATCGTAATATCCCTTTATCATCCTTTTGACTCCCTATCTCTTCTCCTGTCAAACTGTCTCGTTCATGGCTCATTACTTCCTCCTGACATCTTCTTATCTTCTTCAATAATTCTGGTTGAAAAGACATTGCACACAATACCTCTGTAAACAAACTGGGGATACTAACCTCTATTTCTAGCTTCTCAAATTCCTTGATCAACTCCTCTGATGAAGTTATCATATTTAACCTTTCTTTTCTGCTCAGAGCGTCAGCCACCACATTTGCTTTACCTGGATGATAGTTAATAGTACAGTCGTAATCCTTGATTAGTTCTAACCATCTTCGTTGTCTCATGTTTAATTCCTTCTGGGTAAAAATATATTTCAAACTCTTGTGGTCCGTGTAGATCTCGCACTTTTCCCCATAAAGATAATGCCTCCAAATCTTCAATGCAAACACTATAGCTGCCAATTCAAGATCATGAGTTGGATACTTTTCTTCATGTGGTTTCAACTGTCTTGAAGCATAGGCTATCACCTTGTCATGCTGCATCAAAACACATCCCAATCCTTTGTACGACGCGTCACTATAAATCACAAAATTTCCTTGATCATCTGGCAAGACTAACACTGGAGAAGATACTAATCTATTCTTTAATTCCTGGAAACTCTCTTCGCATTTCTCATCCCATTCAAATTTCTGGTTCTTCCTGGTAAGCTTTGTCAATGGCGTAGCTATCTTTGCAAAATCTTGCACAAATCTTCTGTAGTAACCTGCCAATCCCATGAAACTTCTTACTTCCGTTGGTGTTTTTGGCCTCTCCCAGTTGATTATGGCTTCAATCTTTGCTGGATCCACTTTCACTCCTTTATTGCTAATCACGTGCCCAAGAAATCATACTTCTTTTAACCAAAATTCACACTTAGAAAACTTTGCGTACAATTTCTCCTGTCGCAGTATCTCCAAAACTATTCTTAAGTGCTCTGCATGTTCCTCTTCTGCTTTAGAATAGATCAGAATATCATCTATGAACACGATCACGAATTTATCCAAATACTTCTTAAATACTCGATTCATCAGATCCATGAAAGCTGCTGGTGCGTTGGTTAATCCAAATGCCATCACCAGAAACTCATAATGCCCATATCTGGTTCTAAATGCGGTCTTCGGAATGTCTTCAGGCTTGATCTTCAGTTGATGATATCCGGATCTTAAATCAATTTTAGAAAACCACACAGCGCCTCGCAATTGGTCAAACAAATCATCGATCCTTGGTAACAGGTACTTGTTCTTAATGGTCAGCTTATTTAGTTCTCGATAGTCGATACACAGTCGCATACTCCCGTCCTTTTTCTTGACAAACAGTACTGGTGCGCCCCATGGGGATACACTGGGTCTTATAACTCCTTTCTCCAAAAGATCTTGCAGCTGAGTTGCCAATTCTTTCGTCTCCACTGGTGCCATCCGGTACGGAGCTTTAGAAACTGGTTCTGTTCCGGGTGCTAGATCAATTGCAAACTCAATTTCTCTGTCGGGAGGTAATCCTGGTAGATCTTCTGGAAAGACATCTGAAAATTCGTTGACAACTGGAATCGCTTCTAGTGCTGGAACTTCTTTGTTGATGTCTACCACATGAGCCAAATACGCTTCGTAATTATGGCGCAATAACTTCTTCACTTGAGCGATCGTTAAGAACTTCTTCTCTTGCCTATTTCCTCGAAATATTACCTTCTTCTTACTATCCAAGGTCTGAAGTCTCACTTTCCTATTCTTACAATCAATCTGAGCGTTATTTTCTGACAACCAATCCATTCCTAAAATAACATCAAATTCTCCTAACTTAAAAGGTATCAAGTTGGCATAAAAATGATATCCTCCTATTTCAATATCGCACCTCGGGCACACTCGGTCGACGGAAACTTGATCCTTATTAGCTAACTCTATCATCAATGCTTGTTCTAACAACTTAACTTCGCAATGCAGTTTATCGACAAAACTTTGGGAAACAAATGATCTTGTAGCTCCAGAATCAAATAAAACTTTAACATCTATGGAGTTGACTGGAAGCGTACCTTCCACCACGTCTGAACTCTGAACAGCATCCTTCATAGTCATATTGAATGTCCTAGCCTTTGGCTGGTCCTTTGCTGGTGGTCCTTCAATCCTTGGCACATTAGCAGTTGGTTCAGTTGTCTAGCAGTCCCTGGCAATATGCCCCATCTTTCCACATTTAAAGCACACTATTCCTGATTTCTGAGCTGTAGTCTGACTTCGACACTCATTAGCATAGTGTCCCTTCTGATTGCACTTATAACACAACACATTAGCCTTAGAAATCCCAAAATGCCTTTTACCACAAAATTTGCACTCTGACGCAGGTGGACGATTGGGTCTCTGCTGATTTGAATTCTGAAAATGGTTCCCATTTCCTGGCTGTGGTTTCTTAAATCCCACACTCTTATTGTCCTGAAACTCTGGCCTTTTATTGAAACGGCCCTGGAAGTTACCTTGTTGCTGGCCTCCCCCTGAGGTTTCTATTTTCCTTTTCTTCCCATCCTTCCCTTTTTGATACATATCACTCTTACTTTCAATCACCATTGCTTTCTGCACCACTGCCACATATGAAGTCAATTCAAACATGGCCACCCTATTTTGAATCCAAAATCTCAATCCCTGTTCAAACCTTCTTGCTTTCTTTTCATCCGTATCAACCTGGTCTGGCACGAACCTCGCTAATTCAGTAAACTTAGCTTCGTACTCAGCTACAGTAAGATCTCCCTGGGTCAAGTTCAAGAATTGGATCTCCATTTGATCTCATATACCTCGGGAAATACTTCTCCAGAAACAGCTCTGTGAATCTCTCCCAAGTTATAAACTCACCTCATTCCAATGCTCGCGCGGATTCCCACCAATAGTTCGCCTCACCCTTCAGAAAGTAACTTGCAAACTTGGTCTTCTGCTCAGCTCCTGCTCCGACCAATTCAAAAGCCTTTTCCATTTCCTTGAGCCATGCATTGGCTTCCACAGGATCAGCACTTCCCTTGAACTCAGGTGGCTTCACTGCTTGAAACTGCTTAAAAGTCACTGCAGGTGGTGCTGCTGCTTACTGCTGCTGTTGCTGATGCTGCTGTTGTTGCTGCTGGGTAAGATGTAACATCTGCTACTGTATTAGTCCCAACATCTGGATAATCGCTGGATCTGTACGGCTCTCGGTACTATCCTCTCCTGAATTATTCCATCTCTTTGGTGCCATTTCTCTGGTAAGAAACAAGCAACATATATAATAATCTGTCAAGCATTGTGTCAAATATGTAGCAATTCCTTAGCATATCAAAATTTGCAAACAGTATCTCTTCCCAAAATATCATGAATTTGCTACCATATTAACACAAGCGACATGATTATCACATAATCCTGCTTATTATCTCAAGAATAATAACACAAAGAAAATTTACTCCGAATTATCCAACCCTTTTAAATCCTTGCTCGAAATCTTAACTAAACCAACAAAATAGCAGGGCAATGACACAAGGCCTAAAGCTAAACGCAAAATAGGAAACCTAAACAACTTAACTACAACCTAACCCAATAACCTAAATTTAATCCTATAAAAACTAAACTACACGCGCCTATCTTATGTGATCTTCCTATGACTCATCTATGACAATCCTACGCCTGTTTCAGTGACCATAACCTGTAGCTCTGATACCAACCTGTGACGCCCTCCAAACCCGGGGTCTAGATTTGGGGGTCACTCGCCAATAAACCAAAATAAAATAATCACAGCGGAATTATATAATAAATACGACCCCTTTTACCTACACTGGATCGATCACAGGTTATAGTATGGAACAGGCACTAATACAAATCAAATGTTATTACAAACCATAGTCTAATTAGTTTTACAACTTATTCAAATTTTATTACAAACCTCTAGACTAATTAAGCGTCCCAAACTGTCTACCTGGAAACTCACTTTTTTTTTTGCGCATTATCACCTTTTCTATTTTGAAAGAAAAGGTTTTTTTTTTTTAACTATTTATAAGCACATAACCTCTGGTCAGGCCTGGAACTTAAGCTTGCCCTGGCCTAGCTGAAAGAATCAAGATAAGAAACAAGTATGAGCGAAAGAAATGCTCAGCAAGTAGTAAATAGCTTATGATTTGGAATAACAACAGTATATCTGATGAACAAAACCAACTACAACAACTGAACAGTATCAAAATTGATATAAATTTGATAATAAACAATATTTGCAATATATTATGTTTTGGGATTGGAATCCTCGAACGACGGTGTGTTACCGCCGGTGATCAGCCACGGAGCAAAACCGGTATGCCAAAGCATATCCAACTAAACAAAGGTATCCAAGGCACATATTGGCCTAGCAAGGTGTTATATCCTGTATAACACATAGCTCACACTGGACCGCCGCCACGGCCTCTTACGCAACCATCCATCCCATAAAAAAAACAATTTTCCGTCAAAGGAGTCGAATCAAATGACATCCTTAACCACATAACTCCCCATTTCTCATGGTCCGGAGTTTTATCAACAACCAATGGCGAAATAACCAGAACAATTAGTTATTCGCTAATCTCAATTCAAAACTTCACTGTATAGAGTAATTCATAGCGAAACATAAAACGTTTAACTATTCTGAACTTAGAATAGTATGGATATTGAAAGAATAAAGTCTAGAGTCAATATCAATTGAATGATAAATACAAATATAGGTACTTGCATAATATGATTAGAAATGAACGTCACTTGAACGATAAGTGAAGTTAGGGGTACTTGCCTGGTATGCTCAATAACCTCTTACTTTAACTCTGCTTCTAACTGCTGGCTACTATCTTCGTCTAACACTTGACTGCACTCCTTGCTACTTGATTCTATAAACAAAAGGACTATCTTAAGTGACAGAACTAAACTCAATCGACGTAACTCTACGTCTTGACATTTACCCGACCGTTTATAACTAAGCATGGCATATTAAACTATAAACAGATAGCATACTTATCACATAACACATAATCATGACATTTGTATAACACGTAATCACATAATTCATGCAATACATAAGTCAGATCATTAAAAGATACGTCTCAGTGCGTTCAGAATGAAAATCAGGTCAATATTAGCATTTATCGATCAAATACCGACTCAAAATGATACACAAATCAAATGACATTGCAATATAAAATAAATTAGGTCTCAAAAGTATTTTTATTGGAAGCACAATATTTTTCTGAGTCTGAACACGTTCGTTTTCTATTAAACGGACAAACGGTTGATTTATTATGAATTTTTGAACATTTTTCGGAATAAAACGGGTCTCCAAATCATTTAATAATTAAATAATAGGGCTTGAACACTCGAAAATAATTTTATAAAAATTATCGAGTTTGGAAAATAATTTAAAATAATATTTTAAAGCTCGAATTTATTTTTTGGAATTTTTAAATCAATTTAAAATAATTAAATCTAATTAAATAATCAATTAAAATTAATTAATAACTAATTAAATTAATTAATCAATTAATATTTAAATTAATTGACTAATTAAATATTTGTTATCAACTAAAATTAATTAACTAAATAATTTGGATTTATTTTTGAATTAAAATAAATTTACAGAATTGAAATAATGATTTTCAAAATAATAAAAATGAATTTTCAGAAATTAAAATAGGATTTTTGAATTATTTTTAAATCAGAAATTCAGAAACAGTTTTCAGATGTTTCCAACTGGGTTAATAGGATTAAAATCGGGTCGAAATCCGGGTAAAAAACCGACCCAAACGAGTCACCAAGAAACTGAAGAAACCCGCCGAAAAATTGCAGAATCCAGCGAGGTTCTGTTTCCCGGCGAAGTTCCGGCGAAGCGAAACACTCCCCTTCAGGCTTTTGTTCTGCCGTTTTCACTACCCCAATCTGCTCGCGACTCTACCAGCAACATCTCCATGCCAACTGCAGCCACAGCTGATCTACCGTTCGTCTTCTCCGGCGAATTCTCAATCAAAACCGGCGACCTCGAACGACCTCCGGCCACTATCCCGTTTTCATTCGTTTCAACACTAAAATCACTGATTTTACTACCAAAATAAAGCTTGAGCAATATACAATCTATATACATGATCAAAACAAGCCAAATATTGCTTAATCAAAACCCCCCAAATTCGGATATAAACCCTAAAATTACGAATTTCCAAATCACTAGTCGGTTGAATGATTTGAGGGCATAAACAGAAAGAACATGAAAATCTGAACATTTTGGTTACTCATACTTCAAATTCTGAAGTCTGCATCACCCTCAAATTTGGGTTTGATTCTCGGAACTTTTCAAGAACACCAAGAACACATATTCAAAGAATTTTCAGAAAATCAAACGTTAATTTCTATATGATACCGAACCCTATTTTTGAAGTATAATATACCAAATTGACCAGAAAAACATACTCTACAACATGAAAGCATCAAATCACATCAACAACATCAAGAACAAATTTTCATAATTTAATTATCAAATAATTCGAATATAAATAATTAAATAAGAAAATTACTGTGATTTCTGGGCAGAAACTGATGATTGATTCAAAAAGAAGATTTCGAGAGCTTCGTTTTGATATGCTGCACGCCCGAATCGGAGTTCGATAACGCCTTCGTTCGTGTGTTTGATTCTCGGGAACGTATCGGTTTCTCGGGTTTTTCTCTGTATTTACGGTATTTTAACTGGTTGCAAATGAATAAATGGAATAAACGAAATAATAAATAGGCTATTTATATTTATGAAATATTGGATCGTTCTGGATCGTTTTGGATCGTTAAATTAGTTGCTTAGCCGCTAAGTAACTGTAAAATCGATACAATTCAATACCAGAATTGGATAATTATCAAAACTGGGCTTTTTATAAAACACCATATACGAAAATAACGTAAAAATATCCCGTCTTTTAAGAATACGGGTTTTGTTAATCACCGAAATGATTATCGTATTGAAAATATTGCGCCGGGCCGTACACGTGTCAAACCGTAATCCGGATCGAAAAAGTCAAAACACGGAAAATGTCCGGAATTACCAGATTAGATTAGGAAGGAGTTTTCGGAAGAGTTTCGGGTTGTAAAAACGCAAAAACGGTTGAAGTTGGAAGATTCCCGACTTTATATAATAATTTTTATAATTATTCTGAAAATAATTAATAATTTATAAATCATTATAAAATCATATAACACTCCAAAAATTACCAGAAAATACCACAATTATCTATATTTTACTCTGGACATATAAAAATTCAAATATTCAAATAATGTCACATATAAACATTCAGATATCAATTCTACTTTTCAGATAATTCACCAAAGTTCACATAAAATCACATAAACAATTCCGAATAATAATAATAATATTTGAAAATATATTGGATATTACATTTTACATATATAAAATCCATATAATATGCATACAGATCGTAAATAAAATCGAGGGATCGATTTCTAACCTTTAAAAGCGATCCAAGAACAACGAGCGGAGATCCTTAGCAGTTGCTACTCAAGTGTGAAGCACTCCACCGGTATCCATCAAAAAAACGATGTAATGAAGGAGGAGGAGGTGGAGAGAATTAGGGTTTTTGTAAATCTTTTGGTTGAGGCAAAAATAGGGTTTATAATAGTATATTTATAGGCAAAATTTTTAGCTGAAAATTTTCCCATAAAATATTATTATTATTAACCCTTTATTATTCTCACTAATAATTAAAACACCTTTTAATTATTAATCCTTTTTCTAAACACTTTAGAAATAATTCTCTCACTTGATTTAATTTCCAAAAATTAAATTCTTAATTAATAATATTAAGAACTTTTTCTTAATTAATTTATAATCAATTAAATCTCATTTAATCAATTATTAAATTTGCCAATTAATTATTTATTTCATAAATAAATAATTATCAGCCATTATTAATTAATTTTTCCACCATTAAATCATTCTCTTTTATGGTGTGACCCTGTAGGTTCAATATCAAGCCGGTAGTAGAAATAAATAATAATAAAACTATTTTATCATTATTTATATAAATTCTCTAATTCATTAAATATGATTAATTAATTAATCATATTTATTCTACATAGTGAGGGATACTTCTCAGCATATCGCGACTATCCGGATAATACGAATTCAATGCTTAGAATACCAAGAACCTATTCAGTGAGTAGTTACCGTACAATCAATTCCTTCTACCCTGCAATATCACGATTAAATACAAGGCATGGAACTTGTGTCAAGCCTATCTTATTTAATCACTTGCTTTCCCATTCACTATGCTTAGTTCTAATTAATGTAAATTAGAAACTCCTTTCTAATTTCATTCACTCTGGCCAGAGATTCCTGAACTAGTATAAGTGGATTAGCATTGAACATTCTCTTCCTTCATTGGAAGGGGTAGATCCTCTATTGATCATACACTATCTTCGTGTACAAATTCCTATACCCAGTAGAGCCCTTATAATTCTCCCTGGAAACGAAGAACTAAACCAAAGCATAGTTCAGTGTACACAAGATGACTATGATGACCTCAAGTCTAAGGATACTTGTACAACTATCACTATGTGAACAACTGCTGACACGTGAGTGAACTCCATCAGTTGTTCAGATGTGTGAGTCATGTTCAGTGAACTTATTCTGTAATAAGCACCTACATACTAGCTATAGGGTCACCACACAAATGTTTATGAGAACAGACATCTTTTATAATGATGCAAGCATAGTATGTACCGATCTTTGCGGATTATTAATTACCAGTTAGTAATCCTACGACCAGGAACTATTTAAGTTTAGAGTTATCATCTTTTAGGTCTCATTATTATGATCTCATCACAATCCATAAAAAGCTTTACTCTAAACTGTGGTATATCTTATTTAAGCACTTAAAATAGATAGAGCCCGCAATAAAAAACAAAACAAGTCTTTTATTAATATCAATAAAATCAAAACAGATTACATAAAAGTTATTCCTAAATCCTCATACATGATTGGACTTAGGACATATCTCTTTCAGTCTGCACCTCCCTCATTTCCTAGTATGTCTACAATGCCTGTAAATATTATGCCTGCACACAATTTGAATGCACAGTATGCTAACATGCCATTTGCACAAAATCCCTATTATACTACATTAAGTATGCCACAATTTCCATTTAGCATGCCATACTGGAATAACATGTTTGCACATAATATGTATTTCCATGTTAACCAGTATGTGCATGATAATTTTGCAATGATGAATGGTTTTAAGAGTTTATTCAATTGACTAAGGATGAATCTCAAATGCTAAATTCAAATGAGGAAAAGCCTAAGAAACCTAAGAAAAAGGCTAATAAAACAGGACCCAAGGAAACTTGGGTACTAAAATCGACTTTATTTGATTTTATTGTGTGCAGGTAAATAGAAAAAATCTTTTGTATTTGGATAGTGGGTGCTCAAGGCACATGACTGGAGATTCTACCCTGCTCACTGAGTTCAAGGAAAGAGTTGGCCCAAGTATTACTTTTGGAGATGACAGCAAGGGTTATACTGTGGGATATGTCCTGATTTCAAGGATAATGTCATCATTGAGGAAATTGCCCTAGTGGATGGACTCAAGCACAACTTGTTGAGTATCAGCCAGCTTTGTGATAAGGGCAACTCAACAACATTTAATTATGAAGCCTGTGTTGTGACCAACAAGAAAAGCAACAAAGTGGTCCTCAGTGGAGTGAGAAAAGGAAATGTGTATTTAGCTGACTTCAACTCATCAAATTCAGAATCTATCACTTGTCTATTTAGCAAGGCAAGTCAAGATGAAAGTTGGTTATGGCACAAGAAGTTGTCCCATCTTAACTTCAAGACTATGAATGAACTAGTCAGGAAAGATTTGGTAAGTGGCATTCCACAAATTGAATTCTCAAAGGATGGACTGTGTGATGCATGCCAGAAAGGAAAGCAGATCATGGCATCGTTCAGAAAGAAGCTTGATTCAATAATTGAGGAACCTTTGCAACTAATACACATGGATTTATTTGGACCAGTCAATGTGTTGTCCATCACAAAGAAAAGATACTACCTAGTAATTTTGGATGATTTCTCAAAGTTATCTTGGAAATATTTTCTCAAATCCAAAGATGAAGCTAGTGAAATCATCATCAATCACATAAGGCAAGTCAACAATCTCTTATTGAGTTTTTAGCAGTAAGAACTCCACAACAAAATGGAGTGGTGGAAAGTAAGAACAAATCTCTTATTGAAGCTGCAAGAACAATGCTGGAAGAATCAAAGTTACCAACATATTTTTGGGTAGAAGCTGTAAACACTGCATGCTACACTCAGAATATATCTTTGGTCAATCAAGCAAAATGCATGACACCCTACCAATTGTTCAAGAATAAGAAGCCAACATTAAACTTCCTTAATGTCTTTGGCTGTAAATGCTATATCTTAAGGAATCAAACTGATCAACATGGAAAGTATGTTGCCAAAGCAGATGAAGGCATCTTTGTTGGATATGCAGTTGGAAAAGTATACAGAGTCTACAATCTAAGAACCACCATTGTTATGGAATCAGTACATGTTGTGTTTGATGATAAAAAGATTGAAAGACTACAAGATGGAAATTTTCATGAAAGCCTCAAATTTGACAATGTTGAGATGATTTGTGAAGATAGTGATGATGAAAGTGATCAAGAATCAATGTCTAAGGACAATGCTGAAAAGTCTACAACTAATGAAGCACATAATTCAACATCCATCGAAAGACCAAGTGCATCATCCGTTGAAAGGCAATCTGCATCATCCGTCGAAAGACAAAGAACAACATCCGTTGATCCATCAGTAGGAGTTGAAATCCAAGTCAGATCACAAGTAGAAACCACAAACTCAGGGGGAGTATCAAAACTATGTCACACATCAAGACAACTATGAGGCCTCTTCATCTAGAGCTAATCTACCTTAACAGAGAAAATGGACTAGAGATCACCCATTTGAACTGATCATTGGTGATGTATCTTCAATTGTGCAAACAAAGAAGGTAACTCAAGAAGAATGGCTGTATATCAGCTTTCTATCTCAGAAAGAACCTAAAAAGATAGAGGAAGCTCTGTTGGATCCTGATTGGGTTTTAGCTATGTAGGAGGAGCTAAACCAATTTGAAAGGAATAAAGTGTGGAAGCTGGTATCAAAACCTAAAGGAAATAATCCTATTGACACCAAATGGGTATTCAGAAACAAGATGGATAAAAATGGTATAGTAGTCAGGAACAAAGCTAGATTGGTTGCTAAGGGTTATTGTCAATAAGAAGAAATAGATTTTGATGAAACTTTTGCTCCTGTTGCAAGAATTGAAGCCATCAGAATTTTCTTAGCCTATGTAGCACATGCCAATTTCAAGGTCTATCAAATGGATGTCAAAAGTACCTTTCTAAATGGAGAATTAAAGGAGGAAGTCTATGTCAGTCAGCCTCCTGGTTTTGAAGATCCAAATTTTCCAGAATATGTCTACTATCTTTTGAAGGCACTTTATGGACTGAAGCAAGCACTAGAGCCTGGTATGACATTTTGTCAATATTTCTTTTAGAAAATCATTTCACAAGAGGTGCTGTTGATAAAAATTTATTCTATAGAAATGTTAATGGCTCTAGTATACTTGTTCAAATTTAGTAGATGATATTATATTTGGTTCTACAGATGAAAAACTTTGCAAAAAGTTTGCCAAATTCATGCTAAGTAAATATGAAATGGGCATGATGGGAGAACTAACTTACTTTCTTGGTTTACAAGTTAAGCAAGTCAGTGATGGAATATTCATTAGTCAAACCAAATATATTTGTGATCTTTTAAAGAAGTTTGACTTAATGGACTGTACATCTGTAAAAACTCTCATGGCCACTTCAACTAAACTTGAATTAAACACTACTGAAAAGTCTGTGGATATTTCAAGTTATAGAGGCATGGTTGGTTCACTTTTATATTTAACAGCTAGTAGGCCAGATATAATGTTTGCTACTTGTCTTTATGCTAGATTTCAGGCTGATCCTAGAGAATCTCATTTAGTAGCTATTAAGAGAATTTTCAGATATCTTAAAGGAATACCAAAAACTTGGCATTTGGTATCCTAGAGATTCTGGTTTTGATCTAACTGGTTATTCAGATGCAGATTATGCATATTGTAAAACTGAGAGAAAAAGTACAACATGAACCTGTCAATTTCTTGGAAATAAGCTAGTATCCTGGTTTAGTATAAAGCAAAATTCAGTCTCTACTTCTACAGCTGAGGATGAATATATTGCTACTGGTAGCTGTTGTGCACATATTTTTTGGATGAAAAATCAACTGTTTGACTATGGTCTACAAGTGAATAAGATTCCCATTTTCTGTGATAACACAAGTGCCATTACAATCACTGAAAATCCAGTACAACATTCAAGGACCAAGCACATTGACATCAAGTACCATTTTATTAGAGAGGTGTGTGTAACCCAACCTAGCCCCACTGCAGTTTCCCAATAAGCTGTAGTGCTTAATAAGGATATAAGCTCATTACTAGTTTCATCCTCCCAAAAGGATGTTACTATTGAAACAAGCTCTCAACCAAGAGCACATGACAAGAGGGTTAGGGATACAATCTCATCCCAAACTTATGCTAGAAAGAAGAAATCCAAAACACTTGGGGATACATAGGGTGCACACACTGTGCTAACTGTAGTCAAAGACTCAGTTACAACACCTTCTCAAAGTCATGTTGATGTGGCTCCTGTAAATGTGGAGTCACAGCCAAAATCTTTTATAATAGAAGCACCTCACACACAAAACTCACCCAAAAATTCTTTGGATGTGGATATGATTCACACATCAATTCTTGATTATCCATCTTTGACTCTAATGGAGAAGCCAAAATCTCAAGCAAGTGAGCATCATCTTTTAGATGATTTGTTGGCTCACTTGCCATTTCTTTCTGATTCTACTGAGAAATCTGTGCAAAATCTCAAATCAATCACCACAGATTCTATAGTAGTTTCAACTCCAAACTCTGTCATTTCTGCTATCTTGACGGATATTATTCATCCGTTGACTAGTGATTATATCTCAACGGATGTGTTTACAGCAGTCATCCATTGAAACTTTTGACTACTACCTCGACGGATATTTCTCATCTGTTGACTATTAGTGCACCACTTGAAATCTCAACTGTTGTCACAATTTCAGATGATTTAGTAGTTGTACAATCACTTCTGGGACTGAGGGAAGGGAGTGAACAGAGTGAGAGGATGAGTTTTTCTCAGGCAAAAGGAGAGGAAAAGAATAAATCTATGCAAGTTATTTCTTCCAGCTTGGAAAAAGTGAGTGAGTGGAGTTCCACCTTAGTAGGTGAAGGTGAGGGTGTGAGGGTGGAAAGCCAAGGGGAGCTCTTGATGCAAGAAAAGCGAGATCATGAGAGAAAAGTAGGTACAAAAGAATGAGAAGAGCTCATTGTTAGCGAGTTAAGGGATGTCCATGACGCTGAAAAGAAAGAGCTATTCCGGCAAGATTATCAAGCTATTTTAGACTCTGTTTCTTATGAAGCTGAGGTATTTACTCACCCTGTCCCAGCTTATCAAATTTTGGATGAAGAGGACAATGAGGCTGCTGAGAGGACACTGAACTTGGTGCACACAACTGCTTCTATGCAAAGGGCCAAGGATGTAATCACTGCCATGCCCTCCACAGCTGGTGATGACATTGATTATCCAACTGGTGGTTTTGAGGATATGTTTGGGGATGGAGATGATGATGAAGGAGATTTCATGCACATAGGGGGAGAAGTAGGCCCTAGCTCAAGTACAAACATTCCATCTTGGATGTTTATCAAAGAATATGATGTGCACAATTTCAAATCTACTCTCTTCAAATTAATTCATCAAACTCAGGCAGCTGTTATAACGACTCATGTATTTTTGAAGTATTTAAATAGGTAATTGTGGAAGTATTAAATAAATAAAGTATGTGTATAGTTTTGTCAGCTCGGTTTTATTTTATTATTATGTATGTGTGATTTATGGTATACCGGGTTGTTCCCGTAATTAATTATGGAATTGTATTGAAATGTTTTCACTTTTAAAAGTGGATTTAATGCAAATTTATTTGTATAAATATTTGAAGTGTCTCTAAAATTGTTTTTATAGTTTTATAATTACAATAATTATTTTTAAGATTTTATAAAATTGAGAAATCAATATTTTATTGATTATTTATCTTTAAATGATTTTTTGATTGCTTTTACTTATAAAATCCGTATTTAATTCTAGAATTTTTCAAAAATTATGATCTCATATTTATTTAAGTTTGGAATATTCCCAGAATTTTAAAATTATTTTGGAAATATTTGGGATTCGTTTTACCCGCGCGTTGTTTCGTTTATTTGATAAAAACAGGTATAAAGTGCACCTTAAAAATTATTTTAAAGTTTTGAAAATTTTGTTTCTATAAACTTCGGGATATTTCTATTATTTTAAGATTATTTTTATAAATTTCTGAAACTGATTTAAGGGCACCTCGGTACATTTAATTGCGAAAGCGAGCCCAAAAGACGAGATACTTGATATTCAGGGACACGTGTTGTGATACGTGTCCACCCAAACAATACATGTTAGCAGGAGGTTAAAAGGAAAAAAAATTAGGCAACAAAACCACAGTTTCTTGCACACCATTTCACTCTCATCTCTCTCCTTTATCTCTATCACTCTCGATTTCTCTCAAGTCTCTCGTGGTTCTCCCAATTAATATCTCTGTTTTCTCTCCATCTTCCCTTGTGCCCATATGTTCTCCCCGGTTCTCTGTTGCGGTTTTCTGTTCAGTTTCCGGTGAGTTACCGCCGATTGGCGTGGTGGCTTCGGTGTATGTATATATTCTTATGTGCGTGTATTTGTGTATTCGATCTAGGATGTTGTTGTTGGGTCCGTTGTGGTTTACCTGGTTGCCGCCGGTCGATTTTCCAGCCAGGCGGTCGGGCGGGTGTCCGTGCGTGTTTTGCTGCTTCTCTGTTCTACTGTGATTTGTTGCTTGTTGTTCGGGAGTTTTGTTTGATTGTTTTCTGCAGAAATTAGTTGATGGATTTCGTGAAATAAATGTTTCGTGCGGGAACAAAATTTTATTTAATCGGTAGATTTAGCGTTTGACGCCCGGTTTATTCAGGAGCTCTCGAAAATTTGCCGTCATCGACGATGAGCCTCGGCGAGTCGACGGTGGACGGTGATGACGTTATTCTGAGTCCTAAATTGTATAAATAAATAAAATGTTTTAGAAAATAAATTATATTTTGGGAATTGTACGAAAATAGATATGAGATTGTGGAATTAACATTGTGATGAGGGTGTGACTTGTTGTGATTGTTGACGTCGAGTTGTTCGACGGGTAGGCCGATAAACAGAGGATGTGCTGCCCGAATTTTTGGAAATTAAATTCGAAAATGCGGGACATACCCTGTAATTATCGGAACATCGAGCGAGTATAAATATGTATATACATATATTTTGTGCAAAACCTGATTGTATGTTATGGTGAATGTTCTGTCAAAACCCAATAACCCTAATTTCGTAAAATGACGAGTATACGTATTTTCTGAAAATGAACACCAAACCAATTTCTCGAGAATGTGAACCCTGACTGTTGGGTGTGTTGTTGTATAATAATAGTACATATAAGTATGAGTCGGGATTGTTATCGTTTGGGTAGGATTGGTATTAAGGATATGTCAAGCATACCTGGACGTCTAACATAGGGTATTTTGACCCTGCAGGTTCTAGTCGGGCAACCGAAAGTGGACGTTAGACTAAAGATAACCTAGTGGTAAGTTGAAAAGCTCAGTAGGGTTCCAATCAAAGCACTTAAGCGTTGAGGTCAAATCCATGGTGATTTAGTGGATAGACAATAAAGCTTGAGCGTTAGAGTCGGCTCAGAGTCGATCAGTAATAGTTGTAAAGCCCTGCAAGGCAAGTACTTCTAAATTTTTCTCGAGATATATTGCAAATATTTTTAAATTTTCTTGTGACAAATTGTTAATATTCAAATAGCACAGTTTTATATTGTGAGTACTTGAAATCATATAGCCTTGAAACCGGATCACATCATTTGAACTTTGAGCCGTAAGCCTTATTCTTTGTAAACCATCCTTTGTTGATTTTCAGATACCAAACCACACAAATATGATACTACTCCCCAAATGTATAACTACCAAACACCAAACACTGGAACATAATTGTTTGAAAACACATAAACTTTTATACCCCAACCATTCTTTATAACATCAAAGAACTAAACCTTGAAAAATCATTATTCGTCTAATACATGATCCTCTTACAGGCTGAAAACTATTTCCCATACATACCCGGATATACCCTTGTGATACCCATAAATTGCATTTACGCTTTTATTCAAGTGTTTTATCATCATTGATGATGATCTTGTTTTATGTAAGTATATTGTTTATCATACTGAACTGTTTTAGAATTGGATAGTTTTCTTATGTGGACCAGATTCGTGGTCAGACCAGATTCGTGGTCGAGGTAGGCCAATGTGTACCTTGGATCCAGTAATTAGAGCAGAGTTGTGTGCCTTGCTCGGGGTTAGTGCGTGACTGATCATCAGCCTAACCTTGGTTTTAAAACTTAAAATGAATATCCAATTCTAACGATTGTTTAACAATAAACTTGATTCTTCTGAATCATTCCATTTGACCATTATTTAATCTCAGTTATCACTGTTATGACTTGCTGAGCTAGTTAGCTCACTCTTGCAATTCTTGTATGTATTCTACAGTTAAAAAGGATATGGTTGATAGCGAGGTTCCTCAGTCCAGAGTACGAGCTAGGATTCGAGATTGAGCTGGATCAAGCTAGTAGGAGCTTATATTGGTAGTGAGATAGTAAGATTGTAAAAATAATTTCATTATCAGTTGTAAGTTAAATTAGTTGGGATTTGGTACGTTGTAATAAAAGTTAAGGTTGTGGATTGTTTTCATACTTTAACCTGTTGTGATCCATGGTTATGTAAAGCAGGGTCATTACAAATAATATTTCTTATACAGGTTTTTATATTGTATATGTGTTGTGGACCCCAAACCTCTGACCCGGGTTTGGAGGGTGCCACAACTATTCAAACCACTAAAGATGCCAACACCAAGACTCTCCTCCAAGCCCACCTTGAATCTCTTCAATTACATAACATCCAATCTCTCAAGCAAAATCAAGATGTGTCTGAGATCTAGACAGAGATTGGACAGGTCAAAAAGGACATTACTGAGAGATTATGGTCTATGCTTCATGCCTCCACAATGTTGGATATAAACATGCAACTCAGGAAAAACTCTAATCTCAGTACCAAGGTGGATTCTCCGGATACCAGGCTGAGGACTCTTGAAACCTCTATTACTCAAATTCACCTCCATGAAGCTCAACAGACACTTTTACTTCAGAAAATTGTGGCTGCACAAACCTCAACCTCTACTCAACTTGATGCTAACAATAAGGGGGAGAAAGACTCTATCATTCTAGTTAGCCAGGGGGACAAAGCATCATCTCTTTCTTTCTTAGTTTGATGAAGAAAAACTAACTCCTTTTCTAAATAGTCACTCCTCTTTTTAAAAGCAAGATTTTCAGATGTTAATCTTTCACATGTTATAGTATGATCTCTATAACTACTGAACATGGTTTTAAGATATAATCTCAACTCAATAATATCATCAGTATGAAAAGCATAAGTTGTTTGAGGTACCTTCAATTCAACAGTTCCAGTACTGCTATCAGCATTTACCATCAAGGCATAGTTCACCTCATTTTCAGAATCTGAAGTGTATGTCCAGCTTTTCATCTTTATGACAAGTGCCTTGCATTTATCACTTTTTCCTTTCTTGCAGTCAGGAGATGTGTGGCCTCTTTCACCACAATTGTAGCATTTGACATTTGAGTTGTCTCCTCTGTCAGACTTTCCTCCTTTGCCTTCAGACATTCTGAATACTTTTTTATCAGAACTTCCACCTTTCCTGGAAAAATTCTTGTCCTTTCTGAATTTCCTGTAGGCTATCTTTGTGATACCATTCACCATAAGAGAACATAGTTGCATCATTTTTGCATCAACATCAACTTCAGATAAACTTTCAGTTTCTGACTCATCATTATCAGAATATGATGACTCTGAATCAGACTTTATGATGAGAGCCTTTCCTTTGCCCCTTTTTGAGGTAATCACTTTAGGAGATTCCTCCTCAGCTTTAAGAGCAACTGTCCTTGACTTTCTTCCATGCCTCTTGCTCCTTTGATCCATCTCAAGTTCATGAGTCTTGAGCATACTATAAATTTCATCAAGAGTAGTTTCAGTAAGGTCATAATTGTCTCTTATGGTAGTAGACTTCAAATCCCAATTTTCAGGAAGAGCTAAAAGGAATTTTAGATTTGAATCTTCAAGATCATATTCCTTGTCAACCAGTGACAGATCATTCAAGAGTTTGGCAAACCTGTCATATAAATCAGTTAATGACTCATTAGCTTTTGAGTCAAAGTGCTCATACTCTTGAGTGAGTATAGTCCTCCTGTTCTTTTTGATTGCATCAGTTCCCTGACATCTTGTCCCCAAATCATCCCATATCTCCTTTGCAGTCTTGCAATTAATTACCCTGTTTGACATGACATTATCAATGTCACTATGCAGCAAATGCCTTACCCTTGCATCCTTGGTAATAGATGAGATGTCTTCAACTATGTAATCACCTTTCTCCTTTGGTATGGACTTTGCTGGTTGATCAGCAACTGTAACAGAGAGCTTGGTAGGCTTATATGGTCCTTCATTAATCATATCAAGGTATTCTGGATCTATAGCTTCCAGAAATATGGCCATCTTCACTTTCCATATGGGATACTCAGAAGGTCTCAGTATGGGAACCCTAATAGTCTCATATCGACTGTGGGTTTGAGTGTTTTGATTTTCTTGAGTTTTGGTGGGCTTAGTTTGGGTTTGTGTTTCTTCAGACATGATTTTTTGGATCTAAACTGTAAGTGTGTTAACAGAAAAGATATGATACCAATTGTTAGGTCACACAACACTGTAGAAGGGGGTTGAATGCAGTGTTTATAAAATCAAATCGATTTCAACACAAGTATGTAACAAGATCAAGTATATTTAATAAACTCTTTTACAATATGAATTGTTGTTCTCTCTCAGTGATGAACAAATATCACTAAGAGTTGCTAGGTTACAATGTATAATCTTCTCGATAATGATAACACATATAGTGTAAACCCTAAGTCTGTGTTTATATAGTACGCAGTTACAAGATATATTCTAATTGATATGGAATACAATTCTGTCTCCTAAAATATATCAATCAGATATCTTCTACAAGTCTTCCAGTCCTCTAACTTTTTCCATGCATATCTTCTATTGTTTTAGTCTCGATCTTCTCCTGTAAATCAGCTTCATTCCTTAACTGAAAGTCTTCCCGCACTTAAGTTCTGATATGACCTTAAATTCTGATATTAAGTTCTGACTTCCAGTAAGTCCTGATTTCAGTAAGTCCTGATTTATACTGTTATTAAGTTCTGAAAACTAAACACAATCATATTAGACATGACATCTCAAATATATCTAAGAAGTTTCTTGACAAATAACAATTTATTATGATAGCAAATGTTATAAGGATTGTTTAGGCACTTGAATCGCTTGATTCCGATTTACGGATCAAAAGTTATGACTGTTTTACTAAAAGTGATTTACGCGACAAAAACTGCTACAAATTATGAACTTTGAAAATAGAAATGATCGACTTAAAATGTTCATAAATCATGAAACTTTTACAGAGAGTAGTAAATAGAGTTCCTTAACTTTTATAAAAATTTTAAGTAAAAATGATGATTTTTCAGTTTTATAAAAATATCGGAGCCAAGACTGCGTGATTAGAAAGCCGTTAGAGCTCATAAGCAGAGCCGACGATGAATATGTAAACGGACATAAGGTACTTCGAAAAAGAAAGCGACTGTGACATGAATAAGTACTTAAAAAAATAATAAGGGTAAAGTAATTGAGAAAACAAATAATAAGTAGCGTATGAGTACGAGTGGCCGTGAATTAGAACGGGACCTAACGAAACGGTTTGTTTTTATGGTTATAGATTTTCGAGTGGACCCTAGAGCATCCTCCACCTCGAGATACCCAGGCAAGTTTATGAACCCAACTCCATATACTTTTTTGTTGTGAAATGATTGTTTTATTATCATTGCATAAATACCATGATTGCCATGATACTTAGTAATTGAGTTTTCGCATAATATAGCTATGTTGTACGATACGTATATGTCGTAAAATGTTTAATGCCGCCAAAAGCGTGACGTATAATTATAAGACTGAGATTCGGTCGGGATTTTAAAATAAAAACACGGGAATCATTTTGGTGATATTTTAGGACGATTAAAGTCCGTAGTAGTTGTATACTAAGTGTTTTGTTTAACTTATCATCAAGTTCACAACATATTCCTAACAATCTCCCCTAATTTATGACTACTGGAATTGTAGCCATAAATTAAGAGAAACTTGATGATAACAAAACACCTTATGAATACAGACTGAATTATAGTAGATACAATTTTCAAGTGCTGCAATTTATTGACAAACATACAGAGGAAAGTTTGTAGAGAATCTCATAGGCCATTTTCAAGGTGCTCCTCTAGACTGAGCAAATTTAGCTTACTTCCTTGACTGTCTGAACTTCTTTCCCAACTTCACATTTTTTTATTCAATTTGGTATAAGAGTTTCTTGTAGAACTCAAGTTCATCTCCAATTGACTGATGCGGCTTCTTTTGCATCTCCATGAGAGTTTCATTGCTTGAAATCTTTAGCTGATCTTCCAATCTGAAGAATATTCTGATGCATTTTTCATCTTTGAACTCCATTATCCAGTATGGCTTCAAATGCACCCTATCTCCAGTAAAAGGAATTGTCAATACTCTTGGGAGTACATTTGGTCCTCTCCAGCTATTTGTTATCTCCTCAATCTTATTCAGTACCATTTTCTTGGCAACTATATTGAATCCAAAGTTCTTCTTGATTGAGGAGAAGATAGTCACTAAAGTAGAGTAGCCTTCATTGAGAATTCTGTGAAGGGGCCAAGTCATCTCTCTTCCACCCTTGTATCTGAAGACTAATCTTTCTGGAAGATTTCTGTAAGCATCAATGGCTCTAACTTCATCTATCTCTTCCAGATAAAGATTGATATATGAGAATTCTTTAATCTTACAAATGAAGAGTTAATCTCCCTTGTTGACAGTTGGTTTGGGTTTGGTTGATACTTTTGATTGAAGTTTGACAGGCTTGTCCTTCTTGATTGCTCTTTTATTTTTCTTTCTTGGTTTAGCTTGGATTGGAATGTTTAGATCATAAAGAAGCAGGCTATCCCAATCTATAGGTTCATCCTTGGGAATTATAGGTTAACCATGGAAATTCTTGTCAGGATAAACCTTGAATTCATCTTGTTCCACTGTGGGTTTGGCTGGTTGACTTGAAGTAGTAGAATTAGTTGGCATGTATTCTTCCTTATCTTCATCAAAATCCAACTTCCTCTCGGGTTTGAGCTTGTATCTAAACTTCTTAGCCTGCTTTAGTTTCTCTTGCTTTCCTTCAATCAGATTTTCAGATGTCACAGTAGGAAATGCAACTTTTATGGTTGCAGGCTTTTTGGGTAGGTTCTTGGTTCTAAAGCAGCTTGCTTTTATTGTTGTTTAAGCCTCACCTTTATCATTTAGTGATTTTGTAGCTTTCAATGGATGATCACTTTCAATATCCGTTGAAAGAATAACTTATGTTATAATAAGTTTAGTAGCACATTTCTGCATATCATAATGCCTTAGTGAACTAAATGTTGTAGAATATTTAATTCATGTTGACTACTAGATTGATATACAAGATAGGTTGGTTAATTGTAAATATCAGATGCCCTGTAATATTGCATAAATGAAATGGAGTTAACTTCCAAGAAGAAAGTCTTAACGGATGTTTCACTAGGCTTCAACGGATGATCAACTAAAACTTCAACAGATGCTCCACAAAGCTTCAACGGATGATCAATCAAAGTTCCAACGGATGATCAGTCATTCAATGGATGATCCAATGAAGTTTCAACGGATGATCAAATTAAAAAGAGCACTTGATAGTGACTTAACAGTCACATGCGTTGATTGTATGCAAATGGAATGTGGCAGGCTATTTGCAGGATTTAGAGAACAAAGAAGCATTTCCATTTCTATGCTAAACTGAAGATATTCAAAGATGCTGGATAGAGAAATGAAGGAGCATGAAATTAGAATAGAAATATTTTGTCTAATTTGTTTATTTTTTATCATATAACTTGGTAATATATAAACCAAGTGTAGCAAGTAGTAAAACATCCAAGTAAGCAATTACAAGAGAAATAGATAAGCTACATCTGTAAAGAATTTATATGTTCTTACGAGTTCTACTTGTAAGCAGTTGTGTACAATATTGTAACACATAGTTCTTTTATTAATATGTATCTCTGGTGGAAAAATTCAATCCACCAAAAAGTTTTTAAATACTTGTATTTGATTACTTTGTGTTTTGATTTATTCAACAATTTCATTCCGCACCATAGCTAAATCAAACACAGTTATTGTTGAGTGGCATTTATGACACTTTATTATGCTCTAATAAGCTTTGAATTGATGCATTTGTACTCAAGTTGTTAAGTGTTTTAACGTGTTTTCGAGTGTTTTTGCATTTCAGGCATTGTCTAGTTAATCAGGTGAATTAGCATTATTTTGGTGCTAATTTGGTGTCAAGGTGGTGTTGGAATAAAAGCTCGTTGAAGCCGGCTCGAAGCTGCAACAAAAATGGAGAAAATAATTTTTGGCAGAAGCCCAGCGTACCCGCGCTGATCAAGAGTGCGGCCGCCCTGAAGTACAGAAAGCCAGCGCGCCCGCGCTGATCAAGCGTGCGGCCGCGCCGTGTCGGGATGACAGATTCCTGTTTCTATTTGGTTTCTGAGAGAAAGAATTCTACACTGCATGGGATTGCTATATAAACATCTTTAGGTCGTTTTTAATGAGATATCAAGATAAATCAAGCGAGAGACACTTCAGAGCTAAGGAGAAGATGACAAGAGACTTATAGCATGAATCAACAAAGGTGAAGACCATCTAGTTTATTCTTGTGAATCTTTATTTTGAGTTGTAATTTTGGATGCTCGTTTCTTATTTTCTTGAACCTATACTCTTGTGTTATACTCTGTTATTTATTTGTTATAAAGACTACGTTTGTTATATCATGTTTTCATCGGAACCCACGTTGATGATGAGTCCGATTATGGGCTAATCGTTATCGTGGGGTTCTAGTGGATTAATTTATGGATTTCTTTAGTTAAATTGTTTGATGCCTTAGTATGTGGTGATTGTATGATATCCTAATATTGGTTGTGCGTATTCATCTTATGAGGACTCTGAGAGAGTTCAAATCAGAAATCGGATGGACTATAGTAGATATCAAGGGAATCAGCCCTTCTTACTACATGCATAAAATTATGCTTGAGGAAGGTATCAAGCCTACGGTCGAGCAGCAAAGAAGACTTAATCCAATCATGAAGAAAGTAGTGAAGAAGGAAATTCTTAAGTGGCTAGATGCAGGGATCATCTACCCTATATCTGACCAAGCATGCGGCCGCGCCGTTTTTCCAGTAACCAAGCACGCCCGCGCCAGTTTTCTAGAGAGTGAGCGTGCCCGCACTGTCCTAGCGCGCGGCCGTGCCGGGTCTCTGTTCGAAAAAAAATAAAAACAACAGTTTTAAGAGAAAATCGGGATTTTTAACCAAAAATCAATTCCAACCTGATTTTTACTCTTCCACATCCCATAATTCCCTCTCCTAATCAATTCCATTATTCCCACAATTCCCACAATCAATTTCCACTTCTATTCCTTATAGAATTCACACCTCTCCACCTAGAAATACATACACTTACACACAACTTCTCCACCACATCACAAACTCTTAAACACAAATTCTCTCTAAACACTTAAGCATTTATTCTCTATTCTGCAATCTCGATGGCACCTAAGAGGCAAAGAACACAAGTTGGCAGCAGCACCACCGATTCTTCATCTGCAGGTGGTGTGAGCCCCAGGTTTTCTACTCCTGAGGCTGAGGAAGAGTACACGAGGCTTCTCTCGAATCCTATTGCTAAGGAGTGAGGTTTTTAGCCATCAGGGAAGGATGGTAAGCTGTTAGAGATGATTCTCGAGATGGGCTGAGTTCCTTTTTGTAAGGCACCCGCTGCTGTGCCCATGAGTGTTATACGGGAGTTCTATGCGAACGCCAAGGCGGAGAAGAATGGTTTCACGGTGGTGAGGAGGAGAACTTTAGAGTACAGTGCTGAAGCTATCAGGACGGTGATTGAGCAGCCTGCGAGGAAGGTGGGTCAGGACACTTGGAACGATAAGACTCCGGAGGACTTTGATTTGGATCTCATCGTTGCTACTCTCTGTGTGCCTGAGACTCATTGGAAGTTCAAGAGGGGAACTACTGATTACTCCACGTTTCCTGCGTCATGCATGAACAGGTTTGCACGGGCTTGGAACTCGTTTATTTGTGCTAATATCATGACATCTTCGCATGTGCATGAAATTACTGTGGAGCGTGCTCGTCTGCTATGGGGTATTCTTCAGGGTGATTATATTGATTTGGGGATGGTGATATATCAGGGGATTTTGAAATTTTTGAGAGGAGATACTACAGGTGCTATTCCGTATGCATCAGTTGTGACAAAGTTGTGCGTGACGGTTGGTGTTCATTGGCCCGCACATGAGCAACTTCATATTCCCACTGCTCCTATCGACAGTTTTACACCGTTGAGCATGCATGAGTGGTATGGAGGGAAGCCCAATCCTAAGGGGCTTGGGTATTCATATGATCATCTGCCAGGTGGTGTGCCTATGGAAGCAGCCACGGTGGGAGGTTCTCAGCATGCCCGTCGAGCAGCTTGGAGAGCTCAGTATGGAGAGGAGGCTGGTTCGTCACAGCAGCAGCAAAGATGGGAGCTGGTTTGAGTTCGACGCAGTATAGGCATCTCGCGAGGAGGATGGATGCTATGCACGACATCCATAGTCGGTTTGCACATGATCTCACCCAGGCACTTGGGACAGCTTTCAGAGCCACCGGTGTTGACATTCAGTGGCCAGTATTTTGTGAGGATTCTGTATATCCGCTTCCGGACACGCCTAACACTCCACCCGTTGAGGGTGAGGATTCTGATTCGCAGTAGGTATGCCTGATTCTTTACTATTACCTTCACTGAGGACAGTGAATATTTTAAGTTTGGGGGTAGTAGTTGAAGGAATATAGTTTTGTGTGAGTCTCATATAGTTTCATATTTCATGATAGTTTAGTTCGTATAGTTGCATATTTTGCCATATAGTTTTTTTTATTTTGTTTTTTTTATTTTTGGTAGTTTTATGATATTTTGTTCATGTAGTTTCATGCATTTGCATTATAACATGATCCCTTAGATAATTTTCCAATTAATTGGTGATATTGATGTGAGTGTAGTGATGTCGTATTTAGTAATGTTGAGTCTTATTGGATTGATTTGTATGCTAGAGACACTTGTATTTCACTAAGTCTTATAGGTTGCTAGAGTGCTAGATCATAGTCATGGTTTGTTTGTCGAGGTTTAATCGCTTGCTTATATTTAGAAGTTAGGATATTCTCTTAATAATAAAAAGACATGGATTTTTAAAAATTGGAGAAATTTGGATTTCATTGCTAGTTGTATGGCTAGGTGTCAAATGGCTAGTAGCCGACTCATATTATGTGAGTAGTCTAGGGTTGAATGAGATGGAGTGAAACACACTCATTCAGAAATTCGTTAAAAAATGAAAAAAAAGAAAAAAAAATAAGTGTTGTGTATAATTGATCATGAGTGGGCTCTTTAGTACTCGAGTTATTAAGTTCTTAGGGGACTTTGTGCCTAGTGACCTAAGGCTTTTATAGTCTGGGATCCGCTAACCTAACGCTCGCTACATGGGTACTATTGTACAAGTCTTTTGTGGACCTCACTCATTGCACAATCAAATAAGCATTCTTGTGTTGTTTTATTTTGAATAAAAGCATGAATCCATGTTAAACTCCAATATAAGAATTGAAGTGTTATAAGTTATTTTGAGTCTAGCTTTTATTCTATTTATAAGCTTGCGATTGTTTTGATAAGTAGTGAGTCATGATTGTCGATCTAGTTGCGATAGTATATCTGTAAGCATTTGCACACACGCACGTCTCTGGTTTGTAAGTTGACTTATGAGATTTGATTGATCTTTATGCGAATAATTACATTTGCTGAGGTGTTGCTTGTTGATTGGTTTAGTTATTCTATAGGGATCGTTACATTCATATTAGTTGCATTCATGTATTTTTATTTTCTTGTTCTTTGAGTCTGTTTATGCTTGAGGACAAGCATCGATTCAAGTTTGGAGGTATGTTGAGTGGCATTTATGACACTTTATTATGCTCTAATAAGATTTGAATTGATGTATTTATACTCAAGTTGTTAAGTGTTTTAACGTGTTTTCGAGTGTTTCTGCATTTCAGGCATTGTCTAGTTAATCAGGTGAATTAGCATTGTTTTGGTGCTAATTTGGTGTCAAGGTGGTGTTGGAATAAAAGCTCGTTGAAGCCGGCTCGAAGCTGCAAGAAAAATGGAGAAAATAATTTCTGGCAGAAGCTCAGCGCGCCCGCGCTGATCAAGCGCGTGACCGCACCAAAGTACAGAAAACCAGCGCGCCCGCGCTGTTCAAGCGCGCGGCCGCGCCGTGTCGGGATGACAGATTCCTGTTTCTACTTGATTTCTGAGAGAAAGAATTCTACACTGCATAGGACTGCTATATAAACATCTTTAGGTCGTTTTTTAATGAGATATCAAGATAAATCAAGCGAGAGACACTTCAGAGCTATGGAGAAGACGGCAAGAGACTTATAGCACGAATTAACAAAGGCGAAGACGATCTAGTTTATTCTTGTGAATCTTTGTTTTGAGTTGTAATTTTGGATGCTCGTTTCTTGTTTTGTTAAACCTATACTCTTGTGTTATACTCTGTTATTTATTTTTTATAAAGACTATGTTTGTTATATTATGTTTTATCAGAACCCACGTTATGATGAGTCCGATTATGGGCTAATCGTTATCGTGGGGTTCTAGCGGATTTATTTATGGATTTCTTTAGTTAAATTGTTTGATGCCTTAGTATGTGGTGATTGTATGATATCCTAGTATTGGTTGTGCGTATTCGTCTTATGAGCGTCACAGACTTATAAGATAGTGTGCTAATTCTTAATGAAGCGAAAGTGAATTTAAGGATTTAGAACTTGCCATGCTAGCATAGGTTCATGTATTTGTTATGCATGATGCGTAGGTAATTTTAACCATCTTACTTGTCCTGTGTAATCAAGATAAATAACTTGTGCTTAAACCGTTATGTTGTCAAATTTTATAGACATATAGGGTCTCAATATAATTGGTGTCTATTCGGCTTCTATCTCTTTTGTGGATGTCTGGTAGTATGGTACTCGTGCAACGAAAGTTGGCATTTATCAGTTTCGTGTTATCGGATTAGTGTCATCACTATTGCATGCTAAGGTTAAGAATAATAAAGCTATTGAATAAAGTATTTAATGAAGTTAGAATCTCATGTCTGTCATATATATTAATTCAGTCAATCTTAATTTCGTAGTTATAATAGTTAGGGTAATTATTAGTTATAAACAACCTCAATTTGTTATCGTCTTAGCATTGAATAATAACCATACATTGTTGCTTAAGTACGTGAATTAATTAGTTAACCAATACAGTCTCTGTGGGAACGAACTAGAAAAGATTCTATACTACTTGCGAACTCGTATACTTGCGTATATTATTAGCGCGTGTTTAGCGACTAACAGTTATATATTCATAAAAGAACTGTTCTTAAAACCAAAGAGTAGCCAGAATTACATTCAACCCCCCTTCTATAATTCTTGTTTATATTGTTTGGGAATAACAGTATTGTCATCTAATACGAGTCCGGATCTTCCGCTCCCTCCCGTGTAGTCTAATATGTCCAGGGACGTAGCTAGGTTATGAGGTGAGGGTCACTTACACCCCGTCAACTCTCAAGTGTCTTTTTAATATATTATGTGAAATTTAATTTTTTATATTTGACCACCAAAATTAATAATTTTGACTACATTTAATATTTTTAACCTCATTTAAATATTATTCTTAACTCCACTGGATTACATAACTTGCAAAAAATACATAAATTTATCTTTTATGTTTAACAAAAGAGGTTAATATATCAGATGAGAGATAAACCGTTTATGATAGTCTAGTAAAATATATATCGAAAAAACTGAAACATGATCCGTTATCTTACCATTTGTTTGCCCCCACTGATTAGAGTTCCTGGCTACGCTCCTGAATATGTCCCTTTTTTATTAATCTTTTTTTTGACAAATATGGCTTATTGACTTATAAATTAGTATCATAAATCTTCAAGTGAGTGAGGATCGAACCCATGACCTGTGACGACAAAGGATAAACTCTTAACTAGTTTTATCCAATCGTGCTCTTTTATTAATTTTTTATTTAATGACTATGTCAGTATGTCACGTTTCAGATGTTTGATCACTTGAAATGTACAGAACCGAAAACTATCAAACATTTAAGTATATCACGATGTGTCAGTTATTTGATCATTTGAAATGTAAATAACCGATAAATATGAAAAAGAACATATTAAGGGACACCTGAGAGACCAAAAAATTTGTACTTTGTATAGTACAACTATCAACTCGATTTGGTGGGCCAATTCTCAGTCATTAATTTTAATTTTATTATGTTTTTGGTTAATTATTTCCTTTACCTCTTCTTTTGTTAGTCGTTTGTTTAATAACTATGTTAGTATGTCACATGTCAGTTGATTGATCATGTAAAATATAAATAACCAACCAATATGAGAAGAGGGGACATATTAGTGGATACATGAGTGCATTGCAGATCCATACTCTGTATATTACAGCTGGCTTTGGTCTGCTAAGTCAAAGTCATTGATTTTACTTTTAGTGTGCTTTTGGTTAATTATTTCCTTTAGAAGAAAATTAACAATTTTAGTGTCATTAAAATATGGCATTTCACGACTAAAGCTTGTTACTTGAAGACCGAACTCATATTTTTGTTATGTATAACTACAACAGACTTGTAGTTTGCCAACATAAAAAACTGAGAATGAAATAATAGATTGTCCTTACTTAGTGCCTGTTTGGCACCCCATATTTCTCTCATATATGGGCCGAAAGCCCAATATTATTTCGGACGTAGTGTTTGGAAAAGAAATGAGAATGATCTTTTGCCTAAAAAATGATGAAATTGTGAAAGTGGGTTCAACGGTACAATCCCGTTTTCAGCCCACATTTGAAAATAACCCAAGAAGCTCTCAATCCATTTCTCTCATCTCCCATTCTCCACTAACCATAGCAGCCTCTTATCCATTATATTACTCCTCTTTATTTCATCTCTATTCTACAGAAACTCCATATTATCGATTGTTCAGCTGTACTTTTCATCAATGATGGTCAAGATCGAGGCGGAAGCTTCTTCTGGATCCGGATCCGCTAAGTGGACCGATGAGTTACATGCCCTCTTCCATGAGTTATGTGCTTCTGAGGTCGTAAAGGGTAACAAGGGTGGAATAAAGCTCACCAAGAATTCAAGAAGCAGAAACCAACTATAAAGTACACTATTAAGTAATTCAAGAATCACTGGGATGCAATGAAAGCTGATTACCAGTTATTCAGAAAGATTGAATTTGAGGAGAGTGGCTTGGGGTGGAACGAGAATACGAAGACAATTAAAGCATCTGCATCATGGTGGGCAGTCAAAATACTGGTGAAATCCTTATAATGATTGTCAATATATTTACTGTTTATTTTTAAGATTGTTATTTGATTGAGTTTGTCATTTGTCGAATTAAATAAAACGTGTATGTTGTTTACGTGCGTCGAATTTGGGATAGAGTTAGGTTTCTGCAGTTGGTCTTTTTTCTTAAAGAAGTTTTTGTTTATTTAGACACATCAGAGTGCTTCTTATCTTTGGTTGCTTTTTATTAAAATACATTGCTTGTAAGCCTATCTGCTCTACACATCTTTGCCCCAGGAGAGTATAACATGAAATAACCTTATTTTAGTTAATATTTACACTAGTGTATTTGCAGCTGAATTTGTGAAAAACATGGTTTTGTTATTTTATATTCTGTTTTTGTAATAATGTTGTTTAGTTGGTAATCATTGCTTATGCTCTACTCTACAGTTAGATTATCATCTCTTGGAAGCCGACTAAGAGGGAAGATCCCTCATCATGTCATCATTGTTTGAGATGTATTCTTCATCTGATCAATAAACTGAAGTCCCAATGGATTACTTATTTTCATATAAGGGATTTCAGCTTTATAATTCGTCAAGTCCCCTGTGGATTTTCTATTCAATTTCTACTATGTAGGTGTAATTAACAGATTTGGCTTGTTTTGGTTGGTGAGTGATGTTGATAAATGTAATGAATGATATTAAACCCGCTTCTCGTGATAAATGTTGATAAAACATGTGCTTATATTTTATGGTGTAATAGTAGTGTATGAAATAGTATAATAGTAGTGTATGAAATAGTAGTGTATAGAATAATGGGATATTTGTATTTTTATGTACTAGTTATATGTTTTGGAGTACTGAATTATTAGATGAATTAGATGAGGCTAGTATTATTTGTGTATATATACCATCTTCAAGTGAATCCAGTTTGTACACTCTACATTCATACCATGAATATCACTATATATTGCATAGATCCTTTTAACACACATAATTAAAACCTTTTTCATGATTTTAATCCTTTTGAAGAATTTAGCCAGGCCTCTGAAGATAGCAGTGATCAAGATGCTACATATTTTCAAGGTTGACAGTCATACTATGATCCACTTGGCCAGTATTCCAACTCCGGTAATCAATTTGGCCAGTCTTCCAATAATGTTTTCGATAATTCTTTCAACACATATACTATTTCCAGTGATTTTTAACACATATGATGCTTTCGCAAATTCATCGACTACTAATGTGTATAATGCTTTCGCTTCTTCATCGACTAGTAATGTATGGAACGGAATTTCATAAGAAAATGAGGAAAAAAGTGAAGATAATTTACAAGAATGGAAAACTGTATGTATTGCTGCTGCATATACTTTGGTCTATTACTATAACACGTTTATACACAAAGAACCATATCGTACATCAATTCGCACAGGAAATAAATTAATTAATGAAATATTATATGGTAACGAAACTCGATGTTATCAAGTTCGTATGACTAAGTTTGCATTTAAATCATTGTGTCACAATTTAGTTCAAAGGTATGGATTGGTACCGACGTGTGGAATGACTGCATACGAGGAAATTGACATATTTCTAATGACGGTTGCTCAGGGGACAGGAAATCGTTTGATGCAAGAAATGTTTAATCACTCAGGTGAGACAATTAGTTGGCATTTTCATTCTATTTTGAAAACAATATTTAAAATGGTGAAAGATGTTATAATTCGTGCATGAAATTATAATACTGGAATTGGATATCATAAACCTCAACATCGTCAATATTATCCACAATTTTAAAGTAAGTGTATAAGTACATGTACATTATTATTTAGTATGTAAAACTATTGATTTTAAATATTTGTTAATTTCAAATGCAGAATGCTATTGGAGCTATTGATAACACACATATTAAATGTAAAAGAAAATTTAATCATCTTCATTCTTCGTGTCGAATGGTTATTGAACAAACATTTGGAGTTTGGAAGCTAGATTTTTTATTTTGGAAAATATGCCAGCATATTCGATAGATACGTAAACCGACATCATTTTGGGTACAATGACGATTTACAATTATATTTGAAAGTCAAATGTTGAAGATAGTGCGTTTCAAGCTGCTAAAAGTGAAAGTTACATTCCTGAAAATTCTACCACGACAAATAATATTAGGGAATCAGACAACGAAACAGAGGGTGACCCTGATAATACGTGGATTGCAAAACGTGATGAAATTGCTTCTCATATTATGTAAACCCTGTAATTTTTACTCCAATTTTTCGTTTTTAGTAATTTGCATTTCAATATTTTTGTTTTAAATTTTGTCTTTTGAATTTTATATTTATGTTTGAATTTAATATGTTAAAAGTTTGATTTTTTAAAAAATATTATAACTTATAAGTTATCATTTACCAAACACATCAAAAACTTATAATCAATTTATAAGCACTTTTACAAACGCCAAAATCACTAATAAGTAATAATTTACAACTTATAAGTAAAATTATCTAAACACCTAAATAACTTATAAGTTACGATTTCATATTACATAATTTTAAGTCATAAAATATATTTTTAAAAAATTTCAAACGGGCCCTCAATACTGGTAATCATTATGTTCGGGTTGCAAACGAAACACAGGGGTGAAGACTAAGCTCGACTATGAGCGAATAAGCCCGCATTTAAGGTATAAATGTTTAATTATATATCTCAAAAATTTTAAATTTCTTATCATGCAAATATAAATTATTAGCCCTGTATTTAAAAACTAATTTTGTCCAAGAATCCTTAAAATTGTGTCGTCTACGGATCCCGGAAAAAATATGTTTAAAAAATAACATGTTTTATTATATTATATTAAGTAAAACATATTTGGAATTACAAAATAGTACACAATTGGATGAACAAATGTCTATTGACGAATTTTCAGTTTCAAACTAAATTTGGCTTTTGAAATTTCCTTTATAACACAGCTGCATAGAGCTAGGACCCTTTTTCGTTGGTGAAATTTCATCTTTTGTAAAGCGAAAAGCCTTTATATTAGTTTTTTCATCTACACTTTCAGACATATATATCTTCTACGTTTTCAAACGTAGTGCAACTCCAATAATTTGGTACAAATTTGAATCAAGTCTCGGTCCAGATTTTCTTCAACTTCAATAATTTGGTTCAAATTATTAAATGATTTTTTTAGTATTTTAAACTTTTTATAATAAAAAGCATTCCATTCTTGTATGAGATTCAATTTTATCTTAATATTTGATTATTACTATTATTAATTAAATGTATTATTTTAAATATAAAATTAATAACAATAATTTTAATTAGAATTAGACCGGTACTATTTATCGATCCAAATTTATTATTTTTTTACTAGTTAATTAATTACATACTCATACACCACTAGAGCTGCTATTAAACTCGGAATTTCAAATTTTTTTTTTTTTTTACTAATTAATTAATTTCATACTCATATACACCACTAGCCGAACTCTACAAACATTATGAACAAACCTAGAAATACCAAAGAGCTGCACTGAAACACACATGAATCTCAATCAGCATTACAATAAATTAGAGTATTATTTACAAATAAATTAGCATCAAACATTACGATTTTTAACGACGATATCTCATAAAGGAACGTTCATCTCATATCTCTAACTTCGAACACATTACGATTTTTAACGACGATATCATACATATGCATGGACTTAAACTTGCTAAAATCTTTCGGAAGAGAGATGAGATGGACAGTGGATCTTTTGTGGTACTGAAGTAGGTCAGGATCATCATAGTACCTTTCCCAGCCTAACATCATAAGCTTTCTTTCGAGAACTGCATAAGATGTTATGACTTCATCAGACGCCACATGGACTAGCATTTTCCGATGGCGACTTCCGTCCAATGAGTCAGCCCCCGGATTCTCCACAAGTCGAACAACACCATTCTTGAATACCCAAACTCCAGACATTTTTAGAAAGATGAAGCAAATGAAAATTAGAGGAAGAGACAGTGTAGTAAAGAAAAAGATGGTGAGCCTAAGGTGGATGGACAAGGATATTTATAGGGGAAAATATCTGATTATTTTTATATTAATATAGTAAGTAGTATGAGATAATGGTGTGATGACATATTTACGTGCGCAGACACTGGGTCAGGGGTGTTACACGCCTACACGGGGGCAGAATCAGGCTAATACAGGCACTCGCTCTAATCCGGACTCACCTTTTAAAGTGCATTAGTATACAGATGGATTTTTGCTTTTGTTGAAAGTTTTAGTTTTTTACAATACAAAAACTGAAACGGAAATTTTTAATATGACTTATTTTTAATTAAAGTTGGGTGCGATTTAATTAAAAAATTTGTTCCTGCCGGCCCAGTGATGGATGGATACTTGTAAGAGAAGAGAAGGCATAGGATTGGAGAAAGAATCGAACAAAATTAAAATCCTGTAATAAGCAGTCTTTTGAATAGCATTTGGAATCTTTGTCTGTTCTAAAGGAAAACAAATGAAATATGATTAGCTAGGTGTACTGCCGATACTTTGTAGAAATGACTAGCAGAAAACTGACTTGTGAGACTGCTCATCTTGCATAGTTAACTTTCATTGTACTGCTAAACAAACATAGTCTTTACAAAATGTTTCGTGTAAAAAACAAATTATTCATTTTCGCTTCAAATTGTAAAGCAGATTGGAAGCTTGTGGTGAATATTAGTTTTGGTAACAAGTTAGAAAAACTGTGCTACAGCATACATTACTTTTATTAGGACTTGTGTATATATATGGTTCCACGTCCAAGATTCTATTATTTCTAACTAAATATATATCGATGAGAGGCTTAATTACGTCGGCAAAAATGGAAGCGATGAAGATGAAAATTGGAATAATTTTTCTAGAAACGGAAAGGAGAAGGATGTTCGGAGCGTGAATGCGGATTCCAAAATGTGTATGAGGTTCATGAAATTAATTGTTTTGGGGATGGACCACGCTGAAGAAATGATTCGCGCTTCACTAGTAGTAGCACAAGGAAAATTTGATCACTTCCTCCATCGAACAAATTACAAATCCGATCATTCTAAACTAAAGTAATTAATGTTGATCGTTCTATTGTTAGATTATTACATTAAGAGAAATGCTATAGTATTTTTTTTCTATTACCACATATAAGTATAAGATATATATTTGATATTTTTTACATAATGAGACGAGACGAGACCACCATACATATATATGCGCCAAAAAATAAGCGTATGATGCATACAACCTGAACTCAAAGGATTAGCATACCTTATCACATCTTTATAAAATAACATAAGTATTTTCCTAGTACGGTCATATTTACGGATTTCAAAAATTGAAATAATTCAGTTAAAATATTGATTTGTGATTTATTTAATAATTTTTAAAAAACTGGATAATTTATCGACGATTTATGAATATCGATAAAATCAAAAAAAAAATTTAGCTTTTTTTGAGAGATTTTTCGATAATTTTTAGAAAGCGGCCGATTTTTATAATCATAAGTACTGTATGCATATAGAACCGACCGACTTTTATAATCACGAGTACTCTATGCAATTGATTGAAATCATATAAAATTTATTTTATTTTAAAAAAATCTGAAAATTATCTTTTTTCAAACAAAATGTTGAAGGTATATCTTATCATTACATTTGAGAAAAATGTTAAATGGATAAAAAATACATCCAAATTAAAGTAAAATGTGGAGGAAGACTTTATTCGTAAATATCAAGTTGGCGTCGGACACGAAAAGGTAAGAAATGTGCAATGTATTCGGAGAAAGCAACAAAGTATATATGAAAGTTGGTGAAAACTTGGTAATTGGAGGATAAGGGCACTATTCCCCAGCATAGATACATTTTTGTATGCCTTTACGGCATCAATATTCTATCCTCCCCTAACACAATGTTTCATCTATTGTCACCTTTCATGGCCCCCAAGACTCGGACCATTTCTTTGCCCCAACTTCCTTTCCATTTTGTGGCATCCTTCAATCCTCATAATATTGTACGAATTAACAATATTTTACAGCGTATAGGTGAATCATGTCAGCAATCTTACTCAATTTTAGACCATCCTAGACCTGGCATTACGTAACAAGTATAAATATGGACCAACTAATAATCAATGGTTTGGATTGATTTCCCACTCACATTTTAACTTTAAAATATGGGTCGAAATATGTAATAACTATATTATTCACATAAAACTTAGAAAATATTACTGTATAGATTTAAATAGAATTGATAATTGTCAATTTCTCGGTATTTGACCAATCGACCACCATCTCTATTTTCGAGCTAGAATTTTTTTCCAATATAATTTTTTGAGAAATTTTTCCTGGAATTTTTCTTTTCCTGAAATTTTTTTGCGACACTTTACCTAAATTCAATCCGAGAACCATTTTTATAGTACAATTTTGAAATATCACATGATGTAATTATGTACAATGATATGTTACTTATTAATTGAACTCTTGTCACATAAATTTTATTAATAAAAACATCTAAAATAGCCAAATTATCAATATTAGGTTAATAAATTTTGGTATTCAACCTGACAGTAAAAATGCATGTACCCATTTCCATGAGAAGCAAATGGCGAACAATTTGGACTTATGATTCTCCAACTTGTCTGCAGTGTGATGGTGCCATGTAGATGCCAAATCAGCTTCCATTAGATTTCGTACATGCCTGTTTGTCCCTATAAAGTTTATGCAGGGAACAATGATAGCCCCAGCCCGACCAGCTTTTGCAACATGCTTTGCTTTTATGCCCTAGCTCCAGCAATATATCAAAACCAGAATGAAAAGAATTGAACAGAGGGATAGAAGCAGCCCCTACCCACACGAATTAAAGGAGGAAATTCTCTGATCACTTATTATGAAACAATAATACCCTATTATACAAGACCCATGTGAATTATGTTGAACACTTAAAAAAAAAGCCAAATTCAAATTCCTACATTTAAACATATATACAAACACATTGTCCTACACTCATGGTCGTCATGTATGTATGTTTTTAGGAAAGTTGGGTTTTACGAATATCTAATGCTTTATTTAAAGGGACACATATTAGCAAATAATGGTGCTAAATTTTAAAGTTATGGCGTTTGTTTCTCAAAAAGCTACTAAAGTGTTTTAATTTTATACATATATATACAATTAAAATAATTTTTATTTGATCACTTATCTATATATATTTACGTTTAATGCTTATGTAAAATAGGTCCATGGGTTAAAATATCACACTAAAAAAAGATATTGCAGGAATTTATTCTCCAATATCAGATTAAAATACTAAAATGGCTGCACAAAGTAAAGTTTATATTTATTTTTTGGTAATCAAATGGAATTTTCCAAAGCTTTTGAGAGAGATTGGTAGGGTCTATATAGGGTGAAATTCGATCAAGGTTATTAAGAAATATTGTATGATTAAACTATCATTAGGATGTGCTCAACTTTCACAGAGATGATGGATTTGTACACAATTAAATTTCAGGATAACAAAGTTGTAGACATATAAAACTATGTGGTCGTTTGGAAAATTTTAAAATAAGTAATTTATGATTTAAAATTAATAAATAGCTTAAAAGTAATAAGCAGATGAATAATTAAAAGTTATGTGAGTGTACTTAAATGAACTAAAATAAATATTTTTTAAATATGATTATCTTAATTCATGACTTTTAATTTAACTTAACATTTAAAAACATATATTTAAAAACTAAAACCAATAAAAAAAGTGAAAAATCAAAATAAGTTGAGAAAAAATACATAATTACTAAAATTTAACTTATTAACTTATAAGTTGTAAATTAGACTTATAAGTTAGGTCGACAAACTGTCGGGATAACTATTTACGCGCTTATAAGTTAAAATTAACTTATAAACCTGTAGACAAACAGGCTTAGGTAAAATATCGTATTCCAATTCAAATAAAAGACATGTGATTGTTTTTGACATAATGATATTCCATATTTTAATCGGTAGTTAATGACGGGATGCAAGCACTATGTTATTAATTAAACATATAAAAAGAGTTTAAAAATATTGTAAACCATGCAAAACGCTCCGATTATATATGCTCCTCATATGTACTTGTAATTGTAAAAAAGTTGAAAAATAATTTGGGTATGAGAAAAATTCGGTTCGATCTCATGGACCCGCTACATGGAGCATAATGGCGAAGAAAAGGATATTATTGTAATCTATAACTATAATTTCTATTTTACTCCGTTATATGATATACTCATCAGGAACGAAACCGACCGATCCGCTTATTTCCAACCCAAATTAACCTTTTTTTACTCATAATTTAACATTCTTAAAACCTAATTAGTCTTGACCCGATCAGACAATCTGAAAAGGGAGGTAAAAACATTTTAGACATTCTTTTCTGTTAATTATCTTAAGCCGTTTTTGAATTTAGCTAACTTTCGGAAGAAAAAAAATTGACACATATGTACACAATATATATATATATATAATCCCACTCAAGTTAGAATTTTTATATAGAAATTATGGAGAACCAATCTCAACCATCCATTTTAATAACCGATTGCGTAATGGCATTCTTGTAATTAATAAGAGTTTTAAGTTTAATTTATAAAATCAAAATAAACACACACAACAGTCAATTATATAACGGCTTGTATGGACAAATATACACAAACGATACACAGACCTACACACAGCATACACTAAGCTGAAGAGAAAGAGAGAGGAGAAAGAAAGAGTGAAAGAGAGAGCTAATCGAAGATTCAAATCAACAATTACAAATGCTATTTAAGCCATAGAATCGAAGATTTAGTCAAAAAAAAGGGTTCAAAATCGTTGTTTTAACTCAAATATTATGTTATTAAGCCTTATTTTGTATATTTAGGGGTTTTGCAATCGTTTTTAAAGTTTAATTACTTTTTTTCATGAAAATTTTATACACAAATTGGTATTGCAAGAAGATGTTTCTAATAGGTGAGTTTTTTGATTGTATATTTGAAGTTCTATTGTGGAATCTAGATTTATAGTTTATTTTATGCTTGTATATTATAATTTTTGTAAAATAATGACATAAATTTACGTGAATGTATATTTCTTTATAGATTTGTTGATTCTGTAGTAGATTTATAAAAAATGATTTTCATTCTACAATAGAAGCAGTTTTAGAGTTTAGTACTTTTATAATTTGATTCTACATCCATTGATATGTTACTTCTACGGTAGATTGGGAAAATTGATATTAATTAGGAGCTTGTTTTGGTGTTAATGGCGTTTGATTTTAAAGAGAAATGATGTTTAGAAATTTTATTTTATCATTTGATTCTAGGTCTGTTGATTCCACGATAGATGCATAGAATTTGAAGTATTTATTACATTATATTGTTTAATTTTACATAAAAATGATGTTTAGAGTTTTGTAATTTTATAATCTGATTCTAGATATGTTGATTCTATAGTAGACTGGGAAAATTGATATTACCTCTAGATTATAAGCTTATTTTTGCGTTTATATTCTAGTTTTAATTATTCTAATATAACTAAAAAATGATTACTTTTGCCAGAAACTTCTGCATTTTATCATAATATTAATTCCATAGTAGAAGTTACAAAATCTTACTATCTTGATTTTTTAATTATTTATAAATTTTGATTCTACGATGAAGCTTTTTAATAAGTTTTTTTTAGTTTTTTCGTGTATTGTAATGATTCTACACTAGAGTTATACATTCGTATTTCCTAGCAATTACTTTGTGGTAGAATTTTTTTGGTATGTGTTCTCTAGTAGAATTTTTTTATAGTGTGTTTCTATAATAATTGGTTTTGTAATGTGATTGTAATGTAATGTTCCTGTACTCTGTAGTAGACTAAATCTGAATTCGGCTAATGCTTGTATGTGCCTTGCCTTGCCACTTCAAATTGTCAAGCTACGGTCTCGCAAAATTTGAACATCAGGTCGAGTTGGATATATGAAGCTTAGGTGGTGTAAATGTATGTTTCCATTTAAATTTGGTATTGTAACACTAGATTCTTCATTGAGGTCTATTTCCGACTTTCTGTCTAGGATGACAAAAATAGATGCAGCAGTTGTTCTAGTTTTGAATGAATCTGATGCCACATAACTTGATTGAGAAATACTGATAGCTGCCCTGTTAGTGTAGGTGCCCTAGAGGCAATACATTATTATTTTAAATCTTTATGTCAGTTGATCATTCAATAAATGTATTTATTATGACCTTAATTACTGCGATATTTTGTTAGCATAATAAATATCCTTAGAATCATGATACACATTGTATAGTTTAAGTACATGACTTGAACTTGAGATTATATAATATATCATATTCTTAAAGGTCCCTAGTCGAGTATTATTATATAGGACAATAATAATACATAGATAGACTAGTCTGTTGTTTGACAAGATAACCACATCTCATTGGTTATAAGTATGGGGATACTAAAGTCAATACATAGGTACATGTGAGAGTACATGGTACTAGACAGACCCACAGTGAGATTCTTCATGTTTAATAAAGTCATAAGAAAGACTCACAGTAATAATGGTGTAATGATCCTTTGACTTGAAATCATTATATTTCTATACGAGGATTAATATACTTTGACTACATTAAAAGTTACTTTTGATCGGGTGATGATAAAAGTGGACATCGGGTATATCATGAGTCGTATGAGAAATATGAATGATAGGTAAATGATTTAACCCTCCTATAATTAGGAGAGATATTATTGGCCTCTTGATTGAGTGAGATTATAAAAACATGACCATGCTCAAATAATGATTTGTCTTGATAGTCTACTCATGGATCAAGTAAACCCAGATTAAATGTTGAAGAGGATGACTAAATACATGCATCGAGTTTAATCTATAATATGTATGGTTAAAGGGATTATATTACACGAAAAACATTAATCACAAAAGGTTTTATCTAATCACGATTTAATTATTGTTTAATTGGGTAACAATGATGTATTACTAGATAACGCTCATTGTTTATAATTTATTAGAGAATAAAATTATTGCCAATTAAATAATAGCCTATAGGGTCGAACAAATAGAGCACTTAATGGAATAGTTAATTTAAATTATGGATTTAAATTAATTGATGATTATTCAAATTTTATTATAATTAAGTAAGACTTAATTGAGATAATATAAATTCGAATTAAAATGAATGTTTTTGCCCATAATTATTAAGTATGACTTAGTTATTAATTAAATAATAGAAATTCATTTTATTATTTAATCCAATACCTACTAGGGTTGGGCTTTGCTGTTATGGGCCTTTTTAATCAGCCATTATAAATAGATAATGATAGGTTAAAGAGTGTGTACGTTTTTGAGAAAACCCTAGCAGCAAAGAGAGGCAGAGGCAATTCGGATCGTCAAGAAGGAGGCTAGTACATCCATTCCGTAGACAAGTTCGTGAGACGTTCTTGGAGGTGCTCGTGTGGATACCATAGAGGTGTTTCTCCGAGAGGTAGACACAAAGCGTGATAGCTAGGATCTCCGTTGAGTTCGTGAAAGTTAAGCTCTTGAAAGGTATGATTTGTTATCTCCATAATCTGCCCACGATTATACATGGATCCTGTTTTTGGGTTTCGAAATTTTTGGTTTTATTTACGTTTATCCGCTGTGTTTTATGCCTCGGAACCCAACAATGGCATTAGAGCTACGTGTATAAGGGGCTGATTTGGTTACGTATTTTGTATTTTTACAAGTATGCATGTGTGATGAGTCTGCCATGATAACAGTTATGTTATATGAGTCTGCCATGATAATAGTTATGTTATATGAATGATATGATGAATCTGTTAATGATCTATATGATGATACTAGTATGTTTAAGATCTGCCATAACTCATATGTCTGCGATCTCTTAAAATATGTATACTGATACATGTTTTTGGTAACTGGGATATGGATCGTGTGTATACTGATACGTGCTTCTGGAATAGTATTCTGATACATGTTTTGCTAGTATTCTGATACTTGATTTTGCAAAAATTTCCGCCATCGGGGGGCTCGCTGCCCCCCATCGATCCGCGTGCTTAGGGTTTCATTTTTAATTTGTGCTTATGACATATGTTTTACTTATTTATTATTCTTGATTGGATCATGATAAGTGATAAATAGTATGTCATCTTTATATGATCTATAATGTTCTTTAATGGTTACTTGAGCATGGTGCATAGTTATGGCTTTAAGACCTTAGTTGTAATGGTTTATTCTTTTGGTTTGTAATAAATACGACTTGCATATCGTTTTCTATTTGTAGTTGTTTTATCTCGAATGTAACTCGAGTTCTTTTGTAAGTTCACTAGTATAATTGTTAATGTAACATCCAAGAAGGACAAGGGAACAAGGAGGCATCCTATGGAGGCCAAGGAGATAATCGAAGCAATAGAGAAGACATATGTAATAGTTATTTTTATACCATAGATTGACCTTGATCTTTTCATTAGCCTGAAAAGATCACATAGGATTGGACCATGACTATTGCACGTTTACTTTACGCACTTTTCATATGATGTATAAATAGTATATGTAGAGTAGAAAATGCATGTTTTAATTAGATTAATGATGCATGTATGTATTAAATACATCACCCATGCCATGCCTTTAAACAAGATAAAATCTGTAACGACTCAAGATTTAAAATTTACAAACGATCATGAGATTCTCGTGTTTATGAAATACGGAATAAAATACGAATTTTCTTTATTTCTGATATGGGGCAATTTTGTCAACAACGGGTTCATAGAACTTGTAAGGCTGTGGGTTTTAAGCGATACCGATGTGATTCCTCCACTACCTGGAAATCAAACCATTGACGAGTATTGATTTGAAGTATTTTATTCAAGAAAAAATTGGGAATCTCTTTATGATGGGATCATGATCGTTCTAAATTAAAAATCCCTAAGTAAAAATATTAAGTTTTAATCAGATGCTTTCCATTGAATGAACACTCATTGAATCCTAGATCGATAAGGGGAAGGGCTGTCAGTGGCAGGGGACTCCTATCTATCGTGGTGAAATGCGATGAATATAAACGGTTATATTCGGACGTTGTATCATTGGGTCTAACTTATCTGAGTCATCATAATAAGGTGAATATAAACAGTTATATTCAACTATTATGAACTTAGAAGCATAGAGTTTGGTTAAAAATCTATTAGATAGATAAGATCAATTGTTGTTCACCAAATTATCCAAGAATTATATATGATATAATTGACAACTGTTGTCTACCTAAATAATCATGTTTTAAGGATACCAGTGGTTGACTTAGGACATGACGAAATATGGATCTTGGCTCACTAGAAAGATTTATGGGATATACTTTCCGAATTAATAGTTAGGGCTATTAATTTGATAAAAAAATAGTGGGAGATATATTATGAATATATCATAATCATATGAACATAAAATTTTAACTCATACAATCTAATGTTTATTTTGCGCTTTTATTATTGTAGATACTGAGTAATGGCAAACAACACAAACACACTATCCGTACGTTCAGTCCTAGAGAAGGACAAGCTGACAGGAGGAAACAACTTCTTAGACTGGCAGAGGAATTTGAGGATTGTCCTCAGGCAGGAGCGCAAGCTTCATGTCATTGATATTCCTCATCCAGGCCCCCTTCCTGAGGGTGCTACTGCTGATGAACGAGCAGCACGCACAAGGGATGAGAATGATGCAAATGATGTTGCATGTCTTATGTTGGCAACTATGAGTGCTGAGCTTCAAAGACAGCATGTGCATATGGATGCATATACTATCAATGAGCACTTGCAAAGCATGTTTGCAAGCCAAACTCGTCAAGAAAGGTTCAACACGAGTAAGTCACTTTTTAATTGCAAACAAGGGGCAAGTGAACCAGTTGGCCCACATGTTCTGAAGATGATTGGTTACATTGAGTACCTTGAAACTTTGGGTTTCCTGATTGGTCCGGAAACTGGTATTGACCTAATCATGAATTCTTTGAACAACAAATTCACTCAGTTTGTTGTGAACTACAATATGAATGAATTTGACAAAACACCTACTGAATTGTTGCATATGTTGAGAACATATGAGACCAACATGAAGACAGCTGAACCTGCTCCCATACTGATGGTGGGAAATAAAGGTAAGGCCAAAGGGAAGGGCAAGTGTAAGGGTAAGAAGAAGATTGGATCTGATTCTACACCCAAGCCAAAATCAGGTCCCAAACAGGCTTTAAAGCCTAAAGGTGGTGTGGCCAAGGGTGAATGTCACTATTGTAAGAAAGCTGGTCACTGGAAGAGAAACTGTCCAATTTACTTGGAGGATCTGAAGAAAATGAAAGCAGTTCAGATTTCTGGATCAGGTATTTATGTTATAGAAGTCAATTTGTCTATTTCTACATCTTGGGTATTTGATACTGGATGTGCTTCTCATATTTGTATAAATGTGCAGGGCCTGCAGAGAAGTAGGACTTTGGCTAAGGGAGAAGTGGACCTAAGAGTAGGTAATGGAGCAAAAGTTGCTGCTTTAGCTGTAGGGACTTATTATTTATCTATGCCCTATGGGCTTGTTTTAGAACTAGAAGAGTGTTTTTACGTGCCTGCGATTCACAGAAATATTATTTATGTTTCTTGTTTGGACAAGAAAGGTTTTTCGTTTACAATAAAGAACAACATTTGCTCTTTTGCTTTGAATAATTTAACCTATGGTGTTGCGCGTTTATTTAATGGTTTATATGTTCTTGATTTAGATAATCATGTCTGTAATATATAAAATAAACGACTTAAAATGAATGACTCAAATCAAACATACCTCTGGCATTGTCGTCTAGGCCACATAAATGAGAAACACATATCCAAATTATATAGGGATGGATACTTGGATAAGTTTGATTTTGAATCATACCAAGAATGCGAATATAGTTTGCTTGGTAAGATGACTAAAGCCCCTTTCACTGGTAAGGGTCAAAGGGCCACTAAACGTTTGGAGCTAATACATAGTGATGTATGTGACCCAATGCGTGTAATGGCTAGAGGAGGCTACTACTACTTCATAACATTTACTGATGATTTCGGTAGATATGGATATGTATATCTTATGAAGAACAAATCCGATTCTTTTGAAAATTTAAAGAATACAAGGTTGAAGTAGAGAAGCAAATTGGCGGAGATGCAAGTATTAAGATCTTACGATCCGATCGTGGGGGTGAATACTTAAACACCGAATTTAGAGAGTATTTGAAAGAGTGTGGTATTGTATCACAACTCACTCCGCCAGGAACACCTCAATGGAATGGAGTTTCAGAGAGGAGAAATCGCACCTTATTGGACATGGTGCGATCGATGATGAGTCATGCAGATCTTCCAATAAGTTTCTGGGGTTACGCTCTAGAAACAGCGGCTTTCACACTTAACCGTGTTCTTACTAAGAAGGTTCAAAAGACTCCATATGAGATATGGAAGGAGAAACGGTCAGGCATGAACTTTATGAAAGTTTGGGGATGTAAGGAGTTTGTGAAACATCAAGAATCTGACAAGCTTGGACCTAAATCCGAAGAGTGCATTTTTGTAGGATACCCTAATGAAACAAAGGCGTATTATTTTTATAGTCCTTTTGAGTAGAAAGTGTTTATTGCTCGAGATGCTGTCTTCATGGAAAGAGATTTTGTTTCCAAAAGAAACAGTGGGAGAACTATAGATCTCGATGAAGATCGAGAACCACAAAATAACATTGAACCTGAAGTGGAACAAGAGCATAATAATGATAATGCTCAACAAACACAGGTTGTTCGTAGATCTGGTAGATTTCGCCATGAGCCAGAGAGATATGGATTTCTCATGACTCAGTGTGGTGATTTGATGCTCATAGATGAAGATGAGCCTCTCACATACCAAGATGCTATGAATAGTCCAGACTCTAAGAGATGGCTTGAAGCCATGAAATCTGAGATAGATTTCATGTACGAAAACCAAGTATGGACTTTGGTTGATCCACCTGAAGGGGTAAAACCCATAGGGTGCAAATGGGTTTTTAAGAAGAAAAAGGGCATGGATGGAAATGTTCAGACCTATAAAGCTAGGCTGGTTGCAAAAGGTTTCAAACAAATTCATGATATTGACTATGATGAAACTTTCTCACCAGTGGCTATGGTCAAGTCTATAAGGATTTTACTTGCCATTGCAGCATTCCATGATTATGAAATCTGGAAAATGGATGTCAAAACAGCCTTCCTTAATGGAAGCCTTGAAGAGGATGTGTACATGACACAACCTGAGGGTTTTGTCGATCCAAGGAATGCTGGCAAGGTATGTAAATTGCGTCGATCCATTTATGGATTGAAACAATCCTCTAGGAGATGGAATATCCATTTTGATGAAATAGTCACAGAGTATGGCTTTGTTCAAAATGAAGATGAACCGTGTGTTTACAAGAAGGTTAGTGGGAGCTATGTGGCATTCATAGTACTATATGTTGATGATATACTACTAATGGGGAATGACATACCTTTCTCTAAAGGCTGTTAAGACTTGGTTAGGGAGCAATTTCTCCATGAAAGACTTAGGAGAGGCATCCTACATTCTAGGAATGAGGATCTATAGAGAAAGATCTAGAAGGATGATTGGTCTAAGTCAGAGCACATACATCGATAAAGTTTTGCATCGTTTTGGAATGCAAAAAGGGGATATGTCCCCGTGTCTCAAGGGATAACGATCTCTAAGGACCAGTGTCCGAAATTATTGGATGAGAAGGACCACATGAATAAAGTTCCATATGCTTCAGCAATTGGATCTATCATGTATGCAATGGTATGTACTCGCCCAGATGTCTCGTATGCCTTGAGCATGACGAGCAGATACCAGTCTAATTCGGGTGAAGGTCACTAGACGGCAGTCAAGAATATTCTTAAGTACCTGAAAAGAACTAAAGATTCATTCTTGGTGTATGGAGGAGAAGAGAAACTCGTTGTAAAAGGTTACACCGATGCAAGTTTCCAAACAGACAGCGATGATACTGTATCACAATCTGGTTTTGTGTTTTGTCTAAACGGAGGTGCTGTAAGCTGGAAGAGTTCAAAGCAAGAAACAGTAGCTGATTATACAATGGAGGCTGAGTACATTGCAGCTTGTGAAGCAGCTAAGGAGGCCGTTTGGATTCGAAAGTTCATTTCTGATTTGAGAGTGGTTTCATCGATCGCAGATCCCATTGATCTATACTGCGATAATAATGGAGCCATTGCACAGGCTAAAGAACCTAGATTACACTCCCGGGCCAAACATATACTCAGGAGATTTCACCTTATTCGAGAGATTTATGAAAGGGGTGATATACACATATGTAAAGTGCACACAAATGATAACATTGCAGACCCACTGACCAAAGGCTTATCGCAGCAGAAGCACGATGGTCACACTAGTTCCATGGGTATTAGATATATGGGTGATTGGCTCTAGTGCAAGTGGGAGATTGTTAGTGTAGGTGCCCTAGAGGCAATACATTATTCTTTTAAATCTTTATGTCAGTTGATCATTCAATAAATGTATTTATTATGACCTTAATTACTGCGATATTTTGTTAGCATAATAAATATCCTTAGAATCATGATACACATTGTATAGTTTAAGTACATGACTTGAAATGATCCTTAATTACTGCGATATTTTGTTAGCATGATACACATAATAAAGACTCACAGTGATAATGGTGTAATGATCCTTTGACTTGAAATCATTATATTTCTATACGAGGATTAATATACTTTGACTACATTAAAAGTTACTTTTGATCGGGTGATGATAAAAGTGGACATCGGGTATATCATGAGTCGTATGAGAGATATGAATGATCGATAAATGATTTAACCCTCCTATAATTAGGAGAGATATTATTGGCCTCTTGATTGAGTGAGATTATAAAAGCATGGTCATGCTCAAATAATGATTTGTCTTGATAGTCTACTCATGGATCAAGTAAACCCGGATTAAATGTTGAAGAGGATGACTAAATACATGCCTCGAGTTTAATCTATAATATGTATGGTTAAAGGGATTATATTACACGAAAAACATTAATCACAAAAGGTTTTATCTAATCACGATTTAATTATTGTTTAATTGGGTAACAATGATGTATTACTAGATACCGCTCATTGTTTATAATTTTATTAGAGAATAAAATTATTGCCAATTAAATAATAGCCTATAGGGTCGCACAAATAGAGCACTTAATGGAATAGTTAATTTAAATTATGGATTTAAATTAATTGATGATTATTCAAATTTTATTATAATTAAGTAAGACTTAATTGAGATAATATAAATTCGAATTAAAAGGAATGTTTTTGCCCATAATAATTAAGTATGACTTAGTTATTAATTAAATAATAGAAATTCGTTTTATTATTTAATCCAATGCCTACTAGGGTTGGGCTTTGCTATTATGGGCCTTTTTAATCAGGCATTATAAATAGATAATGATAGGTTAAAGAGTGTGTACGTTTTTGAGAAAACCCTAACAGCAAAGAGAGACAGAGGCAATTCGGATCGTCAAGAAGGAGGCTAGTACATCCATTTCGTAGCCAAGTTCGTGAGACGTTCTTGGAGGTGCTCGTGTGGATACCATAGAGGTGTTTCTCTGAGAGGTAGACATAAAGCGTGATAACTAGGATCTCCGTTGAGTTCGTGAAAGTTAAGCTCTTGAAAGGTATGATTCGTTATCTCCATAATCTGCCCACGATTATACATGGATCCTGTTTTTGGGTTTCGAAATTTTTGGTTTTATTTACGTTTATCCGCTGCGTTTTATGCCTTGGAACCCAACATGCCCGTGCAAAAAAAAAACATGCACTGCAAGTAAAATCTCACAATATTCGAATAATCTATATTTAGATGTGAATTACTTACCAACGTGTGGAAAATATAGGTTCTTACACGATAAGGACGTGATGTAAGTTTCCCAATAATGATACTATCAACTCAGACCAATGTTTCAGCAGATGCTCGATGTAGGCAACCTTGGCAATAACTTGTGATGCAGTTGATCGAGTACATCGCGCATTATGTACGGGGAAGAAATTATCTTGAGCAAACATGTCTTGATCTGCTCCTTTACAATTACATCAAATGATAGTCATTCTGAAAATTTAATAGCTGTGATGTCACAAGGCAGAAAAAATATATTAAAAGACCATTGTATTATGGTGTCTAACATGGAGAACACTGGCACATTTGTGCACACCCATACAAAATTCAGCAACTATGCATCATATTTCAAAATGATATATAATGTAGAAGTTAGAAATTCTAAACACGTGACACAACCTTACTCTTGAATCATCAAATATTTTGTACAAAATATAATAGGTTTTAAGAGAAAAATAATTAGAATCTTTTAAAAAAGAAGTTTAAGTAACAAACACAGCCAAACACGCAGTTTTTTACATTTCTAGAGTATAATATCGAAGGTGCATCTTAAAATATAGAAAATAGGACTAGCAAAAAATCATTGTTTCTATTACTAATATTTTTTTTGAAAAATACCTAAATGTAAAAAAAGACCTTAAAAATTAAAAAAATATAAAAACATAAATTATGCACTTGAAATATAAACAATAAAGTGCAATACTAGCATTACAAATAAAAAACTATAAAACAAGAATATATGCATTGAACTTCTCTACAATAGAATCCAAAAAAATTAATATAATAACCAAATAAACTAGTTAATTTAATTCTATAGTAGATTCACAAAACCCGCTTAAAATTTTGAGCATAAGATTTTAATACTAATAAAAAAGCCTAAATGTCAAAAGAAATCTAAAGGTCAAAACCTAAAGCAATCTCAGGAAGCACCACAAATTGCAACACATTAGCGGAAAGCAACATTTTCTTCTAATTTAATATCATAACACAATATTCGAAAAGAATAGAATAACTGAAAACTACCGGAAACACTCTAATAGTTACGTAGTTGAGCAAAACGATAAGCACTTTCCAAAACAAGCAACAAACTCATATTTTGTAATTATAAACTTTCAATTCTACTTTAAAATCATTAAATTATTATGGAAAACATACTATAATAAATTCTAAAATGTGAATAAATTGAAACATAGATCAAATAAGAAAATTTGAAAATGGTTATAATATAGAATCACACGTAAAAAAATAATCAATTCAATTGATTATTTACTATGTAAACATTTTGATTCCCTGGTAGAATCATAAAATTTACATCAAGTTCATATCTTGACAAATCCAAATTAAACTCCCTATAAAGTCTAATATAGAAGCAATTTTTTTCACCGGAACAAAGAGACACAAATAAATACGTAATTTAAAGTCAGTCTAACATATAGGATGTGTAACCAAATTAATGCTTTTTATATTTATACATTCAAAAATAATTTAAGTAGATTCTACAAAAAAAATTAAATTTAAATATATTATTTTGTAATGAAATACTTAGGTATATGATTTGTTCCTCTAATTATGTACATTTGATTCTACATTCGAAAAATTCTCTCAGCAAAATTTCAATAAGATGAATAGTAATAAAATAATACCACTACAACAAAAATTGATTTTACAGTCTACATGTATCTAGACAATTTGATATGATTCCACTATAGACCACAAAAATTGGTGTTAACTGTTAGTAAAATCATCAAGCAGTATCAGTTTTCAACCATAATTAACCTCCAAAAAATCAAATATGGCCTTCATTTTTATTATGATGCATATAATTTAATATAAAAACCCTAATTAATGAATTTAGTAGGAGAATCAAACTTTACTATAAAATTGTAACCGTTAGGAACTTAAATTCATCGGGACAAATTTGAATTCAACAATCATTACGACAAAAAAGTAAAGAGGAAGAAAGAAAGCTAATAAAACCGAAATTTCAATTATAGAATCAAAAACTTGAACTTGATTGAGATAGAGACATACTTTTTATTAAAATTGCAGAGATCGACATGATTACAGGGAGATAGAAATCGTCAGAGATATATGAGTTTATATTCAGAGATAGAATAGATAAAATGATTGGAAAAATTGACGGAGTAATTCATCGGAGAGAGATGAAGTCGGAGAGATATTAACCTGTAAGAGTTTGTGTGTATTTATTTTTCATTTAATTATAAAAACTATATGGGCCGTTAGATCTGTTTGTCATCCTATGGCTGAGATTAATTGGGTGAGTTCTCCACCGTACTCTATATAATTTGGTACTCCATGGAGTATTGGCCTATATATATAATATACTAAAATAGAGTACAACTGATGTCATACTTGCTAATATGTCAAACTCTCGTGCTAATATCATCAAATCTTATCTTTCACTAACATATTCATCTAATCAATTATATTTTCAATATATGTTCATCTAATCAATTATATTTTCAATATTTTCACTGCACATGTTCCTTCACTCATTCTCTCTCTTCCTTATTTCTCATTTTGTCGCGTATGTATAAGACCGAATCCATTCGATTTCTAAAAAAGATTACTAATCCTCTTTTCGAGGAATCCTTCATCAGTGGTTGTGAATGACTTGTTTTTCAATCTTTTCGGTCTTGGTTCCGTAGGAGCAAATCAGAAAGATTGAGAAATAGAACCATCTGATTTGATTCGTTCTCAACTCTTCTCATTTTTTAAGTATCAACTAATTCTCTATTCCACTAATTCGCTCTTCCACTAATTTAAATATTTATCAATTTATTATATATTTTTATTTTTATAAATAAAAAAAATTATAATACAAAAATTTATAATTTTTGTCATACTCTTTTTAAACATTTATATTTGTAATTTTATTCTATTTCTTAGCATCATAACATAATATAAATATAATATATATTGAAATTAAAATATTTTAAAATATATTATTATAAAAAAAATAATATAACCGGGCATGTCCGGGATCTCTAGTATATGAAGTAATCAAAAATCACTTGGTCACCCCAGCTATATAACTCCATTTTAAAAATGAACAATGCAGAATGTGCTGCAACAATTTTATGAGCAATCTGTTTAGCAGAAATGATTAAACAAATAAAATTGTAACTTTTTCACTCCTTAATGATCATCCCAAGCGAAAAATCTATTGACAAACTGGTTTAGTAGGATAGTCTATTCTGCAATAACTATTAATCATCAATGCAGTCTTTTTAAAGATTAAAAAGGTTGCCTGGGAGCTGAATCATCAGTATTTGGATACAAATCTTGTTCGGTTTCACATAACAGATAAAAGGGATAAATTCTGAATCAATCTCTCTCACGCCTGTTCTATTTCAACAAGTATATCTAAAACATTATTCAGCAAAGCTTGGTCAATCTGTCCCCCCCCATGCTCTTGATTCATCTGTTAAAATAATACATTCATCATGTGACCTGAATGTAAACCAAGAAAATATTAAAAGAAAGGGTTAATTGCGATTTGCACTCTACTACTATGTTTCAAAAACAAATTTGTATCGGAACTTTCAGAAATGCAGTTTGCACCCTCATACTTCAACTTTGGGATTCATTATGCACTCCTTTTCAGAATTTTGTTGAATTGGGTAGAGATAAAACCGGAAATTCAACAATATACTTAATCAAAATAAAATTTAGCTTGTTCAAATATTATTAAAAATTGTATATTATTTTATAGCAACTATAAAATTATAAATTTTTAATTTTCAAATAACATTATTAATTTTACATTCGATTATCATTTTTTAATATAAATTTCAATTTTTTTATACTCTACTTAATTAAATTTAGCTATATAATCAAAATTAATTGTTAAATATTTTTTTGTAGAATTACAAAATACTTTAATTAATAATATAAAATGAAATCAAAACTCAAATTACTATTATCATTTAAAAAATTAAAAACTTACAATTTTGTATCAAAATTAAATTTTTAACATTATTTTAAAAGATATGAAATTAATTTACTTAATATTTTTGCTGAATTTCCGGTTTTGCCCCTATCCAATTCAACAAAATTCTGGAAAGGGGTGCATAAAGAAATCTAAAGTTGAAGTATAGGGGTGCAAACTGAATTTTCTAAAGTTCTGGTATAAATTTATTTTTAAAACATAATAGTAGGATGCAAAGTGCAATTAACTCTAAAAGAAAAGAACATACTTGCAGAGATATTACAGCATCCCTCAGTTCAACTTCCAACTCCTGATAGACCTGACCAACAAAAAAGTTCCAACAACATTAAAAACAATCTAACTTTCTACTATATTGGCTTCATCTTAATGCATCAGAATTAATGTAACACTTCCAAACAAATGTTACCAGATCCCGGAAGCACTTGAGTGAAACTTCATTAAGTGCAGGAAGTGCCCTTCGCGCAGTAAAGTACTTATCAAGATAATGAAAGAATCGAGAAAGCCACCTGACCAAGACTCTATGGTTATTCCAGCTATTAACAAACTCTCTCAACAAAAACTCATCATGCTTCTCTTGCAATGAAGGCAGTACCTGAATCAGAATCAAACACATAAAAATTAGCTATACATTAAAAAGAGGCTAACATGTTCCCTCCTGCAGGTCTACAAGGCTAGGCAAGGTCATAAAATACAGTAGAAGAATTGCAGTTTTCGCGAATCAGGTAATAAGAAATTAATTCAAAAGGAACCTCCATTGGTGTCTACAGGAATGCGGATCCAAGTGTGGGGTTCTTACTATTAAATAATATTAATTAACAATATTGGTGGACTACTCTCTGATTACTACTCTCTGATTACTACTCTCTGAAGTTCTGTTACAATTCTATCCAATTTCGGATTCTTCCATACGATAAACATCTTATAGAAGTACGTATTCCACTAAGATTTAAACATTTGATTCAATTACTTGCATTATGGATTGCTCAACGAAAATGAAAAAGGGAATAATATCCTTAGCTACATATGAACCGATTAATTTGGTATGAAACTGCAAAAACAATATTCCTTGTGCTGATTGCAAATGAGAAATAACTTAATCTCCAAAACTGGATAGGATTATATGACTAATGACTATTTAAAAACTTCTAACCGATGACAAATACATACAACTATGGTTAACATACACTTCTATACACAAACGTAGCTTCTCACAAAACAATTAAATCCGAACTCTATCATAGTTAAAAATACACAGCACTTGACCTACAACAGACGAGCATTGGCAAAGTTATTAGTCTTACAGTTGAAGTTATGTACTCCTCAAACACCTCACGGTACTTTTCATACAGATGTTGAGAATAATCATGTGGAGGCTTCTGTGTACACATTTTATAGATAGTACTGTACACACCCGAAACAATAAAACATCAGTAAAGACTACAGACACATACGACTTTAATTACACAAGTACAAATCGAAAAAAACATACTTGTAAAGCTCCATGTAGTCCTCAGAGCTAAACTGTGTCTCATTTTGTCCTTCCAGAATCTTCTTAAACTTAGAGATCCCTTTCTGAATAACTTCCCATCCACTGCCAAAATCGATAGTATTGTGCTCATACATCTTGACAACCTGAACATCATTTCAACGAACTCAGTTATTAACTTATCAAACACAACCAGCAAACTCGATCATAACATCACAATTTCATAAACCCTGTCTATCGCAACCAAAACAATTATTACACAGTAAAAATACACACAATCACAACAAAATCAATTAGAACTTGTAAAGGATCGTGTGTGTGAGTAATTAAACATAACATAAAACAAAGTAATCGAAACTATATGTGTGTGTATGATCGATCGAGAGAGACCTGTTGAGAAGCAGTGATTGCGATTGAGAGAGACGAGAGATGTGATTTTATATATAGGGGTTTAAGTAACGTAACGTTAGGTGACATGCAAAGAGTTTTTTCGTATAAATAAAGTTATTTTTAATTACAATCATCATTTCATCAAATATGTCATTATTTTGTAATGTACTAAAACCGTGTCTAAATATATTTTTTCCCAGTTAGAATTTAAAGAATTTTAATCCCGGTATTTTTGATACTCTGCTTCTGCTGAAGATTTATATTTTGATACAGACTACTGTCTCTGTAAATTCGTAATGAAGCGCACCATTTCAAGTCGTTCCCCAAGCTTTCTCAACTTCCTCTGTGAATGGTCTCATTTTTAATGAAAAAATTTTAGATAGAAAATAATTCAAATATATCCTTACTTTTTAATACTTTCTTAACTTCATAAATTTTAGGAATGTGATAATAAACAAGCATAATTTTTTTCTTTTTATCCAAAATTCAAACAAATAAATTTGAGTGTTTAGTATTTTGATTTTGACTAATTACATTGGTTCTTTTTAAATAATGATATATACACACTAGTTGAAAACATGAACGTAATATAAATAAAATAATTATATAATTACCATCTAGCATGTATTACAATTTAAATCTTATAAATATATAAAATTTATAATTTGTAAAAAAATAAAAATGAATTAAATTGGTATTTTTTTGCAGATAAATATATACATAATTATTCACTAAATAATTGTATTAAAAAGTGTGTGTTCATACATGTTTAGGAGCATATATAACTAGTAATTTATATACCTTTTTACAAGTTATGTCAACGATCATGTTCACGAACTATATTAATAAACTTGTACGAATATTATTATCAAACTTATTCGCGGACTTTCAATTCAAACTATGTTGTGTTCAAGTTCTGCTCATTTACAAAAACGAACCTGAAAATTATATTAATATTCGACTTGTTAATAAATCAATAAATTGAACTGAATTTGAGCCGAACTTTTTTCGAACCGAACAATGAACCGCTCGTGTGAATGTGTTGACTCATTATCACTCCTTGGGACGTTATTCGAAACCAGTTTATGAAGTGATAACATGCATATACCGTGCAATTTTACATATATTTACTTAAAGAAAATTTGAAATTTTAAAGTTTTATCACATATTTTGCTTGTCTATGATTATGGCAGTCCATATTGCGAACTTCTAATATTAACAAATAAAATAGCAATTAGATTCTGGCCGAAGAAATATTCTACAACGTAGAATTTCAGTTAATTGATTCAATCATCCTAATCTTTCACGGAGACAAGCGATTTTGAGTTCTTAGTTTTTTGAGCTATTTGCTATTTAAAGCTCTTTAAGTCTCATAAGGTGGTTGTTATTTTATTGATATTGAGTAGTGCTGGGAACCAAAAAATGAATACATAGCATGTCTTAAATCACAAATATCAACTGTATGTTCATCATTTTCATTTGTTATACAATATGCTCTGTTACGTCCATAGATCCATAAATGTTTTGTACATGCATCCATATTTTATGTACATATATTGGTACTGAATATGTTAGCCTTGTACTACACATTGGTTTTTTTTACAAACTTAGTAGATGATTACATTGAAACTAAATTCAATTGAATTTTACTACAAGAAAAATGTTAATAAAATCATATATTTGACATTTGTTGTTAATATCACTGATGTTAAATAATACAATAACATTATCCCATGAAAATATGATATCTTTTTATTTTTAAGACATCGCTTAATTTATAATCGATGCCTAAAAAAATTGAACTCGCGCTTGCCCAAATATTTCCCCATTACATAAATTGTTTACCCGCTTATTGCCAAATTGTATTCCCCTTCACCAAATTTTGTTCCCACCTTGAAACTCTAACACAAATAAAAATTAAATAAAACTAAAAACTCACTCCTCACAATTCTCTCATCCATCGAATCTCTCAACTTCAGAAATCTCACCGTTCGTAATACACGAGTCTCAGGACTTGAAATCTTACAAGTCTATTTCTTGAAAACCAAATCGATTTGTTCGATTGATAGTTCAAATAAGTTTGTTCAAAGTTCAAAATCTCGAATTGGTAAGTGGGTATGTTTGCGTAAGATCAAATTTTTTGATTTTTTCATTTTGGGGGTTTTTTAACTTAGAATCCTAGTTTTTTAATTCATTTTTTCTTATTTTTAGAACAAAATTTGGCACACGGAGAATCAATTTGGGTGATTGAGAGAAGTCTTCAATTTTTAAATTATTTATGTAATCACAAAGTTTTTAATTTGTATGTGTTTATATACATGAGAAAAAATTTATTTTAGTTGTGCTTGCAATTAGATTTTTTTTAAAATTTGTTTCTTCTTTTTCTTTTCGAATTTATATGCAGGGGGATTTACGCAGGTTATAAGGTTTTGTAATCTTGAGTTGGGTAAATTTTGATTTTTATTTTTGGGGTTTTGTTTAAATTGTTGTTGAGGTTTTTGTATTTGTTATTTTGTTATTAGGTGTTTCTTACTGACTTGTTAATTTTGTAATCCAGAGATTGAACCAAAGACAACACTGGAGTGGAATCCGTGATAGAATTGTTAACCTGCTTGTGACAAAGGCCGGTTAAAAAGCTTTTAATTTGTTTGAGAGCTAACACTTATTACTTCGAAGATTAGTGATAAATGATACTAACATAACTTATAACAATTTTATTTTGTGAATTACTTAACATAACTGTGATATTCATCTAGTTATGTAGCTGAGTTTTCCTGAAAGGTAAGCTGGTACCCAAGAAGATTTAGCTGGGTTTACAATTAGATACTTGAAATAAAGGAAAACGACGTGTTCATATTATACTCTCCAAACTTGAAATTAAATAAATTGGCTAATGGCTTGTTTGAATAGCCTCATTTCATTTCAAATGCTGAATTTAACTCAAATTTTCTGTTTGGATAGGTGAGGGATTTGGATTAGAATTTGGCCCAATTTCTACCTATTTAAAACTAATGCCCATGCTTGGGAATTTGGAATACCAATTTCAAATATGTCATTTGAAATGAGCCCAATTATCAAATAAACTCCAGACATCACTCTCTCACTCTCTCAGTCGCTCCCGGTCGCCTCTCTCTCAAAAATTCTCTCGAATCTGTACTTATTATCTCTCTCTCTCTCCATCTCTCTCTCTTTCCCTCTTTTTACTCTTATATTTTTGCTTCATCAATCAATATAAGTATGCTACGCGTGTGTGTATATACATATTACACCTAATTGATTCAATATATGTATATACAAATACCTAATAAATTCAATCGTGTCACAGACACGCAACATATTGATTAGATCTATATGTTTGATAATTGAAAATAGCTGATTTTATTGGCTGTTTTTGCAGTTCACAGGAGAAATCAGCTCAAGTGTTATTATATTACACATTTTTCTATTTAAATTCTCACTGATTTGTCTCAATTTGTGCTTTATTGCTATAACTGTTGGTTTTAGTTGAGTACCTCTCTGCTTTTTTTGAACTTGTATATATTCGAACATTTCACGAAAGCATTCAATGGATAATGATGACAATGATGATGATATATAATTTGCATAGTAATTGAAATCGACATATTTAGGAATAATCACATGCCTTAATTTGATATCGGCATGCCTAGTATTTTGTTTAATTGTGTATGATATGTATATATGCTTCTATGATTAATTGGCGTTAAGTGGTTCAGAAGATTAGATAAGATCATTTTTTGGTTAGTTTGGGTAGATTTTAATTAGTTTGTTATATATGATTTCTAGTCGGAAATTTTAAACATCATGATTCCAGTGTTAAGGTAAACAGTGCTAAAAAAGTAGAAGTTTATATCTTTAATTTAGTGCATTGTAGAATAATGATCATTTTAGTGTTAATACCTATGCATGATTCAGTGAAGAGAGTAATTATTAAAACTTGTCACTGGCCCATGTTTAGTGCTAATAATAGACATTATAGAATGTTTTGGCTTGGTGCAGTGATCACGCTGGAATGTACTCTATAATCATAATTTGACGACAACTCTCCACGAAAAGAATATGGTCTAAAGTCAGCTGATGTTGCTGAAGGGAATTAAAAATTTGAAAGTCATCTTAAATTGCATAGTTGTAAATGTCACGTTACATAGATCTGTTCGAGAACTTGCTCTGTATGTATAAACATATTATCTTTACTTCTGCTTTTTATTTAACATATAGATATGTTGTTTAGTGAACTGTAACCATTTCTACCATTTACTTGTAATTTAGTGCTTATGCTAGCTTTCTATTTCTAGTTTATATGATCACAAGTATCGACTAACGTACAACCATATTATCTCTAATTTGACTTCAATATAATAGTGTACATACAGATATATAGTTTCGTGGATTCAAATGATTTATGCATCAAATATACTTGTATTTTTTCTTGCTATCTCTGTTTATATACGTTGAATTTTTTACAGAGGCGAGATTGAATTTGATAAGCAATTGATGGAGTATAATCATACAAGCTTTGGCGGACTTCTGATTTCTGCAGATTCTGTTAAAGAAGCTGACAAGCTTATGTAATCTGATATCGAAGTTCTGAAATGGGTAATTTCTGACTATCATCTTATATTTCACTGTCTTTGTCAATTAAGACTGTTGATGTTTGTTCTTGTTTTCACTAGGGGAGTATCTCTTTCATATGACTTATACATAATGATTACCAATTATACTTAATGATTATACTATTAACTCAAATTGTTGTTTGTATTTGATTTGTTGTATTATTGCTATTTTGTTGGATATTATCATAAAGTTTTATTTTTTGTTGGGATTTATATATGTTTTTATTGTTATTCTATAGGATTTTCTTGTAAAATTTAGTTTTTTATTGGGGCTGTAATCTGCGTTAATTTCTATTTTGTAGGATTTTCTCGTGAAGTGTTGTGTTGGGATTTTAATTTGTGTTAATATCTTGATTGTGCTACTTGTAATTCCGTTTTAAATTGATTTTGGTTTGTTTTGTTTTTCGGAGCACAAGGTGGTGAAGAGAAGTTAGAGTACCAGGAGATGGTGATGTCAGCGAGAAGGTTTAATATTTGCGAAGTAACTAGAATGACAAGGTCGACAACAGCTGTAGAGTGAAAGCTAGTGTTGGCTGTTCTCTCCGAGATGGAAATGATGGTGGTTGTGGTTGTGGTTGTAGTAGAATTAAATTAAAATTAGCTTTAAACGGTCGTTAGATAGCATTTTGTATGGATCAGTCGTTTACGAAGATTATGCATCTCTAAATATTATGTATTTAAAATGTATTTTCAGTGATTTTTGATGTATTGTTAAATTGAGATTTCAAATAAAATTCTAGTCGTTGTCAAACAATGTTGGAATTTGAAATCCAGAATTTAAAATTACTATACTTACCGAACAGGAAATTTGAATTTGAAATGGTTTAATTCAATTCCTAGAATTGAATTCCACTATTTGAAATGAAATTCGCGTTTCCAAACGCAATCTAAAGTCATAGGGGTAATGCTTACATATTTTAATTTTTTTGTAATTGAATTATTAGTTTCTTGTATATATGTCCAATCTCCCTATACAACCATTATCTGAAGACATATTGTATAAATGGCATTTTCCCCATCCCAATACCAGGGATGTAATTGAGAATTCTGGTTTTTCATTGGCCAAGTCCAACACAGTAGTAGTTTTGCTTGGATGGTTAGGTGCAAAGCAGAAATATATGAGGAAGTATGTCAAATATTATACTTTAAAAGAATTTCATGTAATTACCTTCACCTTTCCCATATGATTTTAAGCTAATAGTTTAGGCGGAAAGCTGAAGAGCATGTAGATGTGCTTGTAAATCATCTGTCTGATTGGCTAGAAGAAGAGCAGGAAAAAAATCTCGCGTTTCACACTATCAGTAATACAGGGTGGTTAACGTAAAATTTCTCTCTTTTAAATTCTCTAGCGGGTTCTTGAATTTTTCTAAACTACCTTTTATGATAATTATATTTGTTATTCTCACAGATATTGAGCAATTTTGGAAAATTTTATTAAGAGGATGATTCCTTAATAGAGAGAATTAGAGGATGTATTGATAATCCATCTCCTGGAGCAGCCCCTGATCCAAAGGTAGATGCCGCTTGCTCACAAATGTCATACTTGTTTAAGGAAAAAAAGAGTTTTACCGCAACATAGCACATATCCACTATGTGAAACCCTCAAAGAGTTATAACTATAAATCTAAATAGTACAGGAATAGAAATAGGATAGCCAATGGACTTAACTTTATTTTATATTGAAGAACCTACCTTATGATTGATTCCACGCCTGTTGCTCCTAGGGGTCAGCAAGATTTCGTTGAAGGTATATAGAATCTAGATACTGATAAAATTTTGAGACAACGGGAAAAAGAATTTACATTTAAAGATTGGTTGACTTCTTCATTTGCCACTAAAAAGCTGCCCTTAATCAAAAAAGAAATTTTTTGATCTTATTAGTTTGCTAATATATTTAATATTTAAGCTGGTCAATAGTTATTACTTTAGTTTTGGTTGGTTAGGTAAGAACCATTGATACTTTATTTTAATGTTGGTTAAGGTTAATATAAGTGTGTTATTAGTTCATTTTTTCCTTATTTTTTTGGTTTGGTGCTTGTTGGGTTTAAATACATCATAATTTTAAAGAAAAAATTGATGTATACACTACGCCATAAGTGGCCTGATGCAATACCTTTCTACTATTATAATATTTCAGAAAAGCATTGCAATAGAGCTATTATAACACTAAGGGGCGTTGCACTTGCGAGTATTATATCAGGCCCCCTATTAACACTTTAGCTATCTATTATAATAGGAAGAAAAATATTATAATAGACCCCTAATGTAACACTGTATTTCTAATTGTAACGAATTATAGATGTTACATTAGGTTGGAATTATTTTACAGAAATGGGACTCAATGTGGGACCCATGTAAACTAATACAACATTCTATTTTATGTATTGTAACACTAATTTGTTTTAACCGTGCAATAATAGTTTTTAATGTAATCCTTTAATATTTAAATATATTAAACTAAATAAGCTAATGCAAATTCTAATTGTATTAAATTTAAAATATCTGCCTTGTTCAAGCAACAATCCCATATACAACATCACCAAAACATACTTCAGAATACTAAACCATAACTTTAATACCAAAACCACAACTATAACACTTATCCAACCTACTTTATATATATATTATATCCAAATGAATACACGATAATCACCTAAACATACTCGATCAACATTGATACCAAAGTACAGGAGCACAAAAGTAACAATGTATAATATTGTTAGATTCTAAGTTAATTTCACTAGGAAATTGTTGTTGATGTTGTTGTAGCGGGTATGAAGACAAGAGAAAGAGATATGGTTCAGAAGAGCATCTTTTGCTTTCTTGATAGCTTTTTGTTAGATATTTACCCTGGGAAGGGGATATATATACTTTCATTCATCGTTGCACTTCAAACAGGTAACTATATAAGAAGAGGCATGCCAAACTACACCTACTATCCTGTGGAGAAACAAAATAGAGCTGATCGTGAGAAAATAAAAAGAAGTAAAAGCTGAATGACCTAAATAAATAATTTACTTCAGGCTCTGTCTTTTGAGAACTTAAATAATATACTCTATCCAAAATAAAAATTAAATAATATCAAATGAATAAAATAATTGTATAAGATCCATCAATTGACTCAATATATAGTCTAATATGACATCAACCACGTTCAATTTTCTGCCAAAGAAAACTCGTCATTGCATGTGACATGGAAAACCCTCTATTATTTTTAAAGTTTAATAAACACTGAAGCTCGGGGCTGAAAGTGTGGCACTGAACTAGTTCATAGAGGACAATAATAAAAGAAACTCTTGAATCTTCTACATTTACATTCATAATTATTAGAGCATGTTCGGACAACGAGATCTCGGCCCTGCATTTTACGATATGAATTTTTCTATAGAGAGTTCGAACAGAATGTTAGCCTTAATCGCTACGGCGCAAGCGATTCAAATCCACGTCTTCTACTGTATTCCTCGATTCTCCTTGAACGAAGTGTGAGGTTCGATCTCCCAAGGTTTACCTCTCCTGATAGCTCCGAAAATCCAAAACTGTAGTTGGCTACTTGAGAAAATCGTTTGCTTCTCTCAAACCCTTGAGTGTTATTTTCTCTGTTATCGTACATACATGCACGCACACGTCCATGTTGTTATCCTTATTTTCAGCTTCAGGAGAATTAAAATATTTATAGGCTACAGTAGGGATCATGGATAATTAGGTCGGGCCTCCCAATGACATTCTGGGCCAAGCCCAATCTCATTAAATATTAATTTAATCCACTAAAGAATTAATATTTGCACTATCTTTCCTAATTCCGTAAATTAAATATTTAATTCATCTCCCATATTATTTGCTTATTAAATCCCCATGTTTAAGATATCACATGTCCATTGATTGAATTAATTTCTGATAATCAATTTAATCAATATCTTATATCCTTGATCATCCACTTATCCTTATAATTGTGCAAGAACAAATCTGCCTGCAGGACTAAAGGATAATTATCTTTATGAGCTTTCAAGAGGACATCATCACCCGAAACTATTTTTTGGACATGGTTTCCTTTTATAGTCAATATCCCACTCTGTATATAATGTCATTGCCCAATACATAAATTCACAATTTAAAATAAATTACCTAATGTATGAATCAAGGCATGTGCACCAAATACAAGTGTCAATCACTATATCTGGATTAAGAACCTAAGCAATAATAATATCATATAATCTTAGTTCTTCTTTATTTTCAGAATAAAAGAACTTTTCTATTATTTCAATCATGTTCAATATGGACAAGTATTATTCAATAATCTAGATAAACTATTTCCAAATAATACTTCAGTCGTTCCAGTGGTTTGTCTAACACCACTTAGACTGTGAACCTTTTACTATATTATATAAGGAATCTGACAATCTAATCTTTTGCTATCCCATTTAATACTAGATTGTCTATAATATATAATATGTATATTGTGAAAACATGCATTCAAGATTCTCAAAAGATTATTATATACTTCAAACGAATAGTTCAGTATATACCCTAACAATCTCCCACTTATATTTAAGCTATTCTTTGAGTATATCAGTGTTTATTACAATCAATCCACCACCAACTATATAACTAAGTGACCAAGTGTCTGACTCCTATCTCTTCCACCTGCTCCTGAAAAGCCTTAGCTTGTAAGCTCTTCATGAAAGGATCTGCCCAGTTATCCTTTGACGCTATATCAGCCATAATAATATCTCCTCGCTTAACGAACTGACATGAGGTGATACTTACGCTCTAAGTGTTTCGCTTCCTTATGGGCCTGTGGCTCCTTGGTATTCGCCACTGCACCAGTATTATCACAATAAATCATGATTTGCCATGGCAAATCAGGAACTACATCCAAATCCAGCAGGAAGTTTCGGAACCATAGAGCCTCTTTGGCTGCCACATACTCAGCTTCCATGGTTGAGTCTGCAATGCATTTCTGCTTTACACTCCTCCATATTACGGCTCCACCTCCCAAGGTAAAAACACATCCTGAGGTGCACTTTCTCTTATCCCTATCTGGTCTGGAAATCTGAATCGGTATATCTCAGAGGCAAGAAATTTGAGGACCTGTAAACTAACATATATTCCTTAGTCCTATGCAAGTACTTGAGTATTGTTTTTACTGCACTCCAATGTTCATGTCCTGGGTTAGACTGGTATCTGCTAACCATGCCCACGATAAAACAGATATCAGGCCTCGTACATAACATGACATACATTAGGCTTCCGCATGCTAACGCATAAGGAACTACCTTCATGTTCTCTATCTCCTTAGGTGTCGAAGGACACTGACTCTTTGATAGAGAAACTCCATGTCTAAAAGGTAAAAATTACCCTTCTTGGAGTCCTACATATTAAAACGAGCTAATACGTTATCTATGCAGGGCTCTTGAGATAAAGCCAACATCCTTTTCTTGCGATCCCTTATAACTTTATTCCCAAGGATGTATGCCGCTTCACTTAAGTCCTTCATTTCGAATTGTTTGAACAACCATGTCTTTATTGAAGATAACATCTTAACATTGTTTCAAATGAGTAAAATGTCATCAATATATAGCGCTAGAAAAACCAATGCATTTCCCTCACATCTCTTATACACGCATGCTTCTCTTAAACTTTGATCAAACCCATACGACTGAGCTGCCTGATCAAAATGAATGTTCCAATACCTAAAAGCTTGTTTAAGTCCATGAATAGACTTCTTAAGCTTACATACAAGATGTTCTTGGCCTTCTTTAATGGATCCCCCTAGTTGCTGCATATAGATGGTTTCTTCAAGACTTCTATTAAGGAAAGCTATCTTGACATCCATTTGCCAAATCTCATAATCGAGATGAGATGCTATAGATAAAAGAATACAGATTGACTTAAGCATGACCACTGGCGAAAAGGTTTCCTCATAATCGATACCTTCTTTCTGAGTATACCCTTTCTCAACAAGTCTTGCTTTCCAGGCTTTCACCTTTTTATCTAATCCTCTCTTTTTATTGTAGATCCACTTACATCCAATGGATTTTACACCTTTGGGTGATTGCACGAGCTCCCAGACCTGATTACAATACATCGATTCCATCTCAGATTCCATTGCTTTTCGTTAAAGATCTGCATCTTTGTCTTGTAGTGCATCTTTGTATGTCCTGGGATCATCATCATGTTCACCAGAGGCCAAGTCCGAAGACTCTCCCAAAAATATGAATCTATCAGGCTGACGAACAACCATCCCACTACGACAAGTCACTGGTGCGGTATTAGTGACATGTTGTGCATTTTGTTGTGGTTGTTCTACTTGTACTATCGGATTTTGGGTATTATCTGTCCCTCCCACTAGTTCCTCTAAAACGACACTACTTATGGGTTTGTGATTCATTATATAGTCTTACTCTAAGAATCTAGCATTTGTGCTTACATTGACATCCCGATTCTTCGGACTATAAAATAAATAACCTTTCATTCCCATGGGTTAGCCTACAAACAGCCTTACTTCTGTATGAGATTCTAACTTAGTCGAGTTCCTGTTCAACACATGTGCTGGACAATCCCATATCTGAATGTGTCTTAGACTTGGTTTGTCCCCGGTTCACAATTCTAAGGGGGTTTTAGGAACCAATTTAGAAGGTACTAGGTTTAGAAGATAAGCTGTTGTTTCTAAGGCATGTCCCCAAAATGACTTGGGTAAATCTGAATAACTCATCATCGATCTAACACTTTCTAAAAGAGTCTGGTTCCTTCTTTCTACTACACCATTTTGCTGGGGTATGCCTGGTTTAGTCAACTGGGATTCTATCCCATTCTCTGATAAATATTCCCTAAATTCTCCAACCAAGTATTTGCCACTTGATACTTTCACCAAGTCGCTTCTCCATTTTAGCTTTGTCCTCTTTGAACTTCTCAAAGCACTCAGACTTACGGTGCAACAAATTAACGTACCCATATCTAGAATAATCATCAACGAATGTGACGAAATACTCATAACCACCTCTTGCTTGGATATTCATGGGTCCACATAAATCAGTATAAACCAATTCTAACACTTCTTTGGCTCTATTCCCCTTTGCCTTGAAATGCTTATTAGTCATTTTACCTTCCAAGAAGGATTCACAAATTGGAAATGATTCCACTGCCAATGAGCTTAAAGGCCCGTCTACTACCAGTCTTTGAATCCTTCTCAAGTTAATATGACCTAATCTCAAGTGTCAGCGATATGTTTGGTTCAAACTAGAAGGTTCCTTTCTTTTAATAGATGTAGAAGACGTGTTATTTAATTCCCTATATTATAGTTGCAGTGCAGGTTGACTAGGATTAATTATATACAAATTGTCTTGCAATGTACCAGAATATAATTCATTTATTCATCATGATAGAAAAATTACGATCCAAACAAACATTATAGCCATCCATAGCAAGCTTAGAAACCGAAATTAGATTTCTTCTAAATGAAGGTACATAAAGACAATTGTTCAAAACCAAAATCCTATGAGAACTAAAAGATAAATGAATAACTCCTACTGCAACTACTGCTACTTTCGTAGCATCTCCCATGAACACGTATATCTCACCATCTCTAAGCGTTCTCGATAGTTGGAATCCCTGCATATAATTATAAACATGATCAGTGGCTCCTGTATTTACACACCAAGTGCTCGTAGATATAGCCGCTATATATATTTCTGTAACTAGAGAAAGAGACATACCGGTATTGTTTATCTTCCTAGGAAGAGGACAATCCTGTTTCCAGTGACCTGACTGCTTGCACCTGAAGCACTTTTCCTTAGGCTTTTTCACACCACCTTGAACTCCCACTGCATTCGCAGCTTTCTGTGTCTGAGTTTTCTTCTTCTTCTTCTTACCTTTCGGTTTAGAGGGAGAACCTTTCTCAGCCACATGCACTTGAACATTCTGCCGATATAATCCTTCAGCTGCCTGAAGTTTTGTCAGAAGTTCCGCAAGACTATACAACCTCTTGTTCATGTTGTAATTCAAGCAAAACTGCTCAAAACTCTTAGGCAAGCTCATAAGGACAATGTCAATCTGGGTTTCCTCGTCAAGTTCAGCACCAAGGATCTCTATCTCATTCATATGAGACATCATCTTGAGAACATGATCCCTTACAGGCGTTCCTTCAGTCATCTGAGTGTTCATTAAAGCCTTCATGGCTACTTTCCTAGCAGCCCTATTCTGATCTCCAAAAAGTTCCTTAAGATTAAAAAGCATATCCGAAGTTGTGGCCATAGACTGATGCAGATGCTCCAAAACACCCGACATTGCTGCCAGAATGTAATATCGCGACATCTCATCGGCCTTAATCCATCGCTTATAATACTCTTTCTCATCTTCAAGAGCATCAGTAGCAGGCTGATCTGCCTTGGGTTCATAAATGCAAAACTTGTACTCCTCAGCAGTCAACACAATATCCAAATTTCGTTTTCATTCAATATAGTTAGGTCCGGTAAGTTTGTTATCCTTAAGTATGGTGAACAGTGGATTAAACCCCATTGTATCTAGAGAATCATGCATAAAAACATCACATAACAAATAAAGGGTGCATTAAATATTAAGTCATATTGGTTCCTCTAACAATTATTAAAATTAATGCACTAACATTTAAACACCATAAGTTTCTGGTATGTCACGATGGGTGACATGTATACCACCTAAATTTTAAATGTTAATTCAGTCCTATTACTAAATAATACGCCACGTTGGGGTGGTCAATATTATTTTTCATAGCTAAGTGTATACCATTATCAAATCTTAAATCATAATTATATCAGATACCATCAAATGATATCTTATAATTATCGGAAATCTATGAAACATGGTACGCCACGATGTGTGACATGTATACCTTCCGATATTCATTATTAATGTAAGAAGTTTGTTCTAGTAATCTCCTTAACATTCCAGAAATCATAAATTACATGTCACGATGGGTGACGTATATATAATTTATATTTGTCTCTATGTTAAATTACATACAAACAATAATGGAGACCATGGGATTTGATTTCATATCAATTCTCTCTCCCACTTAGTATTTACTTTGAGTATTTTAATCTAGATGCATCGTCCTATATATATTATTTCTTCAAATTCCATATGTAATACGTAAAAAACAAAGAACACATAACATAGCAGCATACTCGCATGATTAAAGCATTTAAAACATTCCTATGTCCATGTCATTCTAGCATGCTGGGGTTAGTATCACATGACATAATAACACAGAAAAGAAACACATAGTAGGAATAATCAAGATCAGCATAAACTAATAAAGCTCATTCACTATTATGGCCTCATATAAACTGATCAATGGACGTCTTGATCAACGGATGTCCTGATCAAATGATGTCCTGATCAACGGATGTCCAGATCAACGGATGTCCTCATCAACGGATGTCCTGATCAACGGATATCATATGCAAAGTCTGCAGCTACAACAGCGAAGCTCCCCGAAATAGAATACAGCAGCGAAAAATCTTTGTTTCTTGCAGCTTAATCGCTACTACAATTACATACAACTTAATACTACTGAACTAGCATATTCTATTACATCAGATCATAACCTTGATCAATTACAAATTGAGACTACAAGATTACTAAACTAGAATAGAAAAGACTATCACGATCAACCCTCGCGATTTACAACAAAACCACGATAAACCACGTGGATCTTAACCATAATAAAATAACCACGATTAAACCACGTGGGATCCAAACACATAATTAAAACATGGCCATAATAGTGAATACCAACCTGCATCACAGAATCAATACAAGCATACCACTATATACATGTATATATAATTATGACATGGACTTCATATCATAAATGCAGAACCTCGAACCAGGCTCTGATGCCAATTGTTGAGACAACGGGATCTCGGCCCTGCGTTTTATGATATGAATTTTTCTATAGAGAATTCGAACAGAACATTAACCTTAATCGCTATGGCGCAAGCGATTCAAATCCACGCCTTCTCCTGTATTCCTCGATTCTCCTTGGACGAAGTGTGGGCTTCGATCTCCCAAGGTTTACCTCTCCTGATAGCTCCGAAAATCCAAAATCCTAGCTGGCTCCTTGAGAAAAATATTTGCCTCACTCAAACCCTAGGATGTTATTTTCTGTGTTATCGCACATACATGTACGCACACGTCTGTGTCGTTATCCTTATTTTCAGCTTTAGGAGAATTAGAATATTTATAGGCTACAGTTGGGAACATGGATAATTAGGCCGAGTCTCTTAATGACATTCTGGGCCAAGTCTAATGTCATTAAATATTAATTCAATCCACTAAAGTATTAATATTTGCACTACTTTTCCTAATTCCGCAAATTAAATATTTATTTCATCTCCCATATTATTTTCCTATTAAATCATCATATTTAAGATATCGCATGTTCATTGATTGAATTAATTTCTGATAATGAATTTAATCAATATCTTATATCCTTGATCATCCACTCATCCTTATAATTGTGCAAGAACAAATCTGCCTGCAAGACTAAAGCACAATTATCTTTATGAGCTTTCAAGAGGACATCATCACCCGAAACTATTCTTTAGACATGGTTTCCTTTTATAGTCAATATCCCACTATGTATATAATGTCATTGCCCAATACATAAATTCGCAATTTAAAATAAATTATTTAATGTATGAATCAAGGCATGTGCACCAAATACAAGTGTCAATCACTATATCCGGATTAAGAACCTAAGCAATAATAATATCGTAGAATCTTAGTGCTTCCTTATTGTCAGAAAAAATAACTATTCTACTATTTCGATCTTGTTCAATATGCACAAGTATTATTCAATAGTCAAGATAAACTATTTCCAAATAATACTTCAGTCGTTCCAGTGATTTGTCTAACACCACTTAGACTATGAACCTTTTACTATATTATATAAGGAATCTGACAATATAATCTTCTCCTATCCCATTTGATACTAGATTGTCTATAATATATAATATACAGACATTGTGAAAACATACATTCAAGATTCTCAAAAGATTATTATATACTTCAAACGAATAGTTCAGTATATACCCTAACAACCTCCCACTTATACTTAAGCTATTCTTTGAGTATATCAGTGTTTATTACAATCAATCCACCACCAACTAGTGTTTATTACAATCAATCCACCACCAACTATATAACTATGTGACCAAGTGTCTGACTCCTATCGCTTCCACGTGCTCCTGAAAAGCCTTAGCTGGTAAGCTCTTCGTGAAAGGATCTGCCCGGTTATCCTTTGACGCTATATCAGCCACAATAATATCTCCTCTCTTAACAAACTGACGTATGAGGTGATACTTACGCTCTATGTGTTCGTTGTCTTATGAGCCCGTGGCTCCTTGGTATTCGCCACTACACCAGTATTATCACAATAAATCGTGATTTGCCGTGGCAAATCAGGAACTACATCCAAATCCAGCAGGAAGTTTAGGAACCATAAAGTCTCTTTGGCTGCCTCACTGGCTGCCACATACTCGGCTTCCTTGGTTGAGTCTGCAATGCATTTCTGCTTTACACTCCTCCATATTACGGCTGTACCTCCTAAGATAAAAACACATCCTGAGGTGGACTTTCTCTTATCCCTATCTGTCTAGAAATCTGAATCGGTATATCCCAGAGGCAAAAAATCCAAGGAACTATAAACTAATATATACTCCTTAGTCCTATGAAAGTACTTAAGTATATATTCCATTCTCTAAATATATATATTCTAGGAATCCAAGGTCCCAACCAAGCATCACTCTTATCTAACAGCATTCTCAGGCATGAGCTTTCCTCACAAGCAGATGGATCCCTGTTTTGCTAGTCCTACATAAGGAAATAGAAGCATAAATATTACAGGAAAATTGGACCAAATTTAAAAAATGGGCGACAGCTATACCTTGCAACAATACTTTAACATGAAAGTACTAATCCCCCATAATAAAGGCAATAGCAACAGACATGTTTATAAATACCTAAAAGGCGTCATGCATATCTGAATAACTTGTTGGTGGTCACTCTTATATGTCATTGGATCAAAAAGGGACGAGTAAGCTATTAATATTCTGATTGTGAAAAAGTCCAATGCCTGATTTATATTAGGTTGTTCCTTTGCAGATAAAAAAGTTACATAGGACAAAGCCATGATCTAATAACATGTTACAGTTAAATATTTAAAATGTAAAAAATTGTTACTAATATATTTTTATATATCAAGGCTAACGAAGATTCTTAGAACTTCGCCATACACACTCAGGTATAGTAGCACATGTTGAAGCAAAATTTTCTGGTTCACATCACCGGGAGAAAGAAAGCTTTTTATGAATGCTGTAAGTGCATCGATGGAAGCAGCCCACACACTACAAGAAGAAGTTCAAGATATGATTAGGGATTAATAAACCTTGAAAGAAGGCTGATAATAGGGACTCCATCCCAGCATTTATCTATCGTTTTATTAATTGCCATGAATAAACCTGAAATATACATAGCAGTAGGAGACATAAAAACAGATAAATGTACTGTTATTACAAAAGGATGTATACAAGAAATGGTAATATTAGATCAGTATGTATTTCCGAAATATTTATCTAATCCTGTAGCTGTATCATGTTAAATATCTGTCCTAAATAAACTTACTTCTTTTTAGGAAGGGTTGCATACTTGGAGCTGCATGTAGCTTCGAACAAAATCGAGCAAAAGTGAAAAAGTTAGCATTTTTGTGATCTGATCACACTCTTATAAATCAAGCTTCAGACCTCGGTCTGTTAATGCTCAAAAACAAAAGTACAGTAGGAATTAGTACCTGCTAAGACCAGCTGATGTAGCTCCAAGTTTGCTGGAGAGTTTTCTTTTTAGTCCCTCAATTTCTAAAACATCATTAACAAGTATTGTATTTTCAATATAACGCAGAAAAAGAAGACAATATGCAATTTCGAAAACAAAAAATAATAAGCATTACCACACTTTCTAGTGGCTTGAGATTACTCCATAATGCTCGACATTAGATAATTGATGTATTTTGATTACAATAAAGATACAATATAATTAAACAAAAAAACTAGAGTATGCGTTCCTAAACTTTAAAATATTCCTCTTCAATTTAGAATTTTCTTAGAAATTTCTAACTTATTTTATTGCTTTTTGGAACTACTAAGATTATGTAATTAGTTGTGTAAACAAAAAAGTGAATATACTGATTAGTTGGAGACCATTTTGTATAATCCCTTTAGCAAAAATATACTAGTATATATGGAGCTTAGATATATGGATACAATTGCACTTACGCCTACCTAAAGTTTTTGCTGCTCAAACCAAGATTCTTTTTCTTTGATGTTTGAGAGGTTTTATGCAATTGTGAGATTGATCAGTATAACAGTAATAGGTGAAAAATATTTAAAAGACTAGAAAATACATAGAGTTTTATGTTTGGTTTCAACAACAAACAGTTTCAGCTCAATATAAAACAAATATATCGTGTGGCATAAGACCGTGAATTATTTGATACAGGAAACACGTGAGATAAATTATTCATTGAGAAAGATATACCGATTCTAGAGACTGCTATTGGCAAGACAAATATTGCCTGGAGTTGTAGATAGGACGACCGTTATCTTACTTAACATTACACAATTCTGCCCATATGTATGGAAAAACTGCTCATTAAGCCAACCTCAGAGCCCCATAATATTTAAACAAATTTTGTTAAGATATTAACATAGTATATTATAATTTGGTGTCGCCAATTTTCACGACACATTCTTTATGTCATTCTCCCCAAATTTTGCGTTATAATGCTACCTCTGATACATTACAATCAACCAAACAACAGAAAACATCAACAACCTCAACTTATATAGCAGAGACAGTGCAAGTCATGGTTTAGATACATATAATTCATGCAGGCGCAAATTTTCTATACTGAGCAATGATCTGATAATGTATGTAGTGCTTTGTGCCTAATGAAAACTACAAAGTTAATACAAATATGATAGTTATTTACTTCGGTTCAACTATTATACCTAGCATCAATTGAAGGTAAATTAGGGTTGGACCAAGACGGCTCAAAGGAATCATAGTTAGAATAATTATGAAACATTATGTAAATCCCAAGAAGGTCCAATTTGTAAGATAAAGCCCATTTGGGACTTGGTATAAATAAAGGACAACAACCTCATTGAAGGAGGTTGGCAAATTAAGCAAAGAAATCATCTCCTAAAATTATGATCTAATAATAATAATATTGTTGGCACATCATTTGGCGCTAGAAGGAGTTTTGCTTTAACAGATCCAACCAGAAAATGATTGTAGAAGAGATTGATCCGGGGACAGCCGGACCAACGCAAGTGAAAGAATTGACGGCAGAACCTGCCGCCGATGCCTCGACCTTCGATGGCTGTGAGCTTCCGAAGCAGTCGGCATTAAAGCCAAAATGTCTGTTCCCTCCACCTGAGAGCCTTCCTGAGGATCAACCGGAAAGCTGGAAAAACACACGTCAAAGAGACAAAAAGAGAAAATCCGTGTCAAATCAACGTTTTAGAATACAAACCTCCGGAGGCAAAAAAGTTCTTTCAAGCGACATGCGACTGCCTTTTAGAAAAGAAAGAAAAACTAAGAGTTCAAAATCAAGAAAATCTGGAAGAACCAGAAGAACCATGTGATTCAGATGAAGAGCTAGAGTTACTGGAGCGCGAGACTCGGAGGCTACAGGCCAAACTCGAGCGAAAGCGCGAAATTCACCATCTTAGACGGGAGCTCCAACAAACAACGATACAGAGCAAAAAGCATGATGAAGAATTTTATGATGATGACGATGATGCAGAGTATGAATACGAGCCATCGGCAGAGTCGACCTACTCACAGCCTCGTGAGCGTCGACAGCGGACAGTATCATCCGCCGAGGTTGCACGCCAAACTGAGTCCACGGAGTCTATATCACATGAAGAATTTGCTAAAATGCAAGAAGAAATCGCTCAAATGCGTAACATCATGAGGAATCAATCGTGATTCGAGGCTGTCTCTGAAAGCCCCTTATCCCTCCTCCTCGAGAAAGCACGTATCGACAGATCATTAAAAACCCCATCCCTCGATCACTTTGACGGATCCTCAGACCCGTTAGCATTTCTGAACACTTTGACGGACGAATGGCTTTCTTCGGCCACTCTGAAATTGCCCGTTGTCAGTTTTTCTCTACATGCCTTCAAGGCACAGCACTCCGATGGTATAACAATTTGCCACCTCGATCCATTGATTCATGGGCAGCCTTAAAAAGCAAATTTTAAGCCCGGTTCTCCAGTAATTACAAAGGCATTAAGGTCACAGCATCTTTGATGACAATGCATCAGTGCTCAGGTGAGAGCCTTCGCAGCTTTTTAACCTGATTTAGGGAAGAGATCGCCGAGATTCCAGATTTAATTGAACAAATGGCCGTCAACTTCTTAACGGCAGACATCGATAAGTCACGACATGGATTACTCCTAGAAGAAATCTTTGAAAAAAGGCCAAAAACTCTCCAAGCAGCATTCCAAATTATTGAACATCGTATGATGCTACAAGAAGCAGTAAGTTGTATTCAGTCACCACGACGCTCTTCAAGGCATGAACGCCGTCGTAGTTATAGCCCGCGATCCCCCGCGCGAGAAAGACGCCGTGAGCGTCGTCGATCACCTCCACAGCATATGGATGATCGGTTTCCGAGGGATAGAAGGGAAAGGGACTGGCAGCCCCACACTTGACCAGAAAAAGAATTCACCAAATTGAACACAGAGAAAACAACAATTCTGGCAGTTCTAAAAACAGAACCGGACTACAGACCACCGAGGCCCATGAAATCCGGGAGACCCCCCAGTTTTAGATATTGTGAGTATCATGAAGATACCGGTCACACCACAGAACAATGCTTTCAACATATCAACCTCATAGAAGGAAAGATTCATCGAGGACAGTTGGTACATTACATACAACAAGAGGACAATCCTAGACGTCACCATCGAGATCAAGACGATCCGGTCATCGACGTCATATTCGGCGGAGCAGCTTCTGGAGGATTCTCTCACAACTCCAGGAAAGCATACGCTCGGGAAGTCTTCAATGTCAATCCTCCGACAGTTTAACGCCCTCGCGTGAACCGACCCCTGTCATTTCCTTCTCTGATGATGATTATCATCCGGGTCTCATCGCGGGTCATCAAGATGCTCTTGTCATCACAACCCGAGTAGGAAATAATACTGTGAAAATGATGCTCGTCGACAACGGAAGTTCTGTCGATGTCCTCTATCATCACGCCTTTTCGTGAATGGACATCGGGGATTGACGGCTCGAAAACTCTCGAACGCCGTTGTACGGATTTACTGGAAATGAGGTCCATGTGGTAGGAACCATTGATATGCCAGTTCTCTTTGGCTCACCACCTTGTCAGGTTTGGAAAGTCGTTAAGTTTCATGTGATCAGTGCTTCTTCCAGCTTTAATGCCATTTTGGGCCGCACCACTATCACAGCCCTAAAGGCAATAACTTCAATCTCCCATTTGAAGATGAAATTTCCCACGAACTTCGGGATCGGAGAAATGATGGGAGATCAAACGACCGCGAGACAATGTTACCTGACAACAGTTTCCCCAAGGAAAAAGGGGGAAGAAGATCTAGAAGTGAACCAGGTACTCGAGATTGACCCCCGCAACTCAATTGAATCTACAAACCAGAATTCATGTTTCCCTGCAGAAGAAACAGAAGAAATCGAAGTGGTCATTAGCAACCCATCAAAGATAACCAAGGTGGGAAAAGGACTCCCTGAACATTTGAAACGAGATATCATTTCCCTTGTTAGATAATTCGCTGATATTTTCACCTGGGACCCGAAGGATATGCCAGGAATCCCCGAGGTTGTCGCACGCCACTCTCTCCACATCAATAAAAATGTCGTTCCAATACGACAGAAGCGTCGAATATTCTCCGATGAAAAAAGGACAGCTATCGAGCAAGAAATTGACCGACTCCTCGAAGCTAAATTCATCGAGCCTGTTCAGTTCCCCACATGGATCTCCAATGTCATTTTAGTCAAGAAACACAATGGAAAATGGCGAATGTGTGTCGATTATTCGGATGTTAACAAAGCATGCCCCAAAGACTTCTACCCACTTCCAAACATCGATTAGCTGATCGACTCTACAGCAGGAAATGAACTCCTCTCCTTTATGGACGCGTTTTCAGGGTACAACCAGATAAAAATGGATTCTCGTGATTGGGAAAAAATGGCATTCATTACTCACAGAGGAGTCTTCGGGTATCGAGTCATGCCTTTTAGAATGATTAATGCTGGCGCAACCTTCCAGCAGATGATGGACACAATCTTTGGCTTGCAAATAGGAAAAAACATGTTAATCTATGTCGATGACATGATAACCAAGTCCAAGCTCGCCGCTAACCACTTACTTGACCTTCGTGAGACTTTTGAAAATGCCCGGAAACATAACTTGCGTCTCAACCCTAACAAATGCTCATTCGGGCTTACGTCCAGCAAGTTCTTGGGATTTCTGATCACGCAGCGAGGCATCGAGGCCAACCCCGCGCAGACAAAAGCGATCCTAGAAATGAAGGATCCAAAATCCATCAAAGTCTTGCAAAAGCTAACAAGGTGCATAGCAGCACTTCGAAGATTTATCCCCCAATCATCCAAAAGATGTCTTCCTTTCTTCGCCACCATAAAAAAGGCTTCAAGGTCAACCATTTGAATGGAACGACGAGTGCAAATCCAGCTTCTCAGAACTCAAAACATTTTTTAACAAACCCTCCCATTCTCACTAGGCCAATCACAGGCGAAGCTCTTCGCATTTATCTGTCAGCATCCGATGAAACAGTTGCAGACGTCCTGGTTCGACTCGATGAAGGAAGGGAAGTTCCCGTGTACTACATTAGTCACTCCCTACGAGACGCTGAAACCCGATACCCTCAGGTCGAAAAGCTCGTGTATGTCTTGGTCATTGCAAGCAGAAAGCTTCGACATTATTTCCAAGCAAGAGAAATACATGTGTTGACAAATGCTCCACTCAAAAGAATCTTGCACAAAACTGATATGACAGGAAGACTCGCCACATGGACCATCAAATTAATTCAATTCTATATCGAATATAAGCCACGAACAGCTATAAGGGCTCAGGTCCTCTCGGATTTTGTGGCAGAATGCCAATTCAAGACTAAAGGGTCAGACCCCGAGGAAATCCGGCCAAGGCTATGGCTATTGTTCGTTGACGGATCATCGACCTCAAGTTCTGGTGGCGCAGGGATAATTCTTATCAGCCCAGAAGGATTTAACGTCCAGCAGGCCCTTAAGTTCGAATTTTAGGCAACAAATAACGTGGCCGAATACGAGGCATTAATTGCAGGATTAAAATTAGCAACGGACCTCGAGGTAGATATCATCGACATATTTGGTGATTCCCAGCTGGTGGCTAAGCAAATAAGCGGAGAGTTTAAGACCCACAATCAAAGCATGGCTAAATACCTTGCAATGACACAAGAGCTGCTCAAAAAGTTCTCCTCCTGGAAATTGTCAAATGTGGATAGAAATGAAAATCAATGGGTGGATTCCCTCGCCAAGCTAGCCTCGTCCAATCTGAAATTGAACCTCGACCCAGTATATGTTGACAGCCTAAAATCCCCCACTATCGACATGGTGATGGTCCATAATATTCAAAGCAATCCCGACTGGCGAAGCCCTATCCTTGAGTATATCCTAGAAAAAAACTTTCCACGGGAAAAAGTGAAGCCCGCGCTATCATGTTTAAAGCAAGAAATTATTGCACGATCGGTTCAGTGTTATATCGACGTGCTCTAACTGAACCACTTCTCCGATGCTTAAGCCCGGAAGAGGCCAATCAAGCAATTCTCGAGGTTCACACGGGGATATGTGGCGAACATCTCGGGGGAAGGAACCTAGCTCTTAAAATCATGAGACAGGGGATGTGTTGGCCCACACTCCGAAAAGATTATGAGGATTACGTGCGCAAATGTCAGGCATGCCAGCGACATGGGAACGTGAGTCATCGACCCACAACGGAGTTCAACTCGATTCTCGCTCCCTGCCTTTTTTATCAATGGGGAGTCGATATCGTGGGACCTTTTCTCAAGTCTAAAGGTCAATGCCAATACATCGTGGTTGCAGTCGACTACGCGACAAAATGGGTCGAGGCAAAACCTCTCTCAAAGATCAGAGAAAAAGAGATGATTGGATTTTTTATGGAATATGTGGTATTTCGATTTGGAATTCCAAGGATTTTAGTTTCAGATAACGGGACGCAATTTATTGGCGCACAATTCGAGAAAGTTGTAAACGACTTGAAAATCTAGCACATCAAAGCGTCAGTTGCATACCCACAGGCCAATGGCCTTGCAGAAGTAACAAACAGAACCATCATACAAGGATTCACTACAAGAATAATGTCAATAGACATCACACATTAGACATCGGTTAACTTTGCCACTGATGTTAAAAGAAGTATTGATATCACCCCGTGTTTTTGTGATGTCTTTGTTCTTTGTAGACATCAGTTATAATTAAACCGATGTCTAAAATTCACCAAAAAAAAAAATTTCGCGCCCACCTTTTCTTTCCCCCCTTGGTCAAATTTTCATTCAGTTTTAATTCTAAATCCCCCCCAATCCCAAAATTCTCCCCCCTTAACCAAATTTTGGTCCCCCCAAATCAATCTTCAGCACAAAATCAAAACAAAAACTAAAAACTAAAAAATCAAAACTAAAAACTAAAAAACAGAAATCTGCTCTCTCTCTCTCTCTCTCTCTCTCTCTCTCTCTCGATCGAGCCTCTCTCCCCTCACAATCTCTCTGAACTCCGACCATCATCTCACCATCACAATCTCTCGAACCTCTCTCTCTCGAACCTCTCTCTCTCGAACCTGTCTCTGGAACTCCTCTCTCTCTGAACCTCTCTCCGCTCTCAATCTCTCCGTTAAGCCTCTTTCAGTTAACCTCTCTACTTCGGTAAGTGTTGTATCTACTTGAATCGAATTGGTCTTCTTTGCATGAAGACCAGTTTTAAAAGTTGAGGATTTTTGAATTCAAAACCCTAATTTTGTAAATTGGGGTTTTTTCTAATTCGAAACCCTTATTTTTTTATTAATTTAGTGTCTAAACTTGTTGCTAATACTTTTCTTCTTGTTGTATACAGGACCTAATATGAGAAAAAGATTTAAAGCTTTAGGTAATTTGGGTGTTTTTAGTTGTTCATTTGTATTTTTGTTTGTTTTTGTTTTTTTGTAAATTATGTAAAGTTAACGATCCTTTCATCTCTACTAATTACATGGTCTTTTTTTAACTTTAATCCTCATTTTTTTGCTTTAGTTGTGATTTGTGATTTGATTTAGTGTTGTTTATCTAATTTTGCTCGTTATAAATGCTGATCTATTATTTTATTACGGATATGATTTGGTTTTAAATGTTTTGATTTGGTGCTTGGTGCTTGTTATAGATTTATCTCCTTAATTTTATAGACAAGTTATCGAAATTAAGTTGTTTATATGCGCGCTCTGCCCGGGTACGAGAGGCTCATGACAATGTTACTATAGAGTTATTGTAAGTTGTCACATGGCTTTATCTTCTTGTTCTTACCATTACTATTTTTAATTGCCTGCACTTCTAAAGATGAGGTTCATAATACTGTATGAGTGTAATCTTACATCGAGCGTTTATCTTTAATGATACAGGACATTACTTGAGTGCTTCAGCATAAATGTGGAGCAGCACTCACAATGACACTCTTAAAGAGAAGATGTCGTAAAATCACCCATTTTTCGTAGAAGTATAGTATAATTGTTAAGCTTCGGTCTTATTTTGTTGATTTCCTTATAGATAATGGCAGGACTCTTGGATCAGTATTTATTTTGTAAAAATACTCGAGCTTTATAAATGGTAACATGGATGGCTCAATATTTCTACAACCGTGTGCAAAATGTGATATTGAAGTACAGTATTGAACAACATTGACGCAATTACACATATGTACATTTATAGTGTATAGATAGATAAGAGAGTTAGGTTTTACTCGATCCAACAGCATAACTGCTCCGTGTTTAATTTGTCCTTCTATTGCGTATTTTGTTTGTTAGATAATAGATATGTCTCTATTGATCTATGACTGATTCGAGCAAATTATCTATTAAATTTTATGTGCTGGTTCGATAATGTAGTTTGATAAGTTAGGTAATTTCGATAATTTAGTTTGAGAAGTTGGGCAATTTACGAAGCAACATCATAACGATAAGTTAATATCTCTCATTCGTGCTATTGCTTGTTCTGGTGAAGTTGAAGCATGTTTTAGTTGTTAGAACATCTTAGACGATCCATGTGTTAGGTATGCTTTTCATCTGTTTAATCTGTTTATAGTTGATTAAAATCTGATTGAGCAATTCTTTTTCCGTTCATTTTATGAGGCCGTTTCTGGATATGAAGTGGTTTATATTGTTGTACGGATGATTATCGATTGAGCTACTGAATCAGGTGGATAGTTCTATTATTTGTGAAATTTTTATTTATTTGTGTGTAACTGTTACGAATATATGAGTGATGATGCTATTTGAGTGGTTAAATACATCAATTTTATATTTGCTGCTATTCTGATAGAGTTGTTTGGCTCTGCGATACGAGGACTTGGTCCAGAGGGAGATGAAATTGAGTAGTAACCCATGGCTACATGTTTCATATGGAGAGTGGTTCACCTTTGCAGAGCATTGTCTGGATAACAGGTTTTATACAAGTGCTATTAACGTAAAATGTTATAAAATTGAGATAACCAGGTTCTAGAATAAATGAGACGGCATGACATTCAAATTTTAATTGATAAAGATTTAATATAGTCCTATAGTCAAATATTTAAAGGTTAAAACCAATGTTTTAGTGGCCTTGCTGAAATTGAAATTCGCCATCATATAGTTTATCTACTCCAGCCAACTTAGCTATCCAGACTGTGTAATCCAGTGTTATATGTTATAGTTCAGGACATTTTTTTCCCGTAAAAAATGCGTGCTTGTCAAAAAACCTTGAAACTAATAATTGATAGAGATTTGAGTTTATTGTAAAGCAACTCGGTATCTTCCTCATTGTCTTATCTGTTCTGTTCTAAGGAGAATTAGTTCAGGAGTACCATATACAAAGTAAATGAGAGTCCTGTTTGTCTAAAATGATCGATCAGTCTAGCTCTAGCTAAAGAATTTTTGCTTTTCTTTATGCCCAATGACAACCTCCCGCAGACTATATATGAAGAATACTGTAGATTTAGAATCTGAATTGGATTCTAAAACATATTATTGGATTTTATTTCACATTAAGTTTAGCATTTTGCCTCTGCTGGTATGACATAATCTTAGTATTTATTTTATTTTCTTCTTCAGTTAGCTTATTTATGGGATACATTCTGCTGCATTGCACATCACTTGTTTAACTTCATATGGCTTCTTTAGTATGCAAGTTTGTGTAACTGAATAATAGCCTCTACTTTGATTATTACATTGGTAGGCAAGTGAAAAAGCACTTTCATGCATCCAGATGGAAACTGTGATTCAGCCTCTAACAAATGACCACATTGAAATGGAGCAATTTATCAAGAAAATTAATTAATAGACTTAGTAATGTTGCTGTCACCTCAGCTGCCTCACAATCTGGTTAGTCTTCCCATACTTTAACCATTTTCGCTAAGATAATTATGTGTTTTCTCACCCTTTTCAATGATGTAATTGACACACTATTGTAAACTCTGGATATAAGTTTGAATTTTAATTACAATGAGGTATGCACCATTGCTCTAGCTATATATAGTTAAGGGTCTCCGGAACACATCAGTGCATGTTATTTAAAGTTCTTAATCTAATGTGGTCTAGGCCAAGTAATAATGTTGTAAGTCTGGTACTAACTAGCATTGTAGCATGAGAATGATATCATCCTTGGACCATGTTGAGATCACATCAAACACTGTTTGTTTTGTTTGCTTGTATATTCTTAGTTCTTGAAGCTGTTGTCAGCCAAGTACTAATAGATAGAAACGTTAATATAAAGTTACAAAGTTTAGATTGTTGGAAATGTGACTGTAGGTATGACCTGATGTTGAACAGAGTTGTTAGCTTGTTAGTTGTAACACTGAGCAAAGGTGTTGGATTTTAGTAATGGAAAGTGGGAAAAAATGTATATTTATATTCATAAACCTGGAAAGAATTTATATTGAGCTATCTATAAATAATCCAGAGTCAAATAAATGCAACTGAGATGTTAACAACCTTATATATGTATGGCGGTGTTTAAATTTGAGCTAGACATGTAAATATATAATTTGTTGAACATAATTAGATAACAGCTTCTTGATTCTCAAATATGTTCTGATGAATTGTTGGGGTTGAATTTTGGGAATAATTGTTATATAATAATTGTTATTTCTGGTCGAATTTAAATTTTTTTCAGGTCAAGCATCTTTGATGCCAAAGCAGGAATCGCTCTAAATGATAACTTTGGCAAGCTTGTTTCGTGGTATGACAATGAATGGGGATACAGGTAAACAGTCGATCTCATCTAATTATGATTTGTGGTTCAGTTGTTTCTCTTATGAGCAAAGTTGACTGTTAAATTCTTTTACATATGTCTTTTTGGGTGGTTAATGCAGCACCCGTGTGGTTGATTTGATCGTGCACATGGCATATGTCCAGTAAGTGGGGGATCATACTTGCTTGCTTAGGATAAAGCGGCTTGCTCATCTTATCCTTTCCAGTTGTTGAGATATCTAAATAATGGGAACTTATATAGGCCTTTGCTGTCTTGTGTAGAGAGGATTTGTGTCTCATATTTTGAAGAGTGTTCAAAACAGGATAGTGAAAAAACTATCTTACAATTTTCATTAGACTGAATGTCTTTTCTGGAGAATGTAATAGTTTAGATTTCAGATCATATGTTTTACTATTTTTGTTGACGTTCTCAGACAACAATTACACAATTAGTGATGTAAAACTCTATAAAATTTGGTCTATAAACTTCTTATACATCACTTTCAATTAAGAAAAGCTGATGTCAAAAAAGATAATGTACATCACTTTAAGGTAAAAAACTGATGTCAAAGAAATTCAGGTTCAAGTCTAAATGAAACATAAAAATCACTTTGTTTAAGATAAAACTGATGTCAAGTAACATTATAAACATCATTTTTAACCAAACAAAACTGATGTCAAAAAACACAATGTACATCAGTTTCAGACAAACAACTGATGTTAAAGACTAACATGTTCAAGTCTAAATGATACATAAACATCACTTCATTCTAGAAAATACTGATGTCTCTACGCTAAATTAGACATCACCTTTAATTAAAGAAACAAATGTTTAATATGTCATTTTACATCACCTCTGTCAAAATTATCGATGTTTTTGTGACAAAAAACATAGCTCAATATATGTTTAATATGTTTTAATAGGTGTAATTTAGTTATTAAATAATTTTGTTATAGCATTTTTTATAAAAAATCATCACATAGACATCAGTATTTTTCACTAAAATCGATGTTTTTGTGACAAAAAACATAGCTCATGATATGTTTAACATGTTTAATTAGGTGTAATTTAGTTATTAAATGATTTATTTATAGCATTTTATGTAAATAATCAACAAATAGACATCTGTTTTTTAACTAAAATCGATGTCTAATCGAGTATAGACATCGGGTATTCACCGATGTCTAGAATAGACATCACCGACATCAACATCGGCTGGGAAACAACATAGACATCGGCCAAAAAGCGATGTCTATGGACTTTTTTCTTGTAGTGATTAAAGAAAAGAATTAAAGAAATTCCTCGATGTTGGGTTGATGAGCTCCCTAATGTGTTGTGGTCCTATAGAACAACTCCTCGAAGTGCAACAGGAGAAACTCCTTTCCGCCTCGATGCCGTTTTGCCCGTCGAGGTCAGCTTGATTTCCCCTAGGATCGAGGTCTTTGATCCCTCTCTTGCAGCTGAAGGATTATGTTTTCACAATGACTTACTTGAAGAAACAAGAGAGGAATCTAGACTTCGCATGATAGCTCAGCAAGAGAAGATGGCAAGGTACTTTAACAAGAAAGTTAAAAATAGACGATTTGAAGTAAGAGACTTCGTCCTTCGAGACTCCGCCGCATCACAGCCAACAATCTCAGGAAAATTTAAACCAACATGGGAAGGTCCATACAAGGTATCGAAGGTCGTCAGTGCAGGAACCTACAAGCTCTCGTACCTCGATGGTCAACCAATTAAGAATGCCTGGAATGGAATCCACCTCAAGAAATTCTACCAATGACTAATTCTCTATGTAATGATTAAAAGTTCGAGGCTGCAGGCCCTACCAAAAACCAACCCTCGGTGCAATGAGGGTCGTTATGAGATCCCCATCGAGGGAATTTAAGTTATGAAAGCTTTGTCATTTTGCGAAAATGCTATAATTCGTCTCCCGCTTAACCCAAAAAAAAGAGAGCCAAGTAAACAAATGTGCCTGACAAATACGAACGGGGAACAATAACACAATATATTTTTGAAAAATGAAATTTTTTAACTACGGGAAAGTTATATCGCAGCTCAAAAAGAACACTTTAAGTGCTCAAGATAGAGATATCTTTTTAAACATAAACACACAAAATACCATTAAACAACAAATGAAATTCACCAACAGCAAGTAGCAGGAAATAATATAGATCCAAAGATCAACATCAGGAAAGTCAGAATTCACAATTTCAAATAAACCATAAAGTCATTAAATGAAATTTAAAATCAATACATCATCTACGGGGCATTCCCCGCCTTCAATTCTTATCGGCCGGATCATCAGGACGTGAAGCCGCGAGGTCAGATATATAGTCTTTAAAAGTGTGCCCCGTGACGTCGAACCCCGCTCATTTCATTCGCGTAACACAATGCCCATAACCATCTCCGAGAGCATTCGTAATGTCCTCGATCCCTTTCTCAACTTCCGCCTTCAAAGCGGTATTTTCATCAACAATAAGCTTATATGATGAATTCATCCTATCAACTTGACGCTCAAAAGCTTCTCACTTAACCCTCAGACTATCGCGCTCTTTTTCAGCATCACGAAGCTTCTGCTCGAGCTCCGACACCTGCACATCCATCGATTGGCCTTTAACATCCATCTCACTTACCTTCTTTGACAATACGGTGTTCGCATTAGCCAATTCAAATGACCTTTTCTCTAAACCCGAGTAATTTGTCTCGAGCTTCTTCTTCTCTTCCCTAAGAGTGCTCACTTCAGCTTCCAACTTCTCTCGAACCACATCACTTCCACCAGCTCGAAACTCTTCCACGACATGCATAAAATCAGCGAGAAACTGCCATAATTCAAAATTATAACAATCAGAAATGAAACAAGACGAGGTACTAAAAAAAACAACAAAACAAACAAACAACAATTTTTTTAACATACCCTTCCAGCTCGGCTCTTACAGCGATCCGCTAAATCCTCTCGACGACGCCCATCGAAAGCAATCGCATCTTAAGGAAGATGAAAAAGATCGAAGACCCTCAGTGGAACAGTTGTTCCACCTGCCCAGCATTCGTGGGGCTGAATATCAACCCTCACAACTCCTTTCTTCGATCGGGGGTCGATGGTAGGGGCCATTATCGCCCTGTTACCAACCAATGTGAGGGTCCTGTTCACCCCACCAACCGATCCGTTCGCTTCACCAAGCCCACCATCTTCATAATTCTCCTTTTCGACTTCTCGACGACCCCTCTTGCGAGGATTCAGATCAGCCGGCTCCACATCTGGCATAGCCTTCCCAAGATCTTCCACAACTTTATTTCCTTAGTCATCCAGTAACTCAATCGACACAGAATGCCCAACCCTCGACGGGCCAGAGGGGGCACCATCAGCATTCTTCCTCGAGACTCTCTTAATAAGCAACATCATAGCCTTGTCCATCTCTCCTTTAACCCCGCTATTCAATATCTTCTCTAAAGAAGCTCCAGCCACTAATGCAAAACAAGCCAAAAGAAAAATTTAGCACGAGTAGTATTAATACAAGAAGTAGCAGTAAAAAGAAAAGGGGGAGAGAAGGAAAGAATACAACAATAAAAAAAAGAGAGAACGACCAAATAACTAAAAATTCCCCTCTTACAATCATGCATTTCTAAAAAATCAGGTTCCTTTAACTGAAGATGAGTGTACACCGAGGCCACCCCATGAAACCCGTACAAATACTTAGCATCATACTTCTCGAGATTATTCAAGTAGTCGATAGTAAGCTGATTTACTTTCCCACACGGATTTACGAACTCTAAATCCGCCCCCCCAAAATACAACCACTTAGAGTGATACCCCGAGTTAGAGGACCTAACACTGACAATCTTAACCCTTTTGTAGGACAGTCGAAGTAAACCTGCCCATCGTGATACCTAACTGCGTAAATCGAGAAGAAAAGCTTAAATGAAGGAATCAAATTCCTATCGCAACAGAGAGCGACATACCCACTAAGTTGTGCGAGGGAATTGGGCGTCAATTGACTAACCCCGCAACCAATAGCCTCGAACATCGTCAAGAAATATGGGTGCATAGGTAACCGGAGCCCGAAGTGAAAAAGGATTATCGGTATCCCGTGCATCCCATACTCGGCATCATCCATACCCTTTCATCAGCCATCGGCACTCGATAACGATAACTATTCGCTAAATCCACGTATAATTTCAACTTACTTACTGGGGGATCCATGGTAATATAATAACTTAAATAATTCAAACTCGACCTGTCCCCGAACTCTTCCATACCAATACGAAGGCTATCATCAACAATTCGACGCCTTCTATCGAACGTTTGAGGGCTCAAAGGAGGCGAAGGGAGAGGTCCTGTAGGAATGCCCTTTAACAGCTCATCTTCATTCATAAAATCAAAAGATCCACATTGTTCTAAATCGGGAATCTCCAAATTATTCAAATTCCAGAAGGATTCTCGATCACCCTCCTCGAGGGATCGTTTACCAGGGTCTCGACCAGAAGCAGTACAAATTGATGACGAACTAGATTGATCCATTAAACTATTATAATCGAACAAACTAAATCAAGAGAAGCAAGAGGTAATTTAGAAAGTGGAAGATGACTTACAGGTGGTTACTGCAGATGCCGAGAATTTGAGATGAAATAGGAAATAATCCGGCCAGCCGCTCCTCTTCTTTTAACTGAATCAGAAGCCGAACAGTCTTGGGATTCCAATATCCAATCAATAGTCCCCAGAAAATAAAGACCAAAATACTTATACGTTTCAAAAAAAAAGAGAAAAAAGAAGAAAAGAAATAAAGTTCAAATATAACAATATGCACAACAGATACGCTCCTATCTCAATACCCTTGTCTTTTTATTTTTATTTTTATTTCACTAACATTTAATCATCCCACTGTTTTATTTTGTTCTATTTTCTTTTTATCGCATTTTCCTCATTTCAATAATTCTCAGGTCCCGAAATAAAAGCGCAAATCTAAAGATAATTGCTTGAACCAGGAGGGGGACAAATGTTGGACCAAGACAAGACGGCCCAAAGGAATCATAGTTATTGTAACACCCCCAAATCCGGGGTCGGGGATCCGGGTTGTCACGAGTTCCATTTCCCTTAATAACACCCAATCTTAATAATTACTCAACTACTCTGTACTGTGACCCCACAATAAACACACACACCACACGTTATAGTCTCAGAGATGAACATCCAAAAATAACCACAAGTCATTTTATTCCACAATTATCTGTCCATACACCTTAAAAGGTTTTCTGAATAAATTTACATTTCTTTGCCATTATTACAATTCATAAATATACATAAATCTGGTACATCAAAAGTTGAAAGCCTAGCCTATTGGTAGTTCCTACCTCAGCTACGGCGACATCAATGCTTCTAGAAAACTGCGGAACGTCTCCTAATCGCTTGCGAATCGAGAGCTTGGTCCTGTTCATCTTTTTTATCTGTTGTTGTGTGATGAAAGAAGAAAGCAAGGGTGAGTAGCAAGCCCACCAAGATAATATGTATAATGATTAACAATATGAGCCTTCTCATAGTACTCATGAAAGTCTTGGTCAAAAGAAATGAACCAAGTTTGATATCTTAATGCGATGAAGTCGCAAAATATTCAGTATATATACATATATACTTTTCAAAATATTGGAAGTCCTCTTCCATGCATAATACACACAGAGTTCTAGTGTATAACTGTATAAAAAAAATATCGTTGCAAGGTGATCTCATATATCTGACCTTGTCTCAACGTTTTTCTGAAAATCTTTGTCATTCATAAGACAATTATTAACTAGATATAAGTTTAAAAGATGAAGTTACCAAATACTTCACTACACTTATATCATTTATAAAGCTACTTGAACTACCATTGTTCAAAGTATAATGAGCTTTCAACAGTTCATCACATACATGAGACTACAAGACAAGATTTGAATAGATTAAATCTTTAAAATATTATTAAAGGAAATGAAGTTATGACATACTTTATTAAGTTCTGATATATATATATATATCCACATATACATCTTCCTTTATGCATTTCCTGAAAACCTCTGCCATGTAAAGTATGAACAGAATTGCAATATCCCATAAATTTGGAAAGGAAAAGAATTTTGGCATAAACCAGATATCTTGCTGATCAGGCAAAGATACCCATAAGTAACCTTTTCTACTAGTAGATGGACGAATTCCCCACTGGTCATCACCCTGGTCATAATAGGACCTTATGCTGGACTGCCACTCAGCCACTTATGCATTTGATGGACTCCCACTGAGCCACTTACACTATCATGGACGCCTACTGAGCCCATGTTGCTTATGCCGACTCAATAGATGGACTTACTTCCCGAACGTTGGGTAAGTAATCAATTCATTTACCAAAACTGCAACCTTGTTGCGAATATAAAATACACCACAGAGCCGGATCCCTCAGGTTTTGAGCGAGTATTTTAATCCCCTTAAAAAGGAAGATCTTAAATATAAAAAAATGAGTTTTGGGATCCGCTCTAACTTTTAAAAATCATTTTGAAGACTCGAAAACACTTTAAAGAGCGTTTGGAGTAATACTGATTTATTAAAATAAATCAGTCCCGATATGAAAGGAATATCTGAATATTATTATTTAAATAATATTCCCATAAGAATAATTGAGGTAGAAGTTGGAAAACTTATACTTGAATGAATAGCAAATAATCAAAGATATACTTATACGAAAGTAATATTTTATTTGGATAATCAAAAATAAGTTTGATTATCGACACCTTATTCTTTAATACAATAAAGAATATTATTAAGTAATAAACGGAGTCATAATACCTCGAATGAATACTATAATTAATATTCATGAAATAAAGGAGTCATACATCCTCAAATGAATATCCAATTAATAATCATTAATAATATAAACTGAATCATAAGCCCTCGAATGAATATTCAAATAATATTCAATAATAAAATAAAGTTAAAGTTATCGAATAAACCTTATTCGATTAATAGTTTGAAAACTATTACCATATATATATAAATATATATATATATTATCCTCGGGAACATCGACTCCCGATTTAGAAATATGTTTTCACCTTTGGGTCCCTATACTAAGGGTATATGCAAATTACCGCCATCCTCTAGCATAGGTATTATCAACTGAATCAACAGATATATATGGAAAGAATACGAAACATGCATGCATATATATATACCATAGCAGCATGCTTCAATATATTGCAACATTTGCTAATTAACCAACATGCATCTATCGCAAGATAATGCATATACATATATACATCACAACAACAGTTATAACGGGTAGAAAACTTGCCTGAGCGACTGGGGGTTACGAATGGCTCGGGACGAGTCTGGTAACCTATAAGCAACAAGTAAGTTGGAATTAAACCAAAGTCACTTGTAAATCTATACTCTAGCCAACTCAGACTCTAACGCTCGTTTTGCGCTTATTGATTCTCTTAAGTCACTCGAGTACCCTCGGCTCCACCATTTTTAATAATTTAACCTTTACGAGTTTTAAGGCGATTCCTTCGCGAGTGTCTTACCAACTGCCTAACACACTTACCATAAATGTTTCATACATTAATTAACCCTTTTTGGTCTTTAACCTATGTTTCAAAGTAAGGCGAGGGGAAAAGTTTCGTTCGCGAAACGCCGTTACTTGAAACGGTCGTTTCTCCTAAACCGTGCATCGGAATCGAATGAACTACATATCAAAACGAAGCTCGTAACACGAGCTATCTAGACATGGCAATGGTCATAATCTAGCAGGGGGTTCTCGGGTCCTAATGTTATGCACAAAAACAGTCTACAGAAAATCGGACGTTACGACGACTATGTTTACGCGATTTCCCAATTTAAAACCATTCAAAACCAACCCAATTCAACCTCAAATCCAACATACAACCAACATCCATCCTTATCACATCATAACAACCCCAACCAATTCAATTTTAACATTCATACTTATGCCTAAGCTTGAATTTAACTATACTACATTCTTTTAACCGAAACAACAAGATTTACCATTCCATTTCAATACCATTTCAATCCCAAACTCTAAATCACAAACATTAAGCTACAATATCACCCTACTAATCAAAATCATCTTATAATACATAGGAATCTAGGGTTTGGAGATGATATACCTTCCTTGAAGTGGTGGGAGGAGCTAGGAAGCCTTAAGAAGCTTTGAGAAGTCTTAGGAATGCTTGGATCTTCAAGGAAAACAAGAAAAATTTCAAGTTAAAAACTTGAAAACACTATTCATTGTCTTCTTCTTTGATTAAATGAAGAAGATTGAGAAGGAATTGATGGCTTAAACTCATGATATAGCCCTAACTAAGCATAAAGATGATTAGGGAATTAACTCACCAATTTAGGAGGCTTGGATCTTGAGTTTTGAATTTCTTGCCCTTTTGCAATAGTAAAAGCCGAGAGCATGAAGAACAATGCCTTGGTTTCTTTTTGATTTTGATGAAAAATGATTTGCTTGGCTTGGTTGGTTTGATTTTTGTGTTTGTTTTAGTAAATTACCTAGTTGCCCTTGATTTTGTATGGTTAAAAAGCCACCACATCTCCTTCCTTCCCATGTCATGCTTGTGTCATCATCATGATGTCATCCTCCCCTCCTTGTCCTCTTCTCATTGGTTGGGTGACATCATCCTCTCTAATCCCTTTGATTAACTTCCTAATTGTTTGCCTAATGACCGCTGATCTGTTATACGGTTCGATTAACTTTCATTTTCGTTTATCGTTTGAAGGAACATACCCGGGATCTTATTACTTAGGTTCCCTTAACCTTTCTAAATACATTATTTTCCTTTTTATGATCCTCTCTTATAATCCTTTAATTTAAATCCTTCGTATCCTGTTACCTTATACTCAATTCTCTCAGTATCTAGTGTATTTCCGGGAAAAATCAAAGTGTTCGGAATTGGATTCTGACGATCTTTACATACACTCATATATCATATAGAGTACTGATAAAATCTCAGAATATCCATAACAGAACCCCTACATAGTGTGGCATGAAAAGTTTCCTCATTCAGCTAAAACACTATTCACAAGGGTTACAAAAAGTTCAAAATTTTGGGGGTTATTACAGTCTCCCCTCCTTAAAAGGATTCCGTCCCGGAATCAAATTGAAAATAAATAGGGATACTCTCTTAGCATTGCACTTTCTAACTCTCGAGTAAATTTTCCCACATTGTGGTCCTACCACCAAACTCCGCCTAGTTTGATAACCCTTCTCCTAAGTACTTGTTCCTTTTCACTCTATAACCCTTCCTGGTTGCTCCATATAGGTTACGTCTGGTTGCATGTCTATGCGCTCATATGCCCCTATTTATCTGGCATCCGAATTACACTTCCTTAACATTGATACGTGAAACACGTTATGACTTGCTACATGTTCTGGGGTAAGGCTAGCTCATACGCTAACTTCCCAATACTTCTTAATATATCCAAGGGTCTGACAAATTGTGGACTTAGCTTTCCTTTCTTTCTGAATCTCATCAATCCTTTCCAAGGGTTTCCAAGGGGATACCTTTAACAACACTAGGTCCCCTACTTCCTATTCTTTGTCCTTTCGTGTCAAATCAACATACTTCTTATGTCCATCTTGGGTTACTACCAGCCGTCCTCTGATTAGATCTATTATATCCTTGATCCTTTGGACTACTGCGGGTCTGAGCATCTTACGCTCTACAACTTCATCCTAACATAAGGGAGATCGACATTGTCTGCCCTCAAGGATCTCATAAGGCGATATCTCAATACTGACATATGATCTATTATCGTAAGAAAACTCAATCCGTGATAACTGATCATTCCAAATTATTTCAAGTCTATTGCACAGACTCTCATTATAGCGTTTAGCATTAGAGCTTTTGCTTCTCAATACCCATTCTTTTCTAGTTCGTAATCGCTACAACCTTCCGTTCCTAATATTATACTAGTTATACATTTTTTTTGTTAGCGTTCTATAACCTTTTAATAACCACGTCAACCTTAGTATCACGAATGTGTTTCCATTCCGAATACCACCAAAACTTTATTACTCCTTTTTCAGCTGTTTCTATTTTCGAAAGCTTAATCCTTCATATAGAAGTAAAGGAATTTGTTGAGAGATCACTATGATCATGAACACTTGTTATATCGCATAGTTAGTACAGAAGATGGCCAGCCTTTAGTACTTGACAAGCAATTAAACAATAGATAGTATCCTACTAGGCTTCTATCACACAGATAGACAGTCATTCGGCAATACCTCCCCTTCTGGAAGGGTTGTTCTTCTCAACTTACATGAAATGAAAAGAAGAAAAAAGAACGAACTGAAGAGAATTGTATATATAAAAAAAATATACTGCCACAAAATATCTGGCTTGGAACCTACCTCTGAACTATAGAGGTTTGTCATAGGAGAACAAAACATATATGTATTTATATCAACATCAAGTATTATAGCATCCTATTTCTCATGCCTAAATATTTTTGCTATTCCGTCCATCATTCTATTGACCCATGCTCTTGCTCGAGCTTATACACAATCACCTTTGAAACTCCCTCGACATCGAAAATCGAATCTGGGTTTTCATTCTAGACATCACCGTTACTAAAATTCTATGCTTGCACTACAACCTTCCTCGTATAGTAATACGACTCTCTATTGATAAGAAGGAATAAGTATTCAATAGGTAGATAATCGACTTAATTAGTCTATCAATGATAGCTTATACACTACCACGACCCGTTTAGTGGTACTCAATCTCAACATCCATTCCAATACAACTCACACGGTTGTAATCGGCTCATTATTCAAAGAATCGTTTCTGCATTACTATGGTCCACCACTGACCTACTGTCGTCATTCATTTTCCTTGGAATCTTAATAGCTAACCATATGGAGTCCATACCTGTCGTATCAAATTCTTCTAAGGAGTTAACATAATTACCATTCATAATTCATGAAGAACACCCCAGATCCTGACGTACTTTCATGACATGAAGCAGATAAAATTGCAGAAGAGTTTCAATCAAAGCAATGATAGCAGGTTAATACCATTCTTAAGCATATGCCTTCAATAGAAGACTTAACTCAAAGGTTCGTCTAGTCCTTTTTATAACATGGTCCTGGCTTATCTCAAGATAGTGCCTTCTGAGATAGATAGCCCGCTCATGGCGATTACAGGAATTAAACCTTTACCAACTACTATTACGGTTGGGTATTGCACAGTCATCAGAAGGAATGTCAATCTTCCAAACCATAATACAACCTTCACAGCTTTAACCATCATCACGGCATTCCTTTGGCACAAGCGCCTATAATTATCCTCTTACCTTTAAAGTGTCGGCCACCTCTTTGGCCTTTCTTGATAGTAAAATTTCCTTACAGTCAATGTCATTTTAACCACCTCCAAATAAATTTTCTACCTTATTTCAATCACAACTTATGTGAAAATGCTTTCCTTAAAATCTGATGAGAAAAAAAAATTACCATTTTTCCATAAGTTATCCCCTCAGTCTTTAGAGGTTAATCACTGTAATGACTGACTCTCAATCATAATTAGAACATCTTTTATCTTAAGTCCCAATTGCCCTGAACAATTTCGACCTTTACTGGTTCGATCCATACTTTCTCGTGGTTTAACACGTGCCCCACTTGGCATCATTATAATTACGTCATATTTCCTTTATCCACATTTCTATTCTTGAGAATTTTGAATATTACCTTTTTCCTTGTAAAACCTCTAAGGTTATCCTTCAATCGTTCCTCCAGTATTCCCTCGATACAGGGCATATCACAATACCATTTACTAATACTAGAACCATTGTCTATATTCTTCTGAAAAATTTCTCCACTGATTCTTAAAGGTTGTTGTTACCTTAACCCTATCCCAATTATACTATCAAAACTCATACTGTCCCAATTAAGGGTGACATGCCAACCTTTATGCAGTCCCCTAGGATTCATTTTATGTTACCAATGTTCTATCCTTAATTCCACCTTTAAAAGGTACCTGCATCCTTCCATGGATAAATCAAGTCATATATCCTTGATAGATTATCTTATTCATCATTCCCACCTCGATAGTCTATACCTAACTTCATAATAGCATCCTTATTCAAATTGAGGTCAATCCATATGGCCTCCAAAAGATAACAATGGTCATCCGCTTTTCTTTCCTGATTTGGTAATGATAACATGGATGTTCTGGAAGATATTGGTCATGTTCAACGTGAACTTCTTCTTAATAATTCCTTATTTACTTTTGTTGTTTATCTCAACAGTCATCTCAATGTTGGGATACCTCTCATACCTGGCGTCTCCCTTTCTGAGTATCGAGCCACCGGTCTTACATTTCACATTATTGAAGGTCACTTCCTTCATCCAATTTTCCACCTTTCTTACTTTCTTGTCTCCTTAGTCTATCCGCGTCTTATTATTTATCCTTCGAACTATCTAAAGGTTTCCTTAAATCCTCCCAACTTAAAGGGGATAAAATGTACATAACTCGTATGCCTTCAACCATCAACTTTAACTCATGGTGAATCACCCCCATACCAATGATTACATACTTTCCTATTTCTATTGCTACGAGTCTTTAGGGTTTCCTCATACCCGACTCCCTTATCATACCTCAAACTCTATTGCCTTTATATCCCTTTCCACTTCAGTTCCTTTTTATTTCCCTTTCTCTTATCATTATTTCATGAACCAACACAACATAATCATTGATTTCAAACATCCCGTCATTCTGGATTCGTGTCCTTAGAACGAATCTTGACAACTTTTACAACTTAGATTCATAATTCATCATACTCGTCTGCCTTTGTTCTGGCTCTAAAGCTTTTACTCTATCTCTATAACCTTGGGAAGTACTTTCCTGAAAACAATTGACTGAACTTAAATCAGTTTATTATAATCTCTTGCTCCGTGCCTTCCTTGGTCTTTCACCAGCGGGTGGTCTCTCTCTTAGGAGGGTAAGTGATAAAAATAGTCTTTTGTGATTCGTCAATCATTTAGAATCTCAAATGATTCCTATATTTCCTTTAGCCAGGCTCTTGCCTCGACTAGGTCAGCTTGTTCCTTGGAACTCTGAGAGCTTAGCGACTTAGAGGTCCTGAAAGAATTTCACACCACATTGTTTCCTCAAGGTGGTGGTTGGGAATAAAATATAAGTTCTGTTTAGACAGGTTCATGAATTTCCGTATAGGAGTACCATCTCGGGTCTCCTTATCTCGCTCGACTTCTGCTGTCTTAGTCTAAATATTTCTTCCTACTCCCCATAATTGGGGTCATCTTTTAATTTAAAATCTTCATTTTCCACTTTATTATATTCCGGATTCTTTATATCTTAATTGCGACCTCCCTGATTATCACATTCAAGGTTTGCCCCTAATCTTATTCCTTGTGGGGGCATATTACTTGGAAAATTTTGAGAATCTCCGAATATTTGTCTTACTTACTTTGCTTAAGTCTTCCCCTCGTTTAGTCCTTGCACGATTGCAAATTATGAATTCTCAAGTTCGATAAACTTTATGACACTCTCTTAAGTGTTAATAGAGCAATTAACAATGTGATTTTATCACAAACAAACTGATCTGAACTGAAATTAACGAATATATACATAACCATTTGTTCGAGGGTACAACAACTGAACATATTAAAGAGGATTACATCATATGAACTTATCGCTCCTATCCCAAAAATACTACCATAGATAGTCATCTCGTCATTAAAACTAATCATTCATAACTTAGGCTAATCCTCCAAAAGCGGTGCTACATGAAACCCTTGTTTGATTGCTCTGGCTCTGCACACTACCATGGATTAAGAGATGCGAGCACGCACGACATCCCTAACCTGCTCCATCACAGAGGTGATGAGGTCTAAGATAGTCGCAAGTAGAGCTGGATCAACCTGACCCTCAAGATGGCCTCTAGCTGTAACACGGGTGGTAGCCTCAATCCTTTCCATGCTATACGCTAATCCTGCCGGAAGTATCCCACCCTCAATCCTTGGTGCAGTAAGTCGATCCAACAGATCACTCCTAACATTCCGGGCCTCTGATAGGCCACCCAAAGTCATATGATAATCAGCGATAAGAGAAGCCTGAGTGGTAGCATCTAGCAGTCCATGGGGTGCAGGTGGTGCAGACCCAGGAGATCCAAATGGATAACCAAGCACGGTATCAGGTGACAATGGTGCAGGGGATAAAGGTGGCATTTCCTCAGTATGTGCTGGGCTCTGTACAGGGGAGGGAACAGGAATTGGTGGAACCTCATGGATGTCTACAGGAGCCTCTGGAAGAGGGTCTGATACTGGTATAATTGGGGTCGTGGAAGGCCCCACTCCTTCTGCCCTCATTAACCTTTGTGCCCTTGGTAACTCTTCATCCTCTAGTGCCACCCTTGCGGCCATTCTTGCTCTGGTAGTCGCCCTGACTACGGTCATCTGTTCCTCAGCGGTCCTCTCTTCATTCTCATCAGGATCCTCCATGAGATCCTCCTCAGCCACAATCCTTTCCGGAATAACATCCTCAACCGCAACATTCTCTATCTGAACCTCATCCGGTCCCTCATTAGGGTACTCCATCGGATTCACAATTTGATCTCCAACTTGTAATAAAACATCCTCATGCTGATGCTCCTGAACCTCAAGGTTCGGTGCCCCGCTGCCCTATACGAGAACGAACTATGTTACTATCACGATACTTATAAGGGTTTCCGTAAGGGTTTTAACTGTCAGTGCTACGTTAGGTAGCCCGACTATGAACTTGGCAAGAGTTCTTATTATCTTAGTGAACTTATTATCTTAACGTCACATCATCTCTGAGGTTTATAACGCTTAGCTCTGATACCATTTCTGTAACACCCCCAAATCCGGGGTCGGGGATCCGGGTTGTCACGAGTTCCATTTCCCAACATACCACCCAATCTTAATAATTACTCAACTACTCTGTACTGTGACCCCACAATAAATACACACACCACACGTTATAGTCTCAGAGATGAACATCCAAAAATAACCACAAGTCATTTTATTCCACAATTATCTGTCCATACACCTTAAAAGGTTTTCTGAATAAATTTACATTTCTTTGCCATTATTACAATTCATAAATATACATAAATCTGGTAAATCAAAAGTTGAAAGCCTAGCCTATTGGTAGTTCCTACCTCAGCTACGGCGGCATCAATGCTTCTAGAAAACTGCGGAACGTCTCCTAATCGCTTGCGAATCGGGAGCTTGGTCCTGTTCATCTTTTCTATCTGTTGTTGTGTGATGAAAGAAGAAAGCAAGGGTGAGTAGCAAGCCCACCAAGATAATATGTATAATGATTAACAATATGAGCCTTCTCATAGTACTCATGAAAGTCTTGGTCAAAAGAAATGAACCAAGTTTGATATCTTAATGCGATGAAGTCGCAAAATATTCAGTATATATACATATATATTTTTCAAAATATTGGAAGTCCTCTTCCATGCATAATACACACAGAGTTCCAGTGTATAACTGTATAAAAAAATATCGTTGCAAGGTGATCTCATATATCTGACCTTGTCTCAACATTTTTCTGAAAATCTTTGTCATTCATAAGACAATTATTAACTAGATATAAGTTTAAAAGATGAAGTTACCAAATACTTCACTACACTTATATCATTTATAAAGCTACTTGAACTACCATTGTTCAAAGTATAATGAGCTTTCAACAGTTCATCACATAGATGAGACTACAAGACAAGATTTGAATAGATTAAATCTTTAAAATATTATTAAAGGAAATGAAGTTATGACATACTTCATTAAGTTCTGATATATATATATATATATATATATATCCACATATACATCTTCCTTTATACATTTCCAGAAAACCTCTGCCATGTAAAGTATGAACAAAATTGCAATATCCAATAAATTTGGAAAGGAAAAGAATTTTGGCATAAACCAGATATCTTGCTGATCAGGCAAAGATACCCATAAGTAACCTTTTCTACTAGTAGATGGACGAATTCCCCACTGGTCATCACCCTGGTCGTAATAGGACCTTATGCTGGACTGCCATTCAGCCACTTATGCATTTGATGGACTCCCACTGAGCCACTTACACTATCATGGACGCCCACTGAGCCCATGTTGCTTATGCCGACTCAATAGATGGACTTACTTCCCGAACGTTGGGTAAGTAATCAATTCATTTACCAAAACTGCAACCTTGTTGCGAATATAAAATACACCACAGAGCCGGATCCCTCAGGTTTTGAGCGAGTATTTAAATCCCCTTAAAAAGGAAGATCTTAAATATAAAAAAATGAGTTTTGGGATCCGCTCTAACTTTTAAAAATCATTTTGAAGACTCGAAAACACTTTAAAGAGTGTTTGGAGTAATACTGATTTATTAAAATAAATCAGTCCCGATATGAAAGGAATATCTGAATATTATTATTTAAATAATATTCCCATAAGAATAATTGAGGTAGAAGTTGGAAAACTTATACTTGAATGAATAGCAAATAATCAAAGATATACTTATACGAAAGTAATATCTTTATTTGAATAATCAAAAATAAGTTTGATTATCGACACCTTATTCTTTAATACAATAAAGAATATTATTAAGTAATAAACGGAGTCATAATACCTCGAATGAATACTATAATTAATATTCATGAAATAAAGGAGTCATACATCCTCAAATGAATATCCAATTAATAATCATTAATAATATAAACTGAGTCATAAGCCCTCGAATGAATATTCAAATAATATTCAATAATAAAATGAAGTTAAAGTTATCGAATAAACCTTATTCGATTAATAGTTTGAAAACTATAACCATATATATATAAAAATATATATATTATCCTCGGGAACATCGACTCCCGGTTTAGAAATATGTTTTCACCTTTGGGTCCCTATACTAAGGGTATATGCAAATTACCGCTATCCTCTAGCATAGGTATTATCAACTGAATCAACAGATATATATGGAAAGAATACGAAACAGGCATGCATATATATATATACCATAGCAGCATGCTTCAATATATTGCAACATTTGCTAATTAACCAACATGCATCTATCGCAAGATAATGCATATACATATATACATCACAACAACAGTTATAACGGGTAGAAAACTTGCCTGAGCAACTGGGGGTTACGAATGGCTTGGGACGAGTCTGGTAACCTATAAGCAAGAAGTAAGTTGGAATTAAACCAAAGTCACTTGTAAATCTATACTCTAGCCAACTCAGACTCTAACGCTCGTTTTGCGCTTACTGATTCTCTTAAGTCACTCGAGTACCCTCGGCTCCACCATTTTTAATAATTTAACCTTTACGAGTTTTAAGGGGATTCCTTCGCGGGTGTCTTACCAACTTCCTAACACACTTACTTAGGTTCCCTTAACCTTTCTAAATACTTTATTTTCCTTTTTATGATCCTCTCTTATAATCCTTTAATTTAAATCCTTCATATCCTGTTACCTTATACTCAATTCTCTCCGTATCTAGTGTATTTCCGGGAAAAATCAAAGTGTTCGGAATTGGATTCTGACGATCTTTACATACACTCATATATCATATAGAGTACTGATAAAATCTCAGAATATCCATAACAGAACCCCTACATAGTGTGGCATGAAAAGTTTCCTCATTCAGCTAAAACACTATTCACAAGGGTTACAAAAAGTTCAAAATTTTGGGGGTTATTACAGTTATAATAATTATGAAACATTATGTAAAGACCAAGAAGGCCCAATTTATAAGATAAAGCCCATTTGAGACTTGGTATAAATAAAGGACAACAACCTTATCGAAGGAGGTTGGCAAATTAAGCAAATATATCATCTTCTAAAATTATAGTCTAATAATAATAATATTGTTGGCACATCAATTAGTAATTTACAAACGCAGAGAACATATATACCCCATCACACAATTTAAGCATTAGGGAGTCAAACCATACAAAATTGATTAATAAGTAATGACATGATAGTAGGGTCGTCAGAGTAAGTCGGACGAAATAGAAAACACTATTTTGTAACGGGCGGTTCAAAAATCAAATTGTAATTAAATCAAGATTCCCAACCCATAGTTGTAACTAATGATAGTGATATTAGATATTCAAGTGACTCAAGGGAATTATTTACTCATCCTCTTAACCGTACGGATGTCTTGCATCATTTTACACACCATCCTTGAAGTTTGTCATGATTTACTCTGAATGAGATTATTGCATTGTTATAATGATGTTGTTGGTCTATCAATTATCACGTGCTCAATCATGTGCTAACATTTCAACTAGTATTATTTTAAATAGCAGTACTAGTGGTTGTTAGTATTGGACTAGTAGTTTGCTGACACATATCGTGTTACAGCCTCTATATATAGTCCAGGGGATGTTATTGGTAAAATCATAAATTGAGAATTATCTTTTGCTTTTACCTTCTGTCTTGTCTCGTAATGTAAACATCTAACTGTAAAATCCTAACCCTATCTCTGACACTTGGTATTAGAGCGTTAGCTCCTCGGCCGCTGCTTACCCAAAAACTCACAATCACCATGACAGAGAAAGTAGTCTACAGAAATGTGAAAGCTCAATTTCTACCATGGCCGATAAACTGAATATGTTTGAAGAAGGTCAGTCTTTTACTGAAAAACAGATCTCTTCCTTAAGATCTGAGTTTGAGACCATTTCTCAAGATAAGGAAATGAAGAAAAGTATTGCAGAACTCACTGAGCTATTCAAAAGGGATTTTTTTTACTGAGAAACAAGGAGCGGGACACCGAACAACAAAGAAACCCACATACCACGTTATTCACCACTACTGTAAGTCATACACCCCAAACCCCTACTCATTTTGATACAGTTAATGATTCTACTAGTAATATGCAGTCTAAATCTAGAAGCATAAACTGGGAAGGGCAGGTTTACAACCTTATTACCCAGCCCTTCGAGTTATCTGCTAAATTTATTGACCCATTTTCGTTACCTGAATACAGACATCTTGCACCTAGAAACTTCACTCATCCACCACCTTTTAAAACTGAACAGCCACACCACTCCACTCAATACATACCTTCAACTCTCAATTCCTTTGCACAACCGTTATATCTACAGTACCCACCCCCTTCCTACTCCACCATGTTTTCCGCCCAAGGCACCACCCCTGTTAGTGTTATATCTTCCAGCACTGCAATACACACAAACACCAACATGGAACAAACTCACAACCGACCACCAAACCCCAACCATCTCACTTATAAAGTACCTAAGCTTGATTTCCCCAAATTTGAGGGTAAGGATCCCCGGGGATGGATCAGTAAATGTGACAAATTCTTTCAACTACACCCCCATACTGATTTAAGGTCCACAGTTTTATGTGCTGCTCTACACATGGAGGGTGAAGCAGATGTTTGGTACAGATGTTTGGGGAAGGGAAAATACAACTTATTGTGGCCCGAATTTGTGACCTTAGTATGCCAAAGATTTGCTAAGTCGGGTTACGAGAATTTGGTAGGACAGTTCAATAAGCTCACGCAAAAAGGCAGAGTAGATGATTATATCTATCAGTTTGACGAGTTAAGAAACTATGTGATGGTGGATGAGGGATTCCACAGGGAGTCATATTATGAGGATAACTTTATCAGTGGATTGAAGGAAGAGATAGCACAACACCTCTATAACCACAAACCAAAAAATCTCCAAGAAGCTAGAGAACTAGCTAGAGGGCAAGACCATTACCTAAATGTTCTTGACAAGAGATACAAGTCTGCAGGCCAGAATCAGAAACCAAACTCAGTTTCTTATACCTCTAATAAACCTACTAAGCCTTACCAAGAGAATACCCTAACAACAACCAATACAGAGGGGTATAAAAAACTTATACTGGCAGAAATTACTTACAGGAAACAAAAGGGGCTTTGTTTTTATTGTGACCAGAAATTTGAACATGGCCAGAACTGTAGGAAGAAGAGACTATTTATTATGATAGGAGAGGAAGGAGGAAAATCTGATCAGAACAATGAAGAGACAGCTATAGTTTGGGAGGGTGATGATGCTGCCACTACAATTCCAGAGAAGGAGGTGAAGGTTTCCCTGAATCCACTGACAGGATGGAAGGATTCTAATACCCTGAAAATATAAGGGGATACTCAAAACAAGCTTATCAGTATTCTGTTGGACAGTGGATCTACTAATAATTTTCTTTCACAAGGCCTAGCCAAGCAATTGCAACTGAGACTAAAGCCATGTTCACCAATACAAGTAAAAGTTGCAAATGGTGAAGTGTTGTCCTGCACCAATATTGTTGAACAATTTAAGTGGACTATGGCGAGTGAGATCTTTACTGCTGTTGTACACATACTACCTCTAGGGGGTTATGACCTCATATTGGGTGTGAAATGGATGGCATTTGTCAGCCCATTAACCTTTGATTATGAAAAGGAAACAGTCACTATTAAGAAGGATGATAAAAATGTCGTATTATCCCAATACTCTTTGTCACCCCAAGTCAAGTTACAACTAAAACCCCCAGCTATGAAAACAACGCAAGAAGAAGCTCTCTTCCTGGTTCAAATAGCTGCTATTGAAGAGGTCGAAACCACTGACAAACCAACAGCCCCAAACCCTGTAATCTCTGACCTAATCATGGCATACTCAGACATCTTTACCCATCCAACCCAACTTCCACCACCGAGAAAACAAGATCACCACATTCCCTTAAAACCTAATAGCTTCCCAGTTAACTCTCACCCATACCGTTGTCCAATAGCTCATAGAGAAGAAATAGAAAAAATTACAAGGGAAATGCTTTTGGCTGGCATAATCAGAACCAGCACCTCTCCATTTGTTTCTCCTGTGCTGCTTGTTAGGAAAAAAGATAACACTTGGAGGCTTGTTGTCTATTATCGAGCCCTCAATGAACTCATAATCAATACAGATTTCCTATTCCCGTCATCGAAGAGCTGTTGTCAGCTTTGAAAGGAAGCTAAGTCTATTCTAAATTGGACCTCAGAAGCTGATACCACCAAATTAAGATTCATCCGGACGATATCTACAAAACGGCGTTCAGGACTCACCAAGGGTTGTTCGAATTTGTAGTCATGCCCTTTGGCTTGACAAACGCACCGGCCTCCTTTCAAGAACTGATGAATGAGGTTTTCTCAGATTATCTCAGAAAGTTCGGCCTGGTCTTCTTCGACGACATTCTGGTTTATATTAATTCGTTGGATGAGCACATGAAGCACCTCCAGTTAGTTTTTGATAAACTCAGGGAGCACAAACTCTTCGTGAAAGGCAGTAAATGTGAGTTTGCTAGGCCACGGGTTGAATACCTTGGCCATATCATATCGGGTAGCGGAGTGGCAGCCGATTACAAGAAAATACAGGCCATGAAGGACTGCCTATAATAACCCCAAATTTTGGAATTTTTGAAACCCTTATGAATAGTGATTTTGCTGATTATGCTGAATAAGAAAACTTTTCATACCACACTATGTAGGGGTTCTTTTATTGTTATTCTGAGATCTTATTAGTACTCTATATGGTATATAAGTGTATGTAAAGATCGTCAGAATCCAAATTCGAATACTTTGATTTTTCCCGAAAATCCACCAGATACCGAAAGAATTGAGTATAAGGTAACAGGATAAAAAATATTTAAATTCAAGGATTATAAGAGAGGATCATAAAAGGAATATAATGTATTGAGAAAGGTTAAGGAGACCCAAGTAATAAGATCCCGGGTATGATCCCTCAAACGATATACGAAAACGAAAGCTAAGTGAACCGTATAACAGATCAGCGGTCATTAGCCAAGTAATTAGGAGCTAATCAAAGAGGTTAGTGATGATGATGTCACCACACCAACAAGAAGAGGACAAGTGTGGGTGGATGACATGGGAGGATGACATAAGCATGACCAAAAAGGAAGGAAGGTTGGTTGATTATAAACCACACAAAAATTCACCATGGTTAAAAGGTAATAAATCAAAACAAAAGTGGATCAACCAAGCCAAACAAATCAAAAACTCAAAAACACAATTTGACTCCCATTTTCTTCAAGAAGCTCTCGGCTTCTTTCTTAAGAAATGGGAAGTCCAAGCTCCTCCACTTGCTAATTTACAAGGTAATTATCCTAGCTTCTCCTAGTTAAGTTACATACTTCCTAGGAATCTTAGCTTCAAAATCCTTTCCTACCATTTCCTATAAATCATTCAAGAAGATGGTGAATAGTACTTTCTTGAAATTAATTTTTGTGTTCTTGATTTCTTTGAAAGATCAAGCTTTGAGGATGTTAGATCAAGGCTTCTTAAGGCTTCCTAGTTACTCTTACTCACCAAGGAAGGTATAATCTCTTAACCTAGCTTTGTTATTGAATGTTAAGAGCTTATTATGAGTAGTATAGTTCATGATAGGTTTGGTTATTATGTATTTAGAGATTGATTGGTTTTGTGATGTTTTGGAGTTGTAAATCTTGGTGATTAGTTAATGAATAAAAGTATAGTTTTAGTTCATGTTTGAGAATAATATAAATTGGAGAACTTGAGGTTTTGGGGCTGTTGTAGTATTGTATGGATGGAGTTTGGTTGTATGGTTGATTTGTGGGTGAATTGGAGTAGTATAAAATTTGGTAATCGCGTAAACATAGCCGTCATAATGCCTGATTCACTTTAGACTATTTTTTGTTCTTAACATCAGGACCCGTGGACTCACTGTTAGGTTTTGACCATTGCCATTATTAGATAGTTCATGTTACGAGCTTCGTTTTGATATGTGGTTCGTTTGAATCCGATGTACGGTTTAGGAGAAACGACCGTTTTAAGTAACGGCGCTTCGCGACCGAACCATTACCCCTCGCCTTAGTTTGAAACCTTGGTTAAGGACTGATAGGGATAAATAAATTATGATAGTATAATTAAATACTGCATTAATTGTACAAGGTGTGGACTGCTAGACCCAATAAGAAGATGTATGACATTCAGACCAGAAAGGTTAACATGCTGATCAGGCCTGATGGACCAGATCAGGCCTGATGGAACAAAGAAGGCCCAAAAACCCTGATTATTAATTAATTTCGTAATTAATTAATAAGGGAAAAATCAGCTATTGAGAAGAGTCCCGATAAGGATATAAATCCTTACAGATTAGCCTCAAGGGGACCTAAAAGGATAAGGAATCAGTTTCCTACTATCTAGGACTCCAAAGTCCATTCTAATTATGAGACTTGCCCACCAAGTCTCCTATACCAAGTCCAATTCAAGGACTCCCAACATCTATATAAGGGGCCTCACCCCACAGATCAGAACTACGTTTTTTTTGGCTTGATTCTCTAATTCACAGAGATACGTAGGCATATTGTAAAGGCAGCCATTAAAGGCCTTGAGCTCCCAAATCTTAGTAATAAATACAGCAAATAATAACCTTAGTATTTTATCCATAACATTTGGCGCCGTCTGTGGGAAAGCACAACAACAACCATGGCGAGAACACGGAGAACAATTAGAGCTCTAGAGGAAGGAACACCATCAGAGACAACCCAGGTGATTTCGTCAACCGTGGAGGTTCCTCCCCATTCAACTTATGCATCTACTCAGGGGGAAGCCCAGATAGGGGCAACTCAACCTCAGCCACAAGGGACAACTCCCCCGACTATTCAAGGTGCGAATCCTTAAGTTCAACAAGTACATATACCTGTGAATTCTCGACCCGTCGGGTATGAATATTCAACTATTGTTACTACTAACCCCCCTTATGAGATGCCCCTTCACCGTGAGGTTGGAGGAAGTGGATATGCTGGGCGCAGCGAAGCACATGGCAGTCGCCCCCCTATATACGAGGTTTGGCTCCTATTCCTGAGGATCGGGAATTTTCTGGTCCTTACACTGAGAGAGACTCCGAATCTTCGGATGATGAAGTGGCCCCGAGAAGGAGGCGTCCTGGAAAAGAGCCAATGGCCGATGGAAGGCAACGCCCCCAAAGCACCCCAGGGGCGAATCCCCAAGAAGTGCAGGAAAGGATCAGGGCTCATGAGGCTGAAATCCAAAGGCTGAGGCGTGATTTGGAGGCTCACTAGGCCACCAGACCCCAGATACCTCCTAGGGGGAGAAATCCTCCTCCTGTCATAGACCTGGATGGTCCGGTACGAAGAAGGGCTGTTGTCCTAAGAACTGATCCAAGTAATCTCCTTCCCCTTGGAGATCCTGATGATCCAACTCCACCCTTCACAGAAGAGATAATGAATACCCATATCTCAAGAAAATTCAAGATGTCCACTATCAAAGCCTATGATGGCACGGGAGACCCCGCTAATCATGTTAGGACATTCTCTAATGCACTGCTGCTGCAACCCGTGAATGATGCTATAAAGTGTCGGGCCTTCCCTCAAACCCTGTCGGGAATGGCTCAAAGATGGTACAGTCGCCTACCCCCAAACTCTATTGGATCGTTCAGAGAATTAAGTCAGGCTTTTATTAAGCAATTCATCAGTGGAAGAGTCCATGAGAAAAGTTCAGCATCTCTTATGAGTCTTGTGCAGGGAGCTAAACAATCCTTGAGAGATTACCTGAATCGTTTCACAAAGGAGGCTTTAAAAGTCCCGGACCTTGATGATAAGGTAACCATGATAGCACTGCAACAAGGAACTAGGGACGAGTTTTTTAAGATGTCCTTGGCCAAACGTCCCCCTGAAAGCATGTTGCAGCTCCAAGAGAGGGCAGGAAAGTATATCAAGTTTGAAGAAAGTATTGGGAAGACTGTAGTAAGTAATGAGCCCACTGGAGGCAAGAAACGGAAAACTGATTTAGAGTATATTGCAAAGGACAAATATCCTAGAACCGAACATAACCCTGATTCAACCCCCAAGAAGGGAGGACCTGGGCAAAAGTTCACTGAATACGCTAAGCTGAATGCTCCTAGAAGTCAGATTTTGATGGAGATTGAGAAAGATAGAGATATTCGCTGGCTAAGCCTTTGAAGGCTGATCCTGCCAAGCTAGATAAGAGCAAGTATTGCAGGTTTCACAAAGATGTTGGCCATGACACCGATGAGTGTAGGCAATTGAAAGATGAAATTGAGTTTTTGATTTGAAAAGGAAGATTGAACAAGTATACTGGAGATGGAGGGGACAGAAACAATAATGGAAGGAAGAACTTTGAAGATAGTAGGAGGGACCAAGATGATCAGGGGCGGAATCCCCAACCTAGAGGACCGGTTATAAAAGCAATTTTTGGAGGACCGCGACGCCCTCGAGGACCTGTGATAAACACGATCTTTGGAGGTCCAACTGCTGCTGGATTGTCCAAAAATTCCAGAAAGGCATATACTAGGGAGGTTATGCATATTATTGGAGAAGCCCCGAAGAGGGCCATGACAGAAGTAACATTGGCTTTTGATGATTCCGACCTAGAGGGTGTGAAGTTTCCCCATGACGACCCGCTGGTCATAACACCGATAATAGGAAATAGCCCGGTTAAAAGGGTCCTTGTGGATAATGGTGCTTCTGTGGATATCTTGCTCCACGACACCTTTCTAAGGATGGGGTATAACGACTCCCAGTTGACACCAACCGACATGCCAATATATGGATTTGCTGGAGTAGAATGTCCTGTGGAAGGGATAATCAAATTACCGACCACCATAGGTACGGAACCAAGGCAAGCAACGCAGATGCTGGATTTCGTGGTGGTAAAGGCTAGTTCAACTTATAATGCTATCATGGGAAGAACAGGGATACATGCCTTTAAGGCAGTCCCCTCTTCCTACCATTCAGTCATGAAATTTCCCACCCGAAACGGGATTGGAGAAGAGAGAGGAGATTAAAAAATGGCTAGAAGCTGTTTTGTGGCCTCTTTGAGGGCAGATGGAGTCGGGGGGCAGGTTCTTCCTATTGAAGATATGGATGTTCGAGAAAATGACGAGAATAGAGGAAGGCCAGCAGAAGAATTGGTTTCGGTTCCTTTAGACCCCAAAAATCCTGAGAGGATGACTTTCATTGGAGCTACATTAGAGGAGCCCCTTAGAGGGAAGTTAGTGAAATTTTTGCAAGAAAATAGTGATGTGTTTGCATGGTCAGCAGCTGATATGCCAGGCATAGACCCGGAGTTAATTACTCACAAGCTAAACGTAGATCCAAGCCGGAAGACAGTGAAACAAAAGAAAATAAATTTTGCCTCGGAAAGACAAGAGGCTATAAAACAGGAAGTAGAAAAGCTCTTAGAGGCTGGTTTCATTGAGGAAATTCAATTTCCGGAGTGGTTAGCAAACCCTGTAATGGTGAAGAAGGCTAATGGAAAGTGGAGGATGTGTATAGACTTCACTGATCTGAATGATGCATGCCCCAAAGACTGTTTTCCGCTGCCTAGAATTGATACTTTGATTGATGCCACTGCTGGACATGAGATGCTGAGTTTCATGGATGGATTTAGTGGATACAACCAGATCAAAATACATAAGGATTACATTCCAAATGTATCATTTATCACTGACTTTGGTGTTTATTGTTATCTTGTTATGGTGTTTGGTCTCAAGAATGCAGGAGCCACCTATCAAAGGTTGGTGAATAAAATTTTTAAGGATCTTATTGGTAAGAGTATGGAAGTCTATGTTGATGACATGTTAGTCAAGAGTCTAGTAAAGACTGATCATATAACCCATTTGAGGGAAGCTTTTGAGGTCCTGAGGTACCACAAGATGATGTTGAATCCTACGAAGTGTGCTTTCGGAGTAGGATCTGGAAAATTCTTGGGACTGATGGTCTCAAAGAGGGGAATTGAGGCTAACCCGGATAAAATAAAGGCGATCCTGGATATGGAACCACCAAAAACTGTCAATGATGTTCAAAAGCTCACAGGAAGGGTTGCTGCGCTAGGACGATTCATCTCCAAGTCAGGAGACAAGTGTTTGTCATTCTTCAAGTCACTAAAGAGCATCAAAGACTTTGTATGGAGTGAGGAATACCAGAAGGCATTTGAAGAGTTAAAGAAGTATATGGCCCAGGCCCCGTTGTTGGCCAAGCCAGTTCTGAGTGAAGTTTTATTCTTGTACTTGGTTGTTTCAGAGAGCCCCTTGAGTGCGGTGTTGGTTAAGGAGGAGCTAAAAGTCCAGAAACCCGTGTATTATGTCAGCAAAATTCTGCATGGTGCTGAATTAAATTATTCAACTATTGAGAAATTTGCTCTAGCCTTGGTAATGGCTTCAAGAAAACTGCGTCCTTACTTTCAGGCTCATCAGATTGAGGTGCTAACGAATCAGCCACTGAGAAATATCATTCACAGTCCCAAGGCAAGTGGGAGATTGATTAATTGGGCAATAGAGTTGGGAGAGTTCGATCTCAAGTATAAGCCACGTACGGCCATAAAAGCCCAGGCACTAGCGGACTTCGTGGTGGAATGTACCATACCCAACCAAGAAGTCGGGGGGCAGGAAGATACCATACCTCAAGACAAGGGAGTCGATAATGGACACAGAGAGAAGGATGATAAGGAGAAAGAATATTGGGTTCTCTATTTTGATGGAGCATCAAAAACAAATTCCAGTGGAGCAGGGTTGGTTTTGCAAAGTCCTGATGGGTTCTTAATTGAGTATGCTATGAAGCTAGACTTCCCAACCACAAACAATGAGGCAGAGTATGAAGCCCTGATAGCTGGCCTTGGTCTAGCTGGGACACTTAGAGTCAAAAACTTAAAAGTCCGTGGAGACTCGAAGCTGATCATATCCCTGGTAAAGGGAGAATTTGAGGCAAGGGATGATACGATGGCTAAGTATGTCCGCCTAGTAAGGGCTGTGATGACCCAATTTAATGAATGCCTTGTTGAACACATTCCAAGGGAAGAAAATGCTAAAGCAGATGCGCTATCAAAGTTTGCTTCATCTGAGATAGAAGAAAGTTCAGGAAGTGTGTACTTCCGTGTTTTGAAGACACGAAGCATAGATGTTAAGCTTGTGGCTCCTATAGGCCTGGGGACGTTCTGGATTGATCCCATTAAGGCTCATATTCAAACCGGTTGGTTGCCAAGCGATGCAACTGAAGCATGGAAGTTAATTGTTCGAGCACTAAGGTACTCTTTAATAGATGGGATTCTTTACAAAAGATCTTTCGTGATTCCCTACTTAAGGTGTCTCAGGCCCGATGAGGCACGCTTGGCTCTTGAGGAAGTGCATGAAGGTATTTGTGGGCAACACTTGGGGGGCAGGGCCTTGACTCATAAGATAACCCGTTTAGGCTTCTATTGGCTAGAAATGATGGCTGATGCCAAAGAATATGTGAAGAAGTGTGATCACTGTCAGAAGCATGCACCAGTTGTTAGACAACCCCCCGAGATGCTGACCTCTATCAACTCGCCTATTCCCTTTGCTATGTGGGGGATGGATATTCTAGGACCTTTCTCTATGGCCATGGCGCAAAGAAAGTTTCTGATTGTAGCCATTGATTATTTCACCAAGTGGATTGAAGCCAAGCCCTTGGCCAATATCACAACTAAGTAGGTTGCACAATTCCTGTGGGAAAACATTATGTGCCGATATGGAATTCCCCGTATCCTCGTCACTGACAATGGAACACAATTCAACAATGAGGAATTCAAGAAGTATTGTGAAGAAAATGAAATTGAGTTACGGTTCACCTCTGTGGCTCACCCGCAAGCCAATGGGCAAGCGGAGGTAGCAAATCGGATAATACTGAATGGACTAAAGAAGAGGATCGAGAAGTCAAGAAATAATTGGGTGAATGAAATACTTCCAATATTATGGTCCTACAGGACTACCTGTAGAGTCACGACAGGAGCAACTCCCTTCATGTTGGCATATGGGGCAGAAGCAGTTGTTCCAGTAGAGATATCATATTCCTCTCCAAGGATTCAGGCTTTCAATACAGAAGAAAATGAAGAAGGGCAGAGGTTAGCCCTGGATTTAATCGATGAAGTGCGAGATAAGGCACATGCAAAGATAGTAGAATATCAGAAAAAGGCTTCATTCTACTACAACCTAAGGGTTAAAGAGAGGTTTTTCAAACAAGGTGACCTAGTCTTGAGAAAGATAGAAGCTTCTGGTGTCGGACAAAAAGGAAAGCTTGCCCCGAATTGGGAAGGGCCGTACAAAGTCAAGAGCCTTCAGGGTAGAGGAACCTACAAGCTGGAAACTATGGATGGTTTTGAAGTCCCGAGAACCAGGCATGCACAAAACCTGAAGGTTAACTATATGTAAGATAGTCGAAGTATGATTCTTGTTGTCATTATGACAAGTAGGTTTAAAAGCACCTTGAAGCTTTGCTTGCGTAGGACTTTATATTCTATTAGAGTTTACATTGTCAAGTTATTATTGATTAGGGTCGAACCCATGCTATGTAAGGTTTTGGAAAACCAGACTTCGTATTAAAGAGTTTGAAATTATTTCTCAATCTAAGGATGCTTAAAGTTTAGTGCATATTAAGTATTGTAAAGAAGAAAGAGGCAAATAAGGAAAACAACATATCTAATATAGCCCCGAAGGGTAACAACTTCTGACAAACTAAATTCACATATTGTCTCGAAAAAAAGATATACAAAAAAAAACTTAGGCCTCGGAAGGCTGAGATTCTTCGGAACCACTATCCGAGGTCTCCTCGGACGTCTCAGTGGTCCCTTCAGAAGTCCCTGCAGAGGTTCCGTCAGAACTGCCTTCAGATACTTTGGAGGATGCGGGAGACACTGGATTCTGAGGCGCAGCCCTTGGAGGCACTTCGACCCTGATCTTCTTCGCAGCAGGCGCAGGATCTTCTTCGGATGAAGCCTCCTCCTCCCCAGAACTGAACTCCAGTTCTTTCCTCTTGTGGCCTGGGCTCCCTGAAGGGCCATCTTTGATCATATCAGCTAGCTTGTTAGTAATACCCCCAAGCTCCGGAACTCGCACAGGGCAAGGGAAGGAGGACTGCTCTAGGACTTCCGGAAATTCATCTTGGATGGCCTCCACAGCAGCATCCCAGCCCTTCTTATAGCTAACTGGGTGTAGGAGGGCATCGTGCTCCACCATCAAGTCCTTGAACTCCTGGGTGTCCATCCAGCCATCAAAGGCTTTATCCTTCTGCGCCTTCAGAATAACATTTTCTGCCCGGGCTGTTTCCAGGTCAGAAGTGGAAGAGGCCAGTTGAGCTTCAAGTGCCTCTATTCTCTGGTTGGCCTCCTCCAACTTCTTGTTAGCATCTTCCAGGCCAACCTTCCAGGCATAAATTACCTAATGTATGAATCAAGGCATGTGCACCAAATACAAGTGTCAATCACTATATCTGGATTAAGAACCTAAGCAATAATAATATCATATAATCTTAGTTCTTCTTTATTTTCAGAATAAAAGAACTTTTCTATTATTTCGATCATGTTCAGTATGGACAAGTATTATTCAATAATCTAGATAAACTATTTCCAAATAATACTTCAGTCATTCCAGTGGTTTGTCTAACACCACTTAGACTATGAACCTTTTACTATATTATATAAGGAATCTGACAATCTAATCTTCTGCTATCCCATTTAATACTAGATTGTCTATAATATATAATATGTATATTGTGAAAACATGCATTCAAGATTCTCAAAAGATTATTATATACTTCAAACGAATAGTTCAGTATATACCCTAACAATCTCCCACTTATATTTAAGCTATTCTTTGAGTATATCAGTGTTTATTACAATCAATTTACCACCAACTATATAACTAAGTGACCAAGTGTCTGACTCCTATCTTTTCCACATGCTCCTGAAAAGCCTTAGCTTGTAAGCTCTTTATGAAAGGATCTGCCCGGTTATCCTTTGACGCTATATCAGCCACAATAATATCTCCTCGCTTAACGAACTGACATGAGGTGATACTTACGCTCTAAGTGTTTCGCTTCCTTATGGGCCTGTGGCTCCTTGGTATTCGCCACTGCACCAGTATTATCACAATAAATCATGATTTGGCATGGCAAATCAGGAACTACATCCAAATCCAGCAGGAAGTTTCGGAACCATAGAGCCTCTTTGGCTGCCACATACTCAGCTTCCATGGTTGAGTCTGCAATGCATTTCTGCTTTACACTCCTCCATATTACGGCTCCACCTCCCAAGGTAAAAACACATCCCGAGGTGCACTTTCTCTTATCCGTATCTGGTCTGGAAATCTGAATCGGTATATCTCAGAGGCAAGAAATTCGAGGACCTGTAAACTAACATATATTCCTTAGTCCTATGCAAGTACTTGAGTATTGTTTTTACTACACTCCAATGTTCATGTCCTGGGTTAGACTGGTATCTGCTAACCATGCCCACGATAAAACAGATATCAGGCCTCGTACATAACATGACATACATTAGGCTTCCGCATGCTGACGTATAAGGAACTACCTTCATGTTCTCTATCTCCTTAGGTGTCGAAGGACACTGACTCTTTGATAGAGAAACTCCATGTCTAAAAGGTAAAAATTACCCTTCTTGGAGTCCTACATATTAAAACGAGCTAATACATTATCTATGTAGGGCTCTTGAGATAAAGCCAACATCCTTTTCTTGCGATCCCTTATAACTTTGATCCCAAAGATGTATGCCGCTTCACTTAAGTCCTTCATTTCGAATTGTTTGAACAACCATGTCTTTATTGAAGATAACATCTTAACATTGTTTCAAATGAGTAAAATGTCATCAACATATAGCGCTAGAAAAACCATTGCATTTCCCTCACATCTCTTATACACGCATGCTTCTCTTAAACTTTGATCAAACCCATACGACTGAGCTGCCTGATCAAAATGAATGTTCCAATACCTAAAAGCTTGTTTAAGTCCATGAATAGACTTCTTAAGCTTATATACAAGATGTTCTTGGCCTTCTTTAATGGATCCCCCTAGTTGCTGCATATAGATGGTTTCTTCAAGACTTCCATTAAGGAAAGCTGTCTTGACATCCATTTGCCAAATCTCATAATCGAGATGAGATGCTATAGATAAAAGAATACAGATTGACTTAAGCATGACCACTGGCGAAAAGGTTTCCTCATAATCGATACCTTCTTTCTGAGTATACCCTTTCTCAACAAGTCTTGCTTTCCAGGCTTTCACCTTTTTATCTAATCCTCTCTTTTTATTGTAGATCCACTTACATCCAATGGATTTTACACCTTTGGGTGATTGCACGAGCTCCCAGACCTGATTACGATACATCGATTCCATCTCAGATTCCATTGCTTTTCGTCAAAGATCTGCATCTTTGTCTTGTAGTGCATCTTCGTATGTCCTGGGATCATCATCATGTTCACCAGAGGCCAAGTCCGAAGACTCTCCCAAAAATATGAATCTATCAGGATGACGAACAACCATCCCACTACGACGAGTCACTAGTGCGGTATTGGTGACATGTTGTGCATTTTGTTGTGGCTGTTCTACTTGTACTATCGGATTCTGGGTATTATCTGTCCCTCCCACTAGTTCCTCTAAAACGACACTACTTATGGGTTTGTAATTCATTATATAGTCTTGCTCTAAGAATCTAGCATTTGTGCTTACATTGACATCCCGATTCTTCGGACTATAAAATAAATAACCTTTCGTTCCCATGGGTTAGCCTACAAACAGCCTTACTTCTGTATGAGATTCTAACTTAGTCGAGTTCCTGTTCAACACATGTGCTGGACAATCCCATATCTGAATGTATCTTAGACTTGGTTTGTCCCCGGTTCACAATTCTAAGGGGGTTTTAGGAACCAATTTAGAAGGTACTAGGTTTAGAAGATAAGCTGTTGTTTCTAAGGCATGTCCCCAAAATGACTTGGGTAAATCTGAATAACTCATCATCGATCTAACACTTTCTAAAAGAGTCCGGTTCCTTCTTTCTACTACACCATTTTGTTGGGGTGTGCCTGGTGTAGTCAACTGGGATTCTATCCCATTCTCTGATAAATATTCCCTAAATTCTCCAACCAAGTATTCGCCACTTGATACTTTCACCAAGTCACTTCTCCATTTTAGCTTTGTCCTCTTTGAACTTCTCAAAGCACTCAAACTTACGGTGCAACAAATTAACGTACCCATATCTAGAATAATCATCAACGAATGTGACGAAATACTCATAACCACCTCTTGCTTGGATATTCATGGGTCCACATAAATCAGTATAAACCAATTCTAACACCTCTTTGGCTCTATTCCCCTTTGCCTTAAAATTCTTATTAGTTATTTTACCTTCCAAGCAGGATTCACAAATTGGAAATGATTCCACTGCCAATGAGCTTAAAGGCCCGTCTACTACCAGTCTTTGAATCCTTCTCAAGTTAATATGACCTAATCTCAAGTGCCAACGATATGTTTGGTTCAAACTAGAAGGTTCCTTTCTTTTAATAGATGTAGAAGACGTGTTGTTTAATTCCCTATATTGTAGTTGCAGTGCAGGTTGACTAGGATTAATTATATACAAATTGTCTTGCAATGTACCAGAATATAATTCATTTATTCATCATGATAGAAACATTACGATCCAAACAAACATTATAGCCATCCATAGCAAGCTTAGAAACCGAAATTATATTTCTTCTAAATGAAGGTACATAAAGACAATTGTTCAAAACAAAAATCCTATGAGAACTAAAAGATAAATGAATAACTCCTATTGCAACTACTGCTACTTTCGTATCATCTCCCATGAACACGTATATCTCACCATCTCTAAGCGTTCTCGATAGTTGGAATCCCTGCATATAATTATAAACATGATCAGTGGCTCCTGTATTTACACACCAAGTGCTCGTAGATATAGCCGCTATATATATTTCTGTAACTAGAGAAAGAGACATACCGGTGTTGTTTATCTTCCTAGGAAGAGGACAATCCTGTTTCCAGTGACCTGACTGCTTGCACCTGAAGCACTTTTCCTTAGGCTTTTTCACACCACCTTGAACTCCCATTGTATTCGTAGCTTTCTGTGTCTGAGTTTTCTTCTTCTTCTTCTTACCTTTCGGTTTAGAGGGAGAACCTTTCTCAACCACATGCACTTGAACATTCTGCCGAAATAATCCTTCAGCTGCCTGAAGTTTTGTCAGAAGTTCCGCAAGACTATACAACCTCTTGTTCATGTTGTAATTCAAGCAAAACTCCTCAAAACTCTTAGGCAAGCTCATAAGTACAATGTCAATCTGGGTTTCCTCGTCAAGTTTAGCACCAAGGATCTCTATCTCATTCATATGAGACATCATCTTGAGAACATGATCCCTTACAGGTGTTCCTTCAGTCATCTGAGTGTTCATTAAAGCCTTCATGGCTACTTTCCTAGCAGCCCTATTCTGATCTCCAAAAAGTTCCTTAAGATTAAAAAGCATATCCGAAGTTGTGGCCATAGACTGATGCAGATGCTCCAAAACACCCGACATTGCTGCCAGAATGTAATATCGTGACATCTCATCGGCCTTAATCCATCGCTTATAATACTCTTTCTCATCTTCAAGAGCATCAGTAGCAGGCTGATCTGCCTTGGGTTCATAAATGCAAAACTTGTACTCCTCAGCAGTCAACACAATATCCAAATTTCGTTTTCATTCAATATAGTTAGGTCCGGTAAGTTTGTTATCCTTAAGTATGGTGAACAGTGGATTAAACCCCATTGTATCTAGAGAATCATGCATAAAAACATCACATAACAAATAAAGGGTGCATTAAATATTAAGTCATATTGATTCCTCTAACAATTATTAAAATTAATGCACTAACATTTAAACACCATAAGTTTCTGGTATGTCACGATGGGTGACATGTATACCACCTAAATTTTAAATGTTACTTCAGTCCTATTACTAAATAATACGCCACGTTGGGGTGGTCAATATTATTTTTCATAGCTAAGTGTATACCATTATCAAATCTTAAATCATAATTATATCAGATGCCATCAAATGATATCTTATAATTATCCGAAATCTATGAAACATGGTACGCCATGATGTATGACATGTATACCTTCCGATATTTATTATTAATTTAAGAAGTTTGTTCTAGTAATCTCCTTAACATTCCAGAAATCATAAATTACATGTCACGATGGGTGACGTATATATAATTTATATTTGTCTCTATGTTAAATTACATACAAACAATAATGGAGACCATGGGATTTGATTTCATATCAATTCTCTCTCCCACTTAGTATTTACTTTGAGTATTTTAATCTAGATGCATCGTCCTATATATTATTTCTTCAAATTCCATATGTAATACGTAAAAAACAAAGAACACATAACATAGCAGCATACTCGCATGATTAAAGCATTTAAAACATTCCTATGTCCATGTCATTCTAGCATGCTGGGGTTAGTATCACATGACATAATAACACAGACAAGAAACACATAGTAGCAATAATCAAGATCAGCATAAACTAATAAAGCTCATTCACTATTATGGCCTCATATAAACTGATCAATGGACGTCTTGATCAACGGATGTCCTGATCAAATGATGTCCTGATCAACGGATGTCCAGATCAACGGATGTCCTCATCAACGGATGTCCTGATCAACGGATGTCATATGCAAAGTCTGCAGCTACAACAGCGAAGCTCCCCGAAATAGAATACAGCAGCGAAAAATCTCTGTTTCTTGCCGCTTAATCGCTACTATAGTTACATACAACTTAATACTACTGAACTAGCATATTCTATTACATCAGATCATAACCTTGATCAATTACAAATTGAGACTACAAGATTACTAAACTAGAATAGAAAAGACTATCACGATCAACCCTCGCGATTTACAACAAAACCACGATAAACCATGTGGATCTTAACCATAATAAAATAACCAAGATTAAACCACGTGGGATCCAAACACATAATTAAAACATGGCCATAATAGTGAATACCAACCTGCATCACAAAATCAATACAAGCATACCACTATATACATGTATATATAATTATGACATGGACTTCATATCATAAATGCAGAACCTCGAACCAGGCTCTGATGCCAATTGTTGAGACAACGGGATCTCGGCCCTGCGTTTTACGATATGAATTTTTCTATAGAGAATTCGAATAGAACATTAACCTTAATCGATATGGCGCAAGCGATTCAAATCCACGCCTTCTCCTGTATTCCTCGATTCTCCTTGGACGAAGTGTGGGCTTCGATCCCCCAAGGTTTACCTCTCCTGATAGCTCCGAAAATTCAAAATCCTAGCTGGCTCCTTGAGAAAAATATTTGCCTCACGCAAACCCTAGGATGTTATTTTCTGTGTTATCACACATACATGTACGCACACGTCTGTGTTGTTATCCTTATTTTCAGCTTCAGGAGAATTAGAATATTTATAGGCTACAGTAGGGAACATGGATAATTAGGTCGTGTCTCTTAATGACATTCGGGGCCAAGTCTAATGTCATTAAATATTAATTCAATCCACTAAAGTATTAATATTTGCACTACTTTTCCTAATTCCGTAAATTAAATATTTATTTCATCTCTCATATTATTTTCTTATTAAATCATCATATTTAAGATATCGCATGTTCATTGATTGAATTAATTTCTGATAATCAATTTAATCAATATCTTATATCCTTGATCATCCACTCATCCTCATAATTGTGCAAGAACAAATGTGCCAGCAAGACTAAAGCATAATTATCTTTATGAGCTTTCAAGAGGACATCATCACCCGAAACTATTCTTTAGACATGGTTTCCTTTTATAGTCAATATCCCACTCTGTATATAATGTCATTGCCCAATACATAAATTCGCAATTTAAAATAAATTATTTAATGTATGAATCAAGGCATGTGCACCAAATACAAGTGTCAATCACTATATCCGGATTAAGAACCTAAGCAATAATAATATCGTAGAATCTTAGTGCTTCCTTATTGTCAGAAAAAATAACTATTCTACTATTTCGATCTTGTTCAATATGCACAAGTATTATTCAATAGTCAAGATAAACTATTTCCAAATAATACTTCAGTCGTTCCAGTGATTTGTCTAACACCACTTAGACTATGAACCTTTTACTATATTATATAAGGAATCTGACAATATAATCTTCTCCTATCCCATTTGATACTAGATTGTCTATAATATATAATATACAGACATTGTGAAAACATGCATTCAAGATTCTCAAAAGATTATTATATACTTCAAACGAATAGTTCAGTATATACCCTAACAACCTCCCACTTATACTTAAGCTATTCTTTGAGTATATCAGTGTTTATTATAATCAATCCACCACCAACTAGTGTTTATTATAATCAATCCACCACCAACTATATAACTATGTGACCAAGTGTCTGACTCCTATCGCTTCCACGTGCTCCTGAAAAGCCTTAGCTGGTAAGCTCTTCGTGAAAGGATCTGCCCGGTTATCCTTTGACGCTATATCAGCCACAATAATATCTCCTCGCTTAACAAACTGACGTATGAGGTGATACTTACGCTCTATGTGTTCGTTGCCTTATGAGCCCGTGGCTCCTTGGTATTCGCCACTGCACCAGTATTATCACAATAAATCGTGATTTGCCGTGGCAAATCAGGAACTACATCCAAATCCAGCAGGAAGTTTAGAAACCATAAAGTCTCTTTGGCTGCCTCACTGGCTGCCACATACTCGGCTTCCATGGTTGAGTCTGCAATGCATTTCTGCTTTACACTCCTCCATATTACGGCTGTACCTCCTAAGATAAAAACACATCCTGAGGTGGACTTTCTCTTATCCCTATCTGTCTAGAAATCTGAATCGGTATATCCCAGAGGCAAAAAATCCAAGGAACTATAAACTAATATATACTCCTTAGTCCTACGAAAGTACTTAAGTATATATTCCATTCTCTAAATATATATATTCTAGGAATCCAAGGTCCCAACCAAGCATCACTCTTATCTAACAGCATTCTCAGGCATGAGCTTTCCTCACAAGCAGATGGATCCCTGTTTTGCTAGTCCTACATAAGGAAATAGAAGCATAAATATTACAGGAAAATTGGACCAAATTTAAAAAATGGGCGACAACTATACCTTGCAACAATACTTTAACATGAAAGTACTAATCCCCCATAATAAAGGCAATAGCAACAGACATGTCTATAAATACCTAAAAGGCGTCATGCATATCTGAATAATTTGTTGGTGGTCACTCTTATATGTCATTGGATCAAAAAGGGACGAGTAAGCTATTAATATTCTGATTGTGAAAAAGTCCAATGCCTTATTTATATTAGGTTGTTCCTTTGCAGATAAAAAAGTTACATAGGACAAAGCGATGATCCAATAACATGTTACAGTTAAATATTTAAAATGTAAAAAATTGTTACTAATATATTTTTATATATCAAGGCTAACGAAGATTCTTAGAACTTCTCCATACACACTCAGGTATAGTAGCACATGTTGAAGCAAAATTTTCTGGTTCACATCACCAGGAGAAAGAAAGCTTTTTATGAATGCTGTAAGTGCATCGATGGAAGCAGCCCACACACTACAAGAAGAAGTTCAAGATATGATTATGGATTAATAAACCTTGAAAGAAGGCTGATAATAGGGACTCCATCCCAGCATTTATCTATCTTTTTATTAATTGCCATGAATAAACCTGAAATATACATAGCAGTAGGAGACATAAAAACAGATAAATGTACTGTTATTACAAAAGGATGTGATAATCCCAGATCACCCCGGGGCCTTCTCCTTGTAGGGCCCCAACTCAAACTCCTTTTAGGCTGTGACGACGGCCGTGTGTGGTGTAGCTGTAGGGTGGGAACCTACAAAACAGAACCGGAGGGGGGTGGCGTCCCCGCGGCACCTCCGGCGTGAGGATGAGAAAGGGTTTTGAGGAGAAGAAGGGCAAAGTTGGGATTATGCAGATATATTTGTGAGGAGTACGTGTGTGCATGTAAGTATATGTGAGAGAGAGAGTATAAAAGCTTGTAACCTGTAATCTTCCTTTTGTTCTACCTTTTATAGGTCTCCTACTAGGGTTTAGGGGTTTGTCCCTTTTCATCTGGAGCGTAGGTTGGCCTTTTGGACTGTAGGGCATCTGGACGCCTGGGATGCGTCAGAGTACTATCAGATCTGGACCGTAAGAACATCCTGGATTCCGGGTGCCTAGAAGGTGGTAATGTTGCCACGTGTCCTGGGCTTATCAAGGTCAACGCTGAATACGTCAGAGTACTATCAGATCCAGAGCGTAGGAACGTTCTGGATCCCGGGAACCTGGATGGTGGTGATGCCGTCACGTGTCCTGGGATCTTATGTTTGGGCCCTGGGCGTCTTTAATTGGGCCTGACTTATTATGGGCTATCATTTGCCCCCCACTCCCTTATGCGGGTTTATCCGGATGGGGGAGTAAAGTAATTGCCTTTGTGCTGCGGCGCCTTTGCAAAGCTTTGGGGGTTGTTTGATTCGCTGCCCCCTAACCCCGGGGTCAAATGGGGATGAGACTCCGGGGTTATCTTGGTTAGTCATTTGATTTTAGTTCAAGGTGGGATTCCTTGAAATACTTTGGAAAATTTTGGGGGTTTGATTTGTTGCCCCCTAACCCCGGGGTCAAATGGGGCTGAGACTCCGGGGTTGACTTGGTTAGTCATTGAACTTGAGCTTTAAGGTGGGATTCCTTGAAATGCTTAGAAAGGTTTTGGGGCTTTGATTTGTTTTGCTGCCCCCTAACCCCGGGGTCAAGTGGGGATGAGACTCCGGGGTTGACTTGGTTAGTCATTTGATTTTAGTTCAAGGTGGGATTCCTTGAAATGCTTAGAAAGGTTTTGGGACTTTGATTTGTTTCGCTGCCCCCTAACCCCGGGGGATGAGACTCCGGGGTTGACTTGGTTAGTCATTTGATTTTAGTTCAAGGTGGGATTCCTTGAAATACTTTGGAAAATTTTTTTGGGGGTTTGATTTGTTGCCCCCTAACCCCGGGGTCCAATGGGGATGAGACCCATTCGATTTGTCCGGACTCTGAAAAGCTGTTGCTGCGAATCTGGGATGTCAGGCGGCTGTTGGGATTCCAGCCGGGGTCAAAGATATACACGTTTTATGCATATCTTTTGAGTGTACAGTTTTTATTTCCCCCCCCCCTTTTTTTCCGAAAAAGACGCGCCCACGTAATGATTACGTGACAGTTCATGTAATAACTGCTGTGCAGTTACTTTTTGGGGCTAATTGGGTTCTACCACATGGGCGGGGGGTTAATTTTCACTTGCAAAAACCTTTCACATGTCCCCCTTCCTTCTATAAATACCGTCCTCTTTCCATTCTTTTTTCTTTTACGCGATAAAGGAGTTTGAGAGAAAGACCGAAAAATCGAAACTTTTGGAGATCCATTTCTGCGAGTTCGAAGCCTTCTTCTTTGTCCTGCTTACTTGTAAGCTCTTCATTCTTCTGTTCTTTCATTTATTTTCTTTTGTTTTCACAATGCATGTCACTAATTTGTGCGAGTTGTTGCGCCTTTCTCCATTATTTTTGCAACTGCTTTCTCCATTATTCTCGAGTTTATGTAGTTGTGTGGGTTTTGTATGTTTTTCACAGTGGTTCTGCATTTGATTTGTGAGAATATCATAAGTTTTGTCATTTTATCATGCGAAAATATGGGTTTTTGGTAGCTTTGTGTGTGAATAAGTGGGTTCTTGTAGTGTAAATAGTTGTAGAGCCCGGGGTGTGTTCTTGATATCTGCTTTTGGTTGTATATGTATGTATATGCTGCAGATCTTGTTTTTGGGGTAAGATACGTACATGATTTGTTTCTAAACTTGTTCTGTTTTTTGTCTTGTTTTGTTGTTGGGTTCGGGTTTGGCATTGACTCCGGGGTGCGTTTACATAGACACATGTAGTATATTCCAGGTAGTCGTTTTAAACGTATTGCTACTCTTAGGAATCGGTATCCCGAGCGTCCTGTCGGGTTAGGTGAACTTAACTCCTTCTACCCCTCTTCCTCTTCTAGTTGTAGTTCAGTAGAGATGCCTCCCCGGGTTGACCAGCCTCAACAAGTTTTAGCTCAGACCCTAGTATTAGGTCCCGGGGGTACCTTATCGAATCCGGATGGGTCGTGGGAGGATGTAGATGAATATTTTGTGCAGTGCCGAGTGAATCCCAAGCCCATGAGCTTTTATTACAGAGATTTATCCGAGGCATATGGGGGCCCGGATGGTTTAGGAGGCCGGAAGCCTTATAATGAGGATGAGATGGATAAGAAGTTCTTCACCACCCTGGGGACTAGGTACGAGTGTGGGGCGGTTCATAGAGAGGTCCAGGAGAAATACATAGACACCGAGGTAGATGGTGCCCTTAGGCTTGCCTTTAACCTTGATGACACATACCAGTGGAGATGTCCTGAGGAGCATGAAAGGGTATACCACAGACCAGAGGGGGATGGGTTGGAATTCCGTTGGAGCATCTCCGGGGCATGCGCCTCGGATTACATCAGTTCACCAAATCCCTATGCTGGGATGTTTATGGTATCCCTTTTACTCAGCTAGCCCCGAACTCGGTGAAGTGGATCAGCTGGTTTTTAGCTTGCTATCATGCCAAAAATTACCTCCCCACCTTCAAACTTTTTCATCATATTTTTAAAATTAAGAGATCCACCTCTTGGCCGATTTACGAGTTCATGTTTAGGATAGAGGATTGTGGGTATCCCTCTGATAAGATGGTGCTCCCGGTTAGTATGTTGACGCCGCTTAAGGGATGGCACCGGGAGTTTATTTTTGTCCGGGGTGGGGATCTGGAGTTCATGCCACTCCATAAACTTGCAATTAAAACAGATAAGTTTCCGGTCCAGCGGCTCGGGCAAGCAACTCTCGCGATGGTTTATCCCTTCTGTGGGGCACTTGGGACGCAGTGGACCCGGGACTATTTTACTAGGAATGAGAACATGCATGCTGCCGGATGTAAGTCTATTTCCTTAGCTTTATTTTGATACTGTAACTTTTATTGACTGCTTGTATCCGGGACTGATATCTTATTGTTTTCCTTTTCAGGCATTCCGAAGTTAATTCCCTATCCTCCTAATATGTCTGCCCAACTTAAAGATCTTTCGGACAAATTGCGAAGGATTGGGGGAATGACGAGCGTGGATGTTGGGAAGAAGAAGGTTGGAGAGGGTGATGATGCGGCCCGGAAGGCGGCGCCGTCTCGCCAGGGGAGGACAACAATCGTGATCAACGAGCCCCGGGCCGAGGACATGCAGCAGGGGAATGTGATAAGAGTTCCAGCACCTCGAAAAAGGAAGGGCGCCCCCGCGGGTTCCGGGGACAAGAGTGATGATGTTTCTGAGGGTCCGGTTTCAAAGAAGGCTGCTATTGATCTGGCCCCGGACACTCCGGAAACTCTGAAGGCCCTGCTTGCAAGTTTTACCCCGGAGACTCGCCGGAGGGAGTTGTTTGAGAATTATGCCAGCACGGCGGAGAGGAAGAAATACAGGAAGGAGCCCCTTGATGACTTCCTGGTCGGGCTTCAGGAGGACATCACTGCTGTAAGCCTTTTTCTGGTTTTCTTCTTGTACTCTTGTCTTTGTGTTGCCTAATCATGACTTTTAATGTTTTCAGGCTAACTCCCGGGTTGCTGGACTGGTTTGCATAACCCGGAGCCTTCAGGCGAAGGCTGATGCTGCCGAAGTCTATCAAGTTGAATCCGAGCGGCTATCCCGGGAGATCCAGGAGTTGAAAGAGGCCAGTGCAAGGGAGGCTGCTCCTCATAAGAAGATTCTGGATGAGATCCGGGAGAGGCAGGACCGGGCTGAAGCTTCTTTCCGGGAGATGAGGTCTGAAAATCAGAAGTTGAAGGATGATCTTGCCGCCCGGCCTACTCTCGAGGAGGTTTTGGCAAGGTTCCGGGGAACTCCTGCGTATTTCGAAGAGCTGAATGACAAAGCGCTTGAGAAGATCCAGATTTGCTGGAATGTTGCTTCGAAGTATCTCGGCGAGGAGCCCCATGGTACAATAGACGTCTTCCTGGAGAAGTATATAGAAGAGGAGACCCGTTTGGAGCAGGAAAAGGAAGCTGTCCGAGCAATGGAGTCCGGTGCTGGGACGTCCAGCAGTGTTCCCTTCTTCTCCGGGTCGCCTCTTGCTGAACAGCCTCCCGTGCCAGAGGGTGATCCAGAGCAGCCTCCTTCGCCTCCCGCCGACTCTGTCGTTTGAAGCTTGAAGACTTTTCCATGTTTTGGCATGTAATTTCTATTTCCTTATTTTTAGCTTAAGTCATTCCGAACTAAGTCTTTTGGCTTTTTAGACGATTGTAATTTGAATCTTGATTTGCCCCCCGGGGTGTGTTTTTCCGGGGTAGTTTAATGTTATTATGCTTTGTTTCCTTTATATTGATTTGCATGTTTAGAGCTTCAGACTTGGACACATGGGCTGTGTTTTTGTGGACCCCGGGATGGGGTAAAATTTTTTGACTTGCTAAAATTTTTGAAGTACACATGGGCTGTGTCTTAGTGGACCCCGGGATGGGGTAAAATTTTAACTTTACTAAAATTTTATGAATACTCATGGGGTTGAGTTTTTATAGGACCCCGAGTAGGGGTAATTTTCAACTTGATAGAAAAATATTTTATAAATACATGTGGGTTGTGTTTTGCGGACCCCGGGGTGGGGTAATTCTCAATTTAATGAAAATTTTAAGTACACATGGGCTGTGTTTGTTTAAATTTGATAGCAAATAAAGGAACGTAATGAAATTGGTTCAAGTTATGGGACGCTTAAAGTAGAGTTTTCCATTCATATTAAAAGCAAAAATTACATTCTGGGGTGAATGAGGACAATGCTTACATCAAAATATCACAGTATAGATGTAGATGTGTTTCCAGAGTGTGCACCTTTTTCTCATTGGTAGAATTTCCTTAGGCGGGTTCCATGCCAGATATTGGGGACCTCGGTTCCGCTGAGGTAGTTCAGCTTGTAAGTTCTCGGACGGATCACTTCTTTGACTATATAAGGGCCTTCCCAGTTTGGCTGCAGTTTTCCCTAGTTAGTTGGGTCCGAGGCTTCAGTGTCCCGGAGTACTAGATCTCCTGCCACATATTCCCGTATTCTGGCTTTCTTCACAAAGTAAAGCTTTGTTTTTTCCTTGTAGCTTTCCATTTTTTCTACGGCCCGATCTCTTACCTCATCCAGGAATTCGAGGTTGGTCCTGAGGCCTTCTATGTTGGAGACCTCGTCAAAGTTGGTCACTCTATGAGAAGGGGATCCGGTCTCTACCGGTAACCGGGCTTCAGTACCGTAGACGAGCTTGAATGGAGTCTCCCCGATTCCCGTCCGGGGGGTAGTTCTGTATGACCATAAAACCTTCAGGAGTTCATCCGACCAGTTCTTTTTAGAGTCTTCCAGTCTCTTTTCCAGGCCTCGGAGTATAGTTCTGTTTGTGACCTCAACTTGTCCATTCCCTTGTGGATGGGCAACAGATGCTTTTTTGTGCCTAATCCCGAGCTCTTTCAGATAGGTTTCAAAATCTGAACCCACGAACTGTGGACCATTGTCCGAGATTAAGACCATCGGGATCCCGAACCTCATTACAATCATGTCCACAAACTTGATGCAGTCTTGCTGGTTAATGGTTCTCATAGCCTTGGCCTCCGCCCACTTAGTTATATAATCTATTGCTACCAGAACATAATAGAGATCCCCTTTTGCTCAAGGGAAGGGGCCCATGATGTCAATTCCCCATACAGCGAATGGGATCGGTGAGAGAACGGATCCCGGGAGGCTTGAACCCTGTTTTGGTACGTTGCTGAACTTCTGGCACTTACTGCATTTTTTGACATAGGCGACTGAATCAGCGTGGATTGTTGGCCAGTAATAGCCTTGTCTGATGACTTTATAGGCTAGAGCTTTAACCGCTAGGTGATCCCCGCAGATCCCTTCATGAACCTCCCGGAGGCAGTAATCCGCTTCCTCCGGATCAACGCACTTTAGAGTTGGTGCAGAGAAGGTTCTCCGGTATAACTGATTGTCTTCTGGAAAGAAGCGTGCAGCCTTATACTTGAGGTACTGGGCTTTGTTCTGATCTTCCGGCAGGGTACCATCCTTGAGGTAGGCTATGTAAGGCATCATCCAATTCTCCGGGTTGCTAACACATAATACTTCTTGTCGATCGGTGCTGGGGGCTCCGAGCTCCTCGAAGTAAACCGAGCTACTTAAATCTGAAGTATTCTGGATGAGCTTGGACAGCTCGTCTGCTTTCGCATTTTCTTCTCTATTTATCTGCAAGATGGTCGAGTCCGGGATGGTTTCCAGGATTGCTCTAACCATTTCCTGATATCGGGCCAATTTAGGATCTTTTGCGACATATTCACCATTGGTTTGTCTTACCACAATCTGAGAATCGCTGTAGATTGTTAAACTCCTTACTCCAAGGGATTTAGCTAGCCTGAGCCCGGAGAGTAGGGCTTCATATTCAGCCTGGTTATTTGTTGCTTTGAAGGTGAAGGTGATGGCCAGCTGAATTGCGAATCCATCCGGGCTGGAGAGGATCAGACCGGCTCCGCACCTTTCGGCTGTAGCCGAGCCATCAATATGTAGCGTCCAAAGATCCCGGTTGTTAGACTCTTTTTCTCCTTTGGAACTGGTTTCAGGCGTTTCTGGGGTTTCTGGGGTTTCTGGAAAAGTACATTCCATGACAAACTCGGCCAACGCCTGGGCTTTTATGGTTGTCCTCGGGATGAATTTGATATTGAACTGGCTCAATTCAATTGCCCAATTGACTAACCTCCCGGAGGTGTCCGGCTTGTGGATGATTTTGCGAAGTGGTTGATTAGTGATTACTCTGATTTCCCTGCCTTGGAAGTATTGTCTTAGCTTTCTGCTCGAGTGTACGAGGGCCAGTGCGAATTTTTCCAAGTTTGGGTACCGGGTTTCGGCATCTTTCAGGACTTGGCTCGCATAGTATACCGGGGTCTGCGTCTCATTCTCCTCCCGGATGAGTGCGGAGGATACTGCTCTTTCCCCGGCTGCGATGTAGAGGTAAAGGGGCTCCCCGGGCTTTGCTTTTGATAAAATAGGCGGGTTCATCAAATGTCGCTTTAATTCCTCAAATGTTTTTTGACAGTTCGGGGTCCAGTCGATTATCTTTTTGTTCTGGGCTCCTTTTAACAGTTCGAAGAATGGTAGGCATTTCTCTGCCAACTTTGGGATAAATCTTCGAAGTGCTGCTAGGCATCCTGAGAGCTTTTGGATGTCTTTTTGAGTTCGGGGAACTGTCATTTCCATTATAGCTTTGATCTTCTCCGAATTGGCCTCTATTCCTCTTTCACTGACCAGAAAACCCAAAAACTTCCCGGAAGGGACCCCGAACGTGAATTTCTCCGGGTTCAGCTTCATGTTGTACTTCCTCAAGTTGTCGAAACAGTCTCGAAGGTCCTGGATGTGCTCTGAGATTGTGACCGACTTGGAGATCATATCATCAACGTAAGATTCCATGTTCCTGCCCAGTTGCTATTTAAAGATGGTATTCATCATTTTTTTGGTATGTTGCTCCGGCGTTGATTAACCCAAACGGCATCATGACAAAAGCGTAGACGGCCCGGTGTGTGATGAATGCCATTTTTGCAATGTCTGCCGGATTCATCCTGACCTGGTTGTAACCCGAGAAGGCATCCATAAAACTTAACATAACATGGCCCGAGGTCGCGTCTATCAGCTGGTCGATATTGGGCAGGGGGTAAGAATCTTTAGGACACGCTGAATTGAGGTTTGTATAATCCACGCACATTCGCCACTTGCCATTGGGTTTTTTGACCAGCACAACGTTTGCTAGCCAGTCCGGATACTTAATTTCACAGATATATCTGCCTTTAACAACTTCTCGACTTCTTGGTCGATTGCCTGTTGCCTTTCCGGGGCGAAGTTCCTTCGCTTTTGTTTGATTGGTTTTTGCTTTGGATCTACATCCAGACTGTGCATGGCCACAGATTCATCAATCCCTGGCATGTCTTCCGGGGACCAGGCGAATACATCAGCGTGTTCTTTTAGTAGATCGATAAGCTCCCTTTGGAATGTGGTTTCCAAGCCTTTTCCGATTTTGATTTTTCGGGTGGGGTTCCCGGGTTCTAAATCTACCTCGATTGTCTGTTGGGCCGGTTCTACCTTCATCTTCTCCTTGCTCTCTACAAACTTTTGAATCCGGGCATCAGCGTTGGTTACGCTGTATCCGGAGTCTTCGATCATATTCACATCCAAACGGGTCCTTTTACTAAGGTGTTCTCGATGCTTCTTTCTGCTTTGTCCCTTGGGCAGGGACATTATTCTCTTCTGGTTTTCCGGTTCCGTTTCTGCCATGACGAGTGCTTGACCATAGCATTTACCAGCCATTTCCCTATCTCCTTTCAGTTCTCCAGTGCCTCCTGGGGTGGGGAACTTGAGTTTTAAGTGAATAGTTAAGGGGATCGCCCTGAGCTTGGTGATAGTGGGCCTACCAAGGATCATATTATATGAGGAGGTTGCGCTTATCACATAGAATTTCATCATATGGGAGACCTGTCGGGGTGCGGTTCCAAATATGATGGGAAGATAGATGATACCCCGGATTGGAATCATGGTGTTCCCGAATCCGTACAAAGGGTCTTCAAGACAGGGATCCATTCTGAGGTGTCCGAGCTCTATCCTGTTAAGTGTGTGCTCGAATACGATATTAGCAGATGAACCATTATCAACTTAAATTCTTTTTACCTCGTTGTTTGCGACGTCGAGGGTCACAACTAATGCCAAGTTGTGATCCGGATCGAGGCCCTCATAATCAGAATAAGAGAAGCAAATCGGCTCGTCCCCCCCCCGAGTCTGGATCATCATCACATCATTCTCCCGATCCGGGCTCCGCGGTGGAGAGGCTGTGCCCCCGAAAATAACATTCACCATATTTTTGCCTCTTCCCGGGGCTCTGTCTTTGTCATTCGAGCCCCTTTGAAGATACTGGTTTATGTTTCCTTTCTTGATTTGGTCTTCTATGAACATCTTGAGGGAGAAATAGTTTTCAGTAGTATGGCCATGACCTTCGTGATAGCCACAATGCTTGTCCCGGGCCCTGTTTTCGGGAGGTGCTAGCAAGGGTTTTGGCGGATAATAAAACGGTTTGCCCTTGACTTCACGCAAAACGTCGGCCCGGGGCCTGTTGAGGGGTGTCCACTCTGGTTCCGGCTTGGGTTCCTTCTTGGCCTTTTGTTTCCTTTCATTTTTTCTTGATTCAGGGTACGTTTCCCGGGGTGGGGTTCCCCGGGACTGCTGAATGTAGTTGGCTTGCCTGTCAAGCTTGTATCTCTTGTCTCTCCGGGATGACGAGCGTCGCTCCGGAGACTCGTCATCATCATGTATTCTTCTGTTCATCTTCATTGATTTGAGGAAATCATTTTCCTTTATGAACTTTGATGCCAACGTATATGCTGATGCCAGGCTTTGGGGCTCCCTATGAATCAGGTCTTTGACATAGCCTTCACAAGATATCGGGTGCAAGTTTCTTCGAAAGATGTTTACTGCCTCCTTTTCTTCTAAGTTGGAGAGTTGGTTGATTGCTTCCTGGAATCTTTTGATGAACTCCGGAAGGGGTTCCTTGCTTCTTTGTTGGATTGTTTCTAGATGACACATCTGCAGCTCGTTCATCCGGTTGGCCCTGAATCTTTTCAAAAATATCTCGCGGAAGTCTTTCCAGGAGTCCACACTCCGCGATGGTATACGGCTGAACCATTTCTGAGCGCCCCCCTTCAATGTTGATGCGAAGAATCGGCATCTAGTCAGGTCGCTGTAATCATAAATATTGGATATTTGCTCAAAATAGTTCAGATGCTCTTCAGGGTCAGCCAGCCCGTCAAAAGAGTCAAAATTGAAGTGCTTTAGCCCTGACTCTATAGGGGTGGCTTCCAGACTCTTTGTGAACGGGGTCGCTGCTGCCCCTACTTCCATGTCGCCCTCTACTTTCCTTTTAAGGTCTCGAAGGGCCCGGGCCATTTGCTCTTGCTTGGACTCCTTCTCCGGCTCTGAGTCTGAGGAAACATGAATCCGGTGGGCCTTTCTCTTTAGCTTGGCCTCCTCCTCCCGGATCCTCCTTTCTATAGATTCTTGGGCTTTAGCCTCTTCTTCCTTCCGGATTCTCTCCCAGAGGGCAGCTTTTCTTATTTCATCTCTGGCGTCCTCTGGTGGCTTTTTTAAATTCTTCGCAATCCGGTCGAAGACGGATCCCCGAGATTCTCCGGACTGTTCTAGTGCTTCCTTATTGTCAGAAAAAATAACTATTCTACTATTTCGATCTTGTTCAATATGCACAAGTATTATTCAATAGTCAAGATAAACTATTTCCAAATAATACTTCAGTCGTTCCAGTGATTTGTCTAACACCACTTAGACTATGAACCTTTTACTATATTATATAAGGAATCTGACAATATAATCTTCTCCTATCCCATTTGATACTAGATTGTCTATAATATATAATATACAGACATTGTGAAAACATGCATTCAAGATTCTCAAAAGATTATTATATACTTCAAACGAATAGTTCAGTATATACCCTAACAACCTCCCACTTATACTTAAGCTATTCTTTGAGTATATCAGTGTTTATTACAATCAATCCACCACCAACTAGTGTTTATTACAATCAATCCACCACCAACTATATAACTATGTGACCAAGTGTCTGACTCCTATCGCTTCCACGTGCTCCTGAAAAGCTTTAGCTGGTAAGCTCTTCGTGAAAGGATCTGCCCGGTTATCCTTTGACGCTATATCAGCCACAATAATATCTCCTCGCTTAACAAACTGACGTATGGGGTGATACTTACGCTCTATGTGTTCGTTGCCTTATGAGCCCGTGGCTCCTTGGTATTCGCCACTGCACCAGTATTATCACAATAAATCGTGATTTGTCGTGGCAAATCAGGAACTACATCCAAATCCAGCAGGAAGTTTAGGAACCATAAAGTCTCTTTGGCTGCCTCACTGGCTGCCACATACTCGGCTTCCTTGGTTGAGTCTGCAATGCATTTCTGCTTTACACTCCTCCATATTACGGCTGTACCTCCTAAGATAAAAACACATCCTGAGGTGGACTTTCTCTTATCCCTATCTGTCTAGAAATCTGAATCGGTATATCCCAGAGGCAAAAAATCCAAGGAACTATAAACTAATATATACTCCTTAGTCCTACGAAAGTACTTAAGTATATATTCCATTCTCTAAATATATATATTCTAGGAATCCAAGGTCCCAACCAAGCATCACTCTTATCTAACAGCATTCTCAGGCATGAGCTTTCCTCACAAGCAGATGGAACCCTGTTTTGCTAGTCCTACATAAGGAAATAGAAGCATAAATATTACAGGAAAATTGGACCAAATTTAAAAAATGGGCGACAGCTATACCTTGCAACAATACTTTAACATGAAAGTACTAATCCCCCATAATAAAGGCAATAGCAACAGACATGTCTATAAATACCTAAAAGGCGTCATGCATATCTGAATAACTTGTTGGTGGTCACTCTTATATGTCATTGGATCAAAAAGGGACGAGTAAGCTATTAATATTCTGATTGTGAAAAAGTCCAATGCCTGATTTATATTAGGTTGTTCCTTTGTAGATAAAAAAGTTACATAGGACAAAGCCATGATCCAATAACATGTTACAGTTAAATATTTAAAATGTAAAAAATTGTTACTAATATATTTTTATATATCAAGGCTAACGAAGATTCTTAGAACTTCGCCATACACACTCAGGTATAGTAGCACATGTTGAAGCAAAATTTTCTGGTTCACATCACCAGGAGAAAGAAAGCTTTTTATGAATGCTGTAAGTGCATCGATGGAAGCAGCCCACACACTACAAGAAGAAGTTCAAGATATGATTAGGGATTAATAAACCTTGAAAGAAGGCTGATAATAGGGACTCCATCCCAGCATTTATCTATCTTTTTATTAATTGCCATGAATAAACCTGAAATATACATAGCAGTAGGAGACATAAAAACAGATAAATGTACTGTTATTACAAAAGGATGTATACAAGAAATGGTAATATTAGATCAGTATGTATTTTCGAAATATTTATCTAATCCTGTAGCTGTATCATGTTAAATATTTGTCCTAAATAAACTTACTTCTTTTTAGGAAGGGTTGCATACTTGGAGCTGCATGTAGCTTTGAACAAAATCGAGCAAAAGTGAAAAAGTTAGCATTTTTGTGATCTGATCACACTCTTATAAATCAAGCTTCAGACCTCGGTCTGTTAATGCTCAAAAACAAAAGTACAGTAGGAATTAGTACCTGCTAAGACCAGCTGATGTAGCTCCAAGTTTGCTGGAGAGTTTTCTTTTTAGTCCCTCAATTTCTAAAACATCATTAACAAGTATTGTATTTTCAATATAACGCAGAAAAAGAAGACAATATGCAATTTCGAAAACAAAAAATAATAAGCATTACCACACTTTCTAGTGGCTTGAGATTACTCCATAATGCTCGACATTAGATAATTGATGTATTTTGATTACAATTAAGATACAATACAATTAAACAAAAAAATTAGAGTATGCGTTCCTAAACTTTAAAATATTCCTCTTCAATTTAGAATTTTCTTAGAAATTTCTAACTTATTTTATTGCTTTTTGGAACTACTAAGATTATGTAATTAGTTGTGTAAACAAAAAAGTGAATATACTGATTAGTTGGAGACTGCTATTGGCAAGACAAATATTGCCTGGAGTTGTAGATAGGACGACCGCTATCTTACTTAACATTACACAATTCTGCCCATATGTATGGAAAAACAGCTCATTAAGCCAACCTCAGAGCCCCATAATATTTAAACAAATTTTGTTAAGATATTAACATAGTATATTATAATTTGGTGTCGCCAATTTTCACGACACATTCTTTATGTCATTCTCCCCAAATTTTGCGTTATAATGCTACCTCTGATACATTACAATCAACCAAACAACAGAAAACATCAACAACCTCAACTTATATAGCAGAGACAGTGCAAGTCATGGTTTAGATACATATAATTCATGCAGGCGCAAATTTTCTATACTGAGCAATGATCTGATAATGTATGTAGTGCTTTGTCCCTAATGAAAACTACAAAGTTAATACAAATATGATAGTTATTTACTTCGGTTCAACTATTATACCTAGCATCAATTGAAGGTAAATTAGGGTTGGACCAAGACGGCTCAAAGGAATCATAGTTAGAATAATTATGAAACATTATGTAAAACCCAAGAAGGCCCAATTTGTAAGATAAAACCCATTTGGGACTTGGTATAAATAAAGGACAACAACCTCATTGAAGGAGGTTGGCAAATTAAGCAAAGAAATCATCTCCTAAAATTATAATCTAATAATAATAATATTGTTGGCACATCATTTGGCGCTAGAAGGAGCTTTGCTTTAACAGATCCAACCAGAAAATGATTGTAGAAGAGATTGATCCGGGGACAGCCGGACCAACGCAAGTGAAAGAATTGACGGCAGAACCTGCCGCCGATGCCTCGACCTTCGATGGCTGTGAGCTTCCGAAGCAGTCGGCATTAAAGCCAAAATGTATGTTCCCTCCACCTGAGAGCCTTCCTGAGGATCAACCGGAAAGCTGGAAAAACACACGTCAAAGAGACAAAAAGAGAAAATCCGTGTCAGATCAACGTTTTAGAATACAAACCTCTAGAGGCAAAAAAGTTCTTTCAAGCGACATGCGACTGCATTTAGAAAAGAAAGAAAAACTAAGAGTTCAAAATCAAGAAAATCTGGAAGAACCAGAAGAACCATGTGATTCAGATGAAGAGCTAGAGTTACTAGAGCGCGAGACTCGGAGGCTGCAGGCCAAACTCGAGCGAAAGCGCGAAATTCACCGTCTTAGACGAGAGCTCCAACAAATAATGATACAGAGCAAAGAGCATGATGAAGAATTTTATGATGATGATGATGCAGAGTATGAATACGAGCCATCGGCAGAGTCGACCTACTTACAGCCTCGTGAGCGTCGACAGCGGACAGTATCATCCGCCGAGGTTTCACGCCAAACTGAGTCCACGGAGTCTATATCACATGAAAAATTTGCTAAAATACAAGAAGAAATCGCTTAAATGCGTAACATCATGAGGAATCAATCGTGATTCGAGGCTGTCTCTGAAAGCCCCTTATCCCTCCTCCTCGAGAAAGCACGTATCGACAGATCATTAAAAACCCCATCCCTCGATCACTTTGACGGATCCTCAGACCCGTTAGCATTTCTGAACACATTTGACGGACGGATGGCTTTCTTCGGCCACTCTGAAATCGCCCGTTGTCAGTTTTTCTCTACATGCCTTCAAGGTACAGCACTCCGATGGTATAACAATTTGCCACCTCGATCCATTGATTCATGGGCAGCCTTAAAAAGCAAATTTTAAGCCCGGTTCTCCAGTAATTACAAAGGCATTAAGGTCACAGCATCTTTGATGACAATGCATTAGCGCTCAGGTGAGAGCCTTCGCAGCTTTTTAACCTGATTTAGGGAAGAGATCGCCGAGATTCCAGATTTAATTGAACAAATGGCCGTCAACTTCTTAACGGCAGGCATCGATAAGTCACGACATGGATTACTCCTAGAAGAAATCTTTGAAAAAAGGCCAAAAACTCTCCAAGCAGCATTCCAAATTATTGAACATCGTATGATGCTACAAGAAGCAGTAAGTTGCATTCAGTCACCACGACGCTCTTCAAGGCACTAACATCGTCGCAGTTATAGCCCGCGATCCCCCGCGCGAGAAAGACGCCGTGAGCGTCGTTGATCACCTCCACAGCATATGGATGATCGGTTTCCGAGGGATAGAAGGGAAAGGGACTGGCAGCCCCACACTTGACCAGAAAAAGAATTTACCAAATTGAACACAGAGAAAACAACAATTCTGGCAGTTCTAAAAACAGAACCGGACTACAGACCACCGAGGCCCATGAAAGCCGGGAGACCCCCCAATTCCAGATATTGTGAGTATCATGAAGATACCGGTCACACCACAGAACAATGCTTTCAACATATCAACCTCATAGAAGGAAAGATTCGTCGAGGATAGTTGGTACATTACATACAATAAGAGGACAATCCTAGACGTCACCATCGAGATCAAGACGATCCGGTCATCGATGTCATATTCGGCGGAGCAGCTTCTGGAGGATTCTCTCACAACTCCAGGAAAACATACACTCGGGAAGTCTTCAATGTCAATCCTCCGACAGTTAAACGCCCTCGCGTGAACCCGACCCCTGTCATTTCCTTCTCCGATGATGATTATCATCCGGGTCTCATCACGGGTCATCAAGATGCTCTTGTCATCACAACCCGAGTAGGAAATAATACTGTGAAAAAGATGCTCGTCGACAACGGAGGTTCTGTCGATGTCCTCTATCATCACGCCTTTTCGCGAATGGACATCGGGGATCGACGGCTCGAAAACTCTCGAACGCCGTTGTACGGATTTACTGGAAATGAGGTCCATGTGGTACGAACCATTGATATGCCAGTTCTCTTTGGCTCACCACCTTGTCAGGTTTGGAAAGTCGTTAAGTTTCATGTGATCAGTGCTTCTTCCAGCTTTAATGCCATTTTGGGCCGCACCACTATCACAGCCCTAAAGGCAATAACTTCAATCTCCCATTTGAAGATGAAATTTCCCACGGACTTCGGGGTCAGAGAAATGATGGGAGATCAAACGACCGCGAGACAATGTTACCTGACAACAGTTTCCCCAAGGAAAAAGGGGGAAGAAGATCTAGAAGTGAACCAGGTACTCGAGATTGACCCCCGCAACTCAATTGAATCTACAAACCAGAATTCATGTTTCCCTGCAGAAGAAACAGAAGAAATCGAAGTGGTCGTTGGCAACCCATCAAAGACAACCAAGGTGGGAAAAGGACTCCCTGAACATTTGAAACGAGATATCATTTCCCTTGTTAGATAATTCGCTGATATTTTTACCTGGGACCCGAAGGATATGCCAGGAATCCCCGAGGTTGTCGCACGCCACTCTCTCCACATCAATAAAAACGTCGTTCCAATACGACAGAAGCGTCGAATATTCTCCGATGAAAAAAGGATAGCTATCGAGCAAGAAATTGACCGACTCCTCGAAGCTAAATTCATCGAGCCTGTTCAGTTCCCCACATGGATCTCCAATGTCATTTTAGTCAAGAAACACAATGGAAAATGGCGAATGTGTGTCGATTATTCGGACGTTAACAAAGAATGCCCCAAAGACTTCTACCCACTTCCAAATATCGATCAGCTGATCGACTCTACAGCAGGAAATGAACTCCTCTCCTTTATGGACGCGTTTTCAGGGTACAACCAGATAAAAATGGATTCTCGTGATTGGGAAAAAAAGGCATTCATTAATCACAGAGGAGTCTTCGGGTATCGAGTCATGCCTTTTAGAATGATTAATGATGGCGCAACCTTCCAGCAGATGATGGACACAATCTTTGGCTTGCAAATAGGAAAAAACATGTTAATCTATATCGACGACATGATAACCAAGTCCAAGCTCACCGCTAACCACTCACTTGACCTTCGTGAGACTTTTGAAAATGCCCGGAAACATAACTTGCGTCTCAACCCTAAGAAATGCTCATTCGGGCTTACGTCCGGCAAGTTCTTGGGATTTCTGATCACACAGCGAGGCATCGAGGCCAACCCCGCACAGACAAAAGCCATCCTAGAAATGAAGGATCCAAAATCCATCAAAGACTTGCAAAAGCTAACAAGGTGCATAGCAGCACTTCGAAGATTTATCCCCCAATAATCCAAAAGATGTCTTCCTTTCTTCGCCACCATAAAAAAGGCTTCAAGGTCAACCATTTGAATGGAACGACGAGTGCAAATCCAGCTTCTCAGAACTCAAAACATTTTTAACAAACCCTCCCATTCTCACTAGGCCAATCCCAGGCGAAGCTCTTCGCATTTATCTGTCAGCATCCGATGAAACAGTTACAGCCGTCCTGGTTCGACTCGATGAAGGAAGGGAAGTTCCCGTGTACTACATTAGTCACTCCCTGCGAGACGCTGAAACCCGATACCCTCAGGTCGAAAAGCTCGTGTATGTCTTGGTCATTGCAAGCAGAAAGCTTCGACATTATTTCCAAGCAAGAGAAATACATGTGTTGACAAATGCTCCACTCAAAAGAATCTTGCACAAACCTGATATGACAGGAAGACTCGCCGCATGGACTATCGAATTAATTCAATTCTATATCGAATATAAGCCACGAACAGCTATAAGGGCTCAGGTCCTCTCGGATTTTGTGGCAGAATGCCAATTTAAGACTAAAGGGTCAGACCCCGAGGAAATCCGGCCAAGGCTATGGCTATTGTTCGTTGACGGATCATCGACCTCAAATTTTGGTGGCGCAGGGATAATTCTTATCAGCCCAGAAGGATTTAAAGTCCAGCAGGCCCTTAAGTTCGAATTTCAGGCAACAAATAACGTGGCCGAATACGAGGCATTAATTGCGGGATTAAAATTAGCAACGGACCTCGAGGTAGATATCATCGACATATTTGGTGATTCCCAGCTGGTGGCTAAGCAAATAAGCGGAGAGTTTAAGACCCACAATCAAAGCATGGCTAAATACCTTGCAATGACACAAGAGCTGCTCAAAAAGTTCTCCTCCTGGAAATTGTCAAATGTGGATAGAAAAGAAAATCAATGGGCGGATTCCCTCGCCCAGCTAGCCTCGTCTAATCTGAAATTGAACCTCGACCCAGTATATGTTGACAGCCTAAAATCCCCCGCTATCGACATGGTGATGGTCCATAATATTCAAAGCAATCCCGACTGGCGAAGCCCTATCCTTGAGTATATCCTAGAATACAAACTTCCCACGGGAAAAAGTGAAGCCCGCACTATCATGTTTAAAGCAAGAAATTATTGCACAATCGGTTCAGTGTTATATCGACGTGCTCTAACTGAACCACTTCTCCGATGCTTAAGCCCGGAAGAGGCCAATCAAGCAATTCTCGAGGTTCACACGGGGATATGTGGCGAACATCTCGGGGGAAAGAACCTAGCTCTTAAAATCATGAGACAGGGGATGTATTGGCCCACACTCTGAAAAGATTGTGAGGATTACGTGCGCAAATGTCAGGCATGCCAGCGACATGGGAACGTGAGTCATCGACCCATACGGAGTTCAACTCGATTCTCGCTCCCTGCCTTTTTTATCAATGGGGAGTCGATATCGTGGGACCTTTTCTCAAGTCTAAAGGTCAATGCCAATACATCGTGGTTGCAGTCGACTACGCGACGAAATGGGTCGAGGCAAAACCTCTCTCAAAGATCAGAGAAAAAGAGATGATTGAATTTTTTATGGAATATGTGGTATTTCGATTTGGAATTCCAAGGATTTTAGTTTCAGATAACGGGACGCAATTTATTGGTGCACAATTCGAGAAATTTGTAAACGACTTGAAAATCCAGCACATCAAAGCGTCAGTTGCATACCCACAGGCCAATGGCCTTGCAGAAGTAACAAACAGAACCATCGTACAAGGATTAAAGAAAAGGATTGAAGAAATTCCTCGATGTTGGGTTGATGAGCTCCCTAATGTGCTGTGGTCCTACAGAACAACTCCTCGAAGTGCAACAGGAGAAACTCCTTTCCGCCTCGATGCCGTTTTGCCCGTCGAGGTCAGCCTGATTTCCCCTAGGATCGAGGTCTTTGATCCCTCTCTTGCAGCTGAAGGATTATATTTTCACAATGACTTACTTGAAGAAACAAGAGAGGAATCTAGACTTCGCATAATAGCTCAGCAAGAGAAGATGGCAAGGTACTTCAACAAGAAATTTAAAAATAGACGATTTGAAGTAAGAGACTTCATCCTTCGAGACTCCGCCGCATCACAACCAACAATCTCAGGAAAATTTAAACCAACATGGGAAGGCCCATACAAGGTATCGAAGGTCGTCAGTGCAGGAACCTACGAGCTTTCGTACCTCGATGGTCAACCAATTAAGAATGCCTAGAATGGAATCCACCTCAAGAAATTCTACCAATGACTAATTCTCTATGTAATGATTAAAAGTTCGAGGCTGCAGGCCCTACCAAAAACCAACCCTCGGTGCAATGAGGGTCGTTATGAGATCCCAATCGAGGGAATTTAAGTTATGAAAGCTTTGTCATTTTGCGAAAATGCTATAATTCGTCTCCCGCTTAACCCAAAAAAAAGAGAGCCAAGTAAACAAATGTGCCTGACAAATACGAACGGGGAACAATAACACAATATATTTTTGAAAAATGAAATTTTTTAACTACGGGAAAGTTATATCGCAGCTCAAAAAGAACACTTTAAGTGCTCAAGATAGAGATATATTTTTAAACATAAACACACAAAATACCATTAAACAACAAATGAAATTCACCAACAGCAAGTAGCAGGAAATAATATAGATCCAAAGATCAACATCAGGAAAGTCTGAATTCACAATTTCACATAAACCATAAAGTCATTAATTGCAATTTAAAATCAATACATCATCTACGGGGCATTCCCCGCCTTCAATTCTTATCGGCCGGATCATCAGGACGTGAAGCAGCGAGGTCAGATATATAGTCTTTAAAAGTGTGCCCCGTGACGTCGAACCCCGCTCCTTTCATTCGCGTAACACAATGCCCATAACCATCTCCGAGAGCATTCGCAATGTCCTCGATCCCTTTCTCAACTTCCGCCTTCAAAGCGGTATTTTCATTAACAATAAGCTTATATGATGAATTCATCCCATAACTTGACGCTCAAAAGCTTCACACTTAACCCTCAGACTATCGCGCTCTTTTTAGCATCACGAAGCTTCTGCTCGAGCTCCGACACTTGCACATCCATCGATTGGCCTTTAACATCCATCTCACTTACCTTCTTTGACAATGCGGTGTTCGCATTAGCCAATTCAAATGACCTTTTCTCTAAACCCGAGTAATTCATCTCGAGCTTCTTCTTCTCTGCCCTAAGAGTGCTCACTTCAGCTTCCAACTTCTCTCGAACCACATCACTTCCACCAGCTCGAAACTCTTCCACGACATGCATAAAATCAGCGAGAAACTGCCATAATTCAAAATTACAACAATCAGAAATGAAACAAGACGAGGTACTAAAAAAAACAACAAAACAAACAAACAACAATTTTTTTTTAACATACCCTTCCAGCTCGGCTCTTACAGCGATCCGCTAAATCCTCTCGACGACGCCCATCGAAAGCAATCGCATCTTGAGGAAGATGAAAAAGATCGAAGACCCTTAGTGGAACAGTTGTTCCACTTGCCCAGCGTTCGTGGGGCTGATAATCAACCCTCACAACTCCTTTCTTCGATCGGGGGTCGATGGTAGGGGCCATTGTCGCCCTGTTACCAACCAATGTAAGGGTCCTGTTCACCCCACCAACCGATGCGTTCGCTTCACCAAGCCCACCATCTTCACAATTCTCCTCTTCGACTTCTCGACGACCCCTCTTGCGAGGATTCAGATCAGCCGGCTCCATATCTGGCATAGCCTTCCCAAGATCTTCCACAACTTTATTTCCTTAGTCATCCAGTAACTCAATCGACACAGAATGCCCAACCCTCAACGGGCCAGAGGGGGCACCATCAACATTCTTCCTCGACGCTCTCTTAATAAGCAACATCATAGCCTTGTCCATATCTCCTTTAACCCCGCTATTCAATATCTTCTCTAAAGAAGCTCCAGCCACTAATGCAAAACAAGCCAAAAGAAAAATTTAGCACGAGTAGTATTAATACAAGAAGTAGCAGTAAAAAGAAAAGGGGGAGAGAAGGAAAGAATACAATAATAAAAAAAAAAGAGAACGAACAAATGACTAAAAATTCCCCTCTTACAATCATGCATTTCTAAAAAATCAGGTTCCTTTAACTGAAGATGAGTGTACACCGAGGCCACCCCATGAAACCCGTACAAATACTTAGCATCGTACTTCTCGAGATTATTCAAGTAGTCGATAGTAAGCTGATTTACTTTCCCATACGGCTTTACGAACTCTAAATCCGCCCCCCCAAAATACAACCACTTAGAGTGATACCCCGAGTTAGAGGACCTAACACTGACAATCTTAACCCTTTTGTAGGACAGTAGAAGTAAACCTGCCCATCGTGATACCTAACTGCGTAAATCGAGAAGAAAAGCTTAAATGAAGGAATCAAATTCCTATCGCAATAGAGAGCGACATACCCACTAAGCTGTGCGAGGGAATTGGGCGTCAATTGACTAACCCCACAACCAATAGCCTCGAACATCATCAAGAAAAATGGGTGCATAGGTAACCGGATCCCGAAGTGAAAAAGGATTATCGGTATCCCGTGCATCCCATACTCGGCATCATCCATACCCTTTCATCAGCCGTCGGCACTCGATAACGATAACTATTCGCTAAATCCACATATAATTTCAACTTACTTACTGGGGGATCCTTGGTAATATAATAACTTAAATAATTCAAACTCGACCTGTCCCCGAACTCTTCCATACCAACACGAAGGCTATCATCAACAATTCGACGCCTTCTATCGAACGTTTGAGGGCTCAAAGGAGGCGAAGGGAGAGGTCCTATAGGAATGCCCTTTAACAGCTCATCTTCATTCATAAAATCAAAAGATCCACATTGTTCTAAATCAGGAATCTCCAAATTATTCAAATTCCAGAAGGATTCCTGATCACCCTCCTCGAGGGATCGTTTACCAGGGTCTCGACCAGAAGCAGTACAAATTGATGACGAACTAGATTGATCCATTAAACTATTATAATCGAACAAACTAAATCAAGAGAAGCAAGAGGTAATTTAGAAAGTGGAAGATGACTTAGAGGTGGTTACTGCAGATGCCGAGAATTTGAGATGAAATAGGAAATAATCCGGCCAGCCGCTCCTCTTCTTTTAACTGAATCAGAAGCCGAACAGTCCTGGGATTCCAATATCCAATCAATAGTCCCCAGAAAATAAAGACCAAAATACTTATACGTTTCCAAAAAAAAAGAGAAAAAAGAAGAAAAGAAATAAAGTTCAAATATAACAATATGCACAACACATACGCTCCTATCTCAATACCCTTGTCTTTTTTTTTATTTCACTAACATTTAATCATCCCACTATTTTATTTTGTTCTATTTTCTTTTTATCGCATTTTCCTCATTTCAATAATTCTCAGGTCCCGAAATAAAAGCGCAAATCTAAAGATAATTGCTTGAACCAGGAGGGGGACAAATGTTGGACCAAGACAAGACGGCCCAAAGGAATCATAGTTATAATAATTATGAAACATTATGTAAAGACCAAGAAGGCCCAATTTGTAAGATAAAGCCCATTTGAGACTTGGTATAAATAAAGGATAACAACCTTATTGAAGGAGGTTGGCAAATTAAGCAAAGATATCATCTCCTAAAATTATAGTCTAATAATAATATTATTGTTGGCACATCAATTAGTAATTTACAAACGCAGAGAACATATATACCCCATCACACAATTTAAGCATTAGGGAGTCAAACCATACAAAATTGATTAATAAGTAATGACATGATAGTAGGGTCGTCAGAGTAAGCCGGACGAAATAGAAAACACTATTTTGTAACGGGCGGTTCAAAAATCAAATTGTAATTAAATCAAGATTCCCAACCCATAGTTGTAACTAATGACAGTGATATTAGATATTCAAGTGACTCAAGGGAATTATTTACTCATCCTCTTAACCGTACGGATGTCTTGCATTATTTTACACACCATCCTTGAAGTTTGTCATGATTTACTCTGAATGAGATTATTGCATTGTTATAATGATGTTGTTGGTCTATCAATTATCACGTGCACAATCATGTGCTAACATTTCAACTAGTATTATTTTAAATAGCAGTACTAGTGGTTGTTAGCATTGGACTAGTAGTTTGCTGACACATGTCGTGTTACAGCCTCTATATATAGTCCAGGGGATGTTATTGGTAAAATCATAAATTGAGAATTATCTTTTGCTTTTACCTTCTGTCTTGTCTCCTAATGTAAACATCTAACTGTAAAATCCTAACCCTATCTCTGACACTTGGTATTAGAGCGTTAGCTCCTCGGCCGCCGCTTACCCAAAAACTCACAATCACCATGACAGAGAAAGTAGTCTACAGAAATGTGAAAGCTCAATTTCTACCATGGCCGATAAACTGAATATGTTTGAAGAAGGTCAGTCTTTTACTCAAGAACAGATCTCTTCCTTAAGATCTGAGTTTGAGACCATTTCTCAAGATAAGGAAATGAAGAAAAGTATTGCAGAACTCACTGAGCTATTCAAAAGCGATTTTTTTACTGAGAAACAAGGAGCGGGACACCGAACAACAAATAAACCCACATACCACGTTATTCACCACTACTGTAAGTCATACACCCCAAACCCCTACTCATTTTGCTATAGTTAATGATTCTACTAGTAATATGCAGTCTAAATCTAGAAGCATAAACTGGGAAGGGCAGGTTCATAACCCTATTAACCAGCCCTTCGAGTTATCTGCTAGATTTATTGACCCATTTTTGTTACCTGAATACAGACATCTTGCACCTAGAAATTTCACTCATCCACCACCTTTTAAAACTGAACAGCCACACCACTCCACTCAATACATACCTTCAACTCTCAATTCCTTTGCACAACCGTTATATCTACAGTACCCACCCCCTTCCTACTCCACCATATTTTCCGCCCAAGGCACCACCCCTGTTAGTGTTATATCTTCCAGCACTGCAATACATACAAACACCAACATGGAACAAACTCACAACCGACCACCAAACCCCAACCATCTCACTTATAAAGTACCTAAGCTTGATTTCCCCAAATTTAAAGGTAAGGATCCCCGGGGATGGATCAGTAAATGTGACAAATTCTTTCAACTACACCCCCATACTGATTTAAGGTCCACAGTTTTTTGTGCTGCTCTGCACATGGAGGGTGAAGCAGATGTTTGGTACAGATGTTTGGAGAAGGGAAAATACAACTTATTGTGGCCCGAATTTGTGACCTTAGTATGCCAAAGATTTGCTAAGTCGGGTTACGAGAATTTGGTAGGACAGTTCAATAAGCTCACACAAAAAGGCAGAGTAGATGATTATATCTATCAGTTTGACGAGTTAAGAAACTATGTGATGGTGGATGAGGGATTCCACAGGGAGTCATATTATGAGGATAACTTTATCAGTGGATTGAAGGAAGAGATAGCACAACACCTCTATAACCACAAACCAAAAAATCTCCAAGAAGCTAGAGAACTAGCTAGAGGGCAAGACCATTACCTGAATGTTCTTGACAAGAGATACAAGTCTGTAAGCCAGAATCAGAAACCAAACTCAGTTTCTTATACCTCTAATAAACCTACTAAGCCTTACCAAGAGAATACCCTAACAACAACCAATACAGAGGGGTATAAAAAACTTATACTGGCAGAAATTACTTACAGGAAACAAAAGGGGCTTTGTTTTTATTGTTACCAGAAATTTGAACATGGCCACAACTGTAGGAAGAAGAGACTATTTATTATGATAGGAGAGGAAGGAGGAAAATCTGATCAGAACAATGAAGAGACAACTATAGTTTGGGAGGGTGATAATGCTGCCACTACAATTCCAGAGAAGGAGGTGAAGGTTTCCCTGATTGCACTAACAGGATGGAAGGATTCTAATACCTTGAAAATATAAGGGGATACTCAAAACAAGCTTATCAGTATTCTGTTGGACAGTGGATCTACTAATAATTTTCTTTCACAAGGCCTAGCCAAGCAATTACAACTGAGACTAAAGCCATGTTCACCAATACAAGTAACAGTTGCAAATGGTGAAGTGTTGTCCTGCACCAATATTGTTGAACAATTTAAGTGGACTATGGCGAGTGAGATCTTTACTGCTGTTGTACACATACTACCTCTAGGGGGTTATGACCTCATATTGGGTGTGGAATGGATGGCATTTGTCAGCCCATTAACCTTTGATTATGAAAAGGAAACAGTCACTATTAAGAAGGATGATAAAATGTCGTATTATCCCAATCTCTTTGTCACCCCAAGTCAAGTTACAACTAAAACCCCCAGCTATGAAAACAACGTAAGAAGAAGCTCTCTTCCTGGTTCAAATAGCTGCTATTGAGGAGGTCGAAACCACTGACAAACCAACATCCCCAAACCCTGTAATCTCTGACCTAATCATGGCATACTCAGACATCTTTGCCCATCCAACCCAACTTCCACCACCGAGAAAACAAGATCACCACATTCCCTTAAAACCTAATAGCTTCCCAGTTAACTCTCACCCATACTGTTGTCCAATAGCTCATAGAGAAGAAATAGAAAAAATTACAAGGGAAATGCTTTTGTCTGGCATAATCAGAACCAGCACCTCTCCGTTTGCTTCTCCTGTGCTGCTTGTTGTCTATTATCGAGCCCTCAATGAACTCATAATCAATACAGATTTCCTATTCCCGTCATCGAAGAGCTGTTGTCAGCTTTGAAAGGAAGCCAAGTCTATTCTAAATTGGACCTCAGAAGCTGATACCACCAAATTAAGATTCATCCGGATGATATCTACAAAACGGCGTTCAGGACTCACCAAGGGTTGTTTGAATTTGTAGTCATGCCCTTTGGCTTGACAAACGCACCGGCCTCCTTTCAAGAACTGATGAATGAGGTTTTCTCAGATTATCTCAGAAAGTTCGTCCTGGTCTTCTTTGACTACATTCTGGTTTATATCAATTCATTGGATGAGCACATGAAGCACCTCTAGTTAGTTTTTGATAAACTCAGGAAACACAAACTCTTCGTGAAAGGCAGTAAATGTGAGTTTGCTAGGCCACAGGTTGAATAGCTTGGCCATATCATATCGGGTAGCGGAGTGGCAGCCGATTACAAGAAAATACAGGCCATGAAGGACTGCCTGTAATAACCCCAAATTTTGGAATTTTTGAAACCCTTATGAATAGTGATTTTGCTGATTATGCTGAATAAGAAAACTTTTCATACCACACTATGTAGGGGTTCTTTTATTGTTATTCTAAGATCTTATTGGTACTCAATATGGTATATAAGTGTATGTAAAGATCGTCAGAATCCAAATTCGAATACTTTGATTTTTCCCGAAAATCCACCAGATACCGAAAGAATTGAGTATAAGGTAACAGGATAAAAAAGATTTAAATTCAAGGATTATAAGAGAGGATCATAAAAGGAATATAATGTATTGAGAAAGGTTAAGGAGACCCAAGTAATAAGATCCCGGGTATGATCCCTCAAACGATATACGAAAACAAAAGTTAAGCGAACCGTATAACAGATCAGCGGTCATTAGCCAAGTAATTAGGAGCTAATCAAAGAGGTTAGTGATGATGATGTCACCACACCAACAAGAAGAGGACAAGTGTGGGTGGATGACATGGGAGGATGACATAAGCATGACCAAAAAGGAAGGAATGTTGGTTGATTATAAACCACACAAAAATTCACCATGGTTAAAAGGTAATAAATCAACACAAAAGTGGATCAACCAAGCCAAACAAATCAAAAACTCAAAAACACAATTTGACTCCCATTTTCTTCAAGAAGCTCTCGGCTTCTTTCTTAAGAAATGGGAAGTCCAAGCTCCTCCACTTGCTAATTTACAAGGTAATTATCCTAGCTTCTCCTAGTTAAGTTACATACTTCCTAGGAATCTTAGCTTCAAAATCCTTTCCTAGCATTTCCTATAAATCATTCAAGAAGATGGTGAATAGTACTTTCTTGAAATTAATTTTTGTGTTCTTGATTTTTTTGAAAGATCAAGCTTGTAGGAGGTTAGATCAAGGCTTCTTAAGGCTTCCTAGTTACTCTTACTCACCAAGGAAGGTATAATCTCTTAACCTAGCTTTGTTATTGAATGTTAAGAGCTTATTATGAGTAGTATAGTTCATGATAGGCTTGGTTATTATGTATTTAGAGATTGATTCATTTTGTGATGTTTTGGAGTTGTAAATCTTGGTGATTAGTTAATGAACTTAAGTATAGTTTTAGTTCATGTTTGAGAATAATATAAATTGGAGAACTTGAGGTGTTGGGGCTGTTGTAGTATTGTATGGATGGAGTTTGGTTGTATGGTTGATTTGTGGTTGATTTGGAGTAGTATAAAATTTGGTAATCGCGTAAACATAGTCGTCGTAATGCCCGATTTACTTTAGACTGTTTTTGTTCTTAACATCAGGACCCGTGGACTCACTGTTAGATTTTGACCATTGCCATTATTAGATAGTTCATGTTACGAGCTTCGTTTTGATATGTGGTTCGTTTGAATCCGATGTACGGTTTAGGAGAAACGACCGTTTTAAGTAACGGCGCTTCGCGACCGAACCATTACCCCTCGCCTTACTTTGAAACCTTGGTTAAAAACCCAGGTCGAAGTTCGACTAGGATCCTGGTCGAATTCCAGGTCGTGGATCCTAGTCGAAATCCTTCGACCAGGAAGCAAGGAAATCAAAGAATTTTTGAACAGGATTCAGGTCAAAATTTCGACTAGAATCCTGGTCGAAATCCTAGTCGATAGGCTCAAGACCAGGAGCTAAAAAGTGGGGGAGTTTTCGACCTAGATCCAGGTCGAAAGTTCGACTAGGATCCTGGTCGAATTCCAGGTCGTGGATCCTAGTCGAATTCCTTCGACCAGGATGGCAAGGCTGACCCCTATTTCGACGAGGATCCAGGTCGAAATTTCGACTAGGATCCTGGTCGAAAAAGGGCTGGAAATCTGAAAAATCAGGAAATTAAGGATAAATCCCAGAAAATTAGGGAAAAATCCAGAAAATTAGGGGAAAATCCCAGAAAATTAGGGAAAAAACCCAGAAAATTAGGGAAAAATCCCAGAAAATTAGGGAAAAATCCAGAAATTAAGGGAAAAATCCAGAAAATTAGGGAAAAATCCCGAAAATAAGGAAAAAATTCCTGGAAATTAAGATAATTTCTGAATAAAAGGAAAATTCATTGTAAATGTGTAGGTCGCTCCACACTTTATGCAAAAACGAAACCCTGTAAGGGAATGAATAGACTTAACTTCTGCGAAACCTAATCAATGTTTCCCAAAAGTTGGGGGGCAAATGATAGGGATAAATAAATTATGATAGTATAATTAAATACTGCATTAATTGTACAAGGTGTGGACTGCTAGGCCCAATAAGAAGATGTATGACATTCAGACCAGAAAGGTTAACATGCTGACCAGGCCTGATGGACCAGATCAGGTCTGATGGAACAAAGAAGGCCCAAAAACCCTGATTATTAATTAATTTCGTAATTAATTAATAAGGGAAAAATCAGCTATTGAGAAGAGTCCCGATAAGGATATAAATCCTTACAGATTAGCCTCAAGGGGACCTAAAAGGATAAGGAATCAGTTTTTTACTATCTAGGACTCCAAAGTCCATTCTAATTATGAGACTTGCCCACCAAGTCTCCTATACCAAGTCCAATTCAAGGACTCCCAACATCTATATAAGGGGCCTCACCCCACAGATCAGAACTACATTTTTTTTGGCTTGATTCTCTAATTCACAGAGATACGTAGGCATCTCGTAAAGGCAGAATTAAGCTACGAAACACGAGAGCAGCCATTAAAGGCCTTGAGCTCCCGAATCTTAGTAATAAATACAGCAAATAATAACCTTAGTATTTTATCCATAACAAGGACCTTAAATGACTAACTGGGGTATGAAACAATTATGTTAAGTGGATTAGACAGTTGGTAGAGTACTCGCGAAAGAATCGCCTTAAAACTCATAATGATTAAGTTGTTAAAAATGGTGGAGCCGAGGGTACTCGAGCGACTTAAGTGAATCGTTAAGCGCGAAAGCGAACGTTAGGGGTCTAATTGGTTAAAGTCTAGTTTCTTAAGCGACTGAGATTTAATTCCGACTTTTGTTGTTGTTCATAGGTTATCGGACCCACTCTAAGCTTAAGTCTATCCGAGAACACTCAGACAAGTTTTCTACCCGTTATACTGTTGTTGTGATGTATATATGTATATGCATTATCTTGTGATAAGTGCATGATTGTTATTAGAAAATCTTGCGATATATTGGAGCATGTGATATGGTATATATGCATGTCTATTTCGTAATCTTGATATCTAATTGTTGATTCAATTGCTTCTAAGTTGCATAATACCTATGCTAGAGATAAGCAGTAGTTGTGTATACCCTTAGTATAGGGGACCCAAAGGTGAACATTTTTCTAAACCGGGAGTCGATGTTCCCGAGTATAATATATATATATATATATATTGATATAGTTTTCAAAACTATTAATCGAATAAGGTTTATTCGATAACTTTATTTTATTTAATGAATATTATTTTGAATATTCATTCGAGGACTTATGACTCCACTTATTTATTAAATAATATTCTTTATTTTATAAAAAAATAATGTTTTGATAATCAAACTTATTTTCGATTATTCAAATAAAGATCGTACTTTCGTATAAGTATATCTTTGATTATTTATTATTCATTTCAAGTATAAGTTTTAAAACTTTTACTTCAATTATTTTTATAAGGATTATCCTTATGGTAATATTATTTAAATAATAATATTCAGATATTTTCTAATATATCGGGATTGATTTATTTCATTAAATCAGCATTACTCCAAACATTCTTAAAAATGTTTTCAAGTCTTCAAAATTATTTTAAAAGTTAGAGCGGATCCCAAAACTCGTTTTCAGATTTAAGATCTTCCTTTCGAAGGAGACTTGAATATTCGCTCAAAAATCTTAGGGATCCGGCTCTGTGGTGTATTTTATATTCACAACGAGGATGCTGTTTTGAGAAAACAATTTGATTACTTGCCCAACATTCGGGAAGTAAGTCCATCTAATTGAGTCGGCATAAACGACAGGCCGGGGTAAGGTCTATGAAGGTGTAAGAGGCTGGGTGACAGTCCATCCACGCGTGAGTGGCCGGGTAACGGTCTAGCGCGAGGTCCTAATGTGGCCAGGGTGATGACCGGCGAGGAATTCATCCATCTACAGTAGAAAAGGTTACTTATTGGTATCTTTTCCTGATCAGCAAGATATCGGGTTTATGCCAAAATTCTTTTCTCCTTTCCAAATTCACTGGATATTACAACTTTGTTTATAATTTTCATAACAGAGGTTTTCAAGGAGTGTATGAAATGTATATATATATGGGTGTATATATATATCGGGACTTAATGAAGTATCTCGTAACTTCATTTCTTTTGAATGATATTTCAAAGATTGAACCTATTCAAATCTTATCTTGTAGTCTCATCTATGTGATGAACTTTTGAAACTGATTATAACTTGAACGGTGGTAGTTCAAGTAGTATTTGGAAAAGATATAAGTATATTGGGGTATCTTGTAACTTCATCTTTTCAACTTATATCTAGTTAATGATTATCTTATGCATGACAAAGATTTTCAGAAAAACTTTGAGACAAGGTTAGATATATGAGATCACCTTGCAACGATATTTTTACACAGTTATAAACTGGAACTCTGTGTATATTATACATGGTAGAGGATTTCAAAGACTTTGAAAAGTATAGAAGTATATATACTAAATATTTTACGACTTGGTCGCATTAAGAGGTCAAACTTGGTTCATTTCTTCTTGACCAAGACTTTCATTAGTACTATGAGAATGCTCATATGTTGTTAATTATTATACATATTATTTCGGCGGGCTTGTTGCTCACCCTTGCTTTCTTCTTTCATCACAAAACAACAGATAGACAAGATGAACAGGATCAAGCTCCCAATTCGTGAGCGGATAGGAAACGTTCCGCAGTTTCCAGTAGGCGTTAATGCCGTTGTAGCTGAGGTAGGATCTACCAATAGGCTAGGCTTTCAACTTTTGATTTACCAGCTTTATGTATATTATGAATTGTAATAATGGCAAGGAATATGTAAATTATTCAAAAATCCTTTTTAAGGTGATATGGTTTATAATTGTGGAATAAAATGACTTGTGTTATTTTTTGTATTCATCTCTGAGACTATAACTTGTGGTGTGTGTATAGTGCGGTCAGAGTATGCAGTAGTTGGTTGATTATTAAGATTACGTATTATTAAGAGAAATGGAACTTGTGACAACCCGGATCCCTGACCCCGGATTTGGGGGTGTTACAGAAATGGTATCAGAGCCAAGCGTTATAAACCTCAGAGATGATGTGACGTTAAGATAATAAGTTCACTAAGATAATAAAAACTCTTGCCAAGTTCATAGTCGGGCTACCTGTAACACCCCCAGATCCGGGGTCGGGGATCCGGGTCGTCACGGTCTTTCTTTCCACAATATCACTTCACTTAATTAATAATAATAACCTTAAGCTGTGACCCCACACTAACACACACCACAACCCGTTATAGTCTCAGAGATGAAATTCAAATAAGTACAAGTCTTTGAATCCACAATTTAAAAGTTATTACAACCCAAAATGATTACTTGATAAATTTACAGTTAATTGCCATTATCTGCCACAAGTTATAATTATACATAATTTGATTCTCAAAAATAGAATGCCTGATCTACCAATAGATCTACCTCTGCAGCTATAGCAGCCACAACATCATCGGGAAGACGCGGGATGCTTCCCACGCGCTTGCGCTGGGTCTGCTGGAGTCTGGCCATCTTTCCTAACTGTTGTTGTGTGATGAAGAAATAAAGCAAGGGTGAGCAGCAAGCCCACCAAAATAATATATATAATGATTTACAATATATGAGCCTACTCATAATACTCATGAAAGTCTTGGTCAAAAGAAATGAACCAAGTTTGGTATCTTAATGCGATGAAGTCGCAAAATATTCAGTATATATACATATATACTTTTCAAAATATTGGAAGTCCTCTTCCATGCATAATATACACAAAGTCCCAGTGTATAACTGTATAAAAAATATCGTTGCAAGGTGATCTCATATATCTAACCTTGTCTCAACGTTTTTCTGAAAATCTTTGTCATTCATAAGACAATTATTAATTAGATATAAGTTTAAAAGATGAAGTTACAAGATACCCCAATATACTTATATCTTTCCCAATACTACTTGAACTACCACCGTTCAAGTTATAAATTAGCTTCAAAAGTTCATCACATAGATGAGACTATAAGACAAGATTTGAATAGATTAAATCTTTAAAATATTATCAAAATAAAATGAAGTTACGAGATACTTCATTTGATGTAAACATCATTTTGAAAACTTGACCCTGCCAACACTCAACAATCGCCCAACCGTAGCCTTTCCATCGAAGTGCTCTGGGTAGTGTTGCAGAAATTATCCAATTGGATGATGAACTCATTACGGGAGTTTGCCGCGCCAGGAAGACCACTTACGATGATCAGTCGTAGTAGTACAACCCCACCATTTTCTACATGTAGAGGAGAACCTGTCGGATTTACTTGTCAACCGAACACTGAACTCCTAAGGAATGGACCGCCTTAGCGGAACTTCCAGGCCATTTGGGCCAATATAATAAGGCTGGGCCGGCGCTACTCGGCCACTTACGCCACTCCTAGTTCAGATGAAATCCATGACTCTGAAACGTAAAGCTCGTTTCCCCCTTTCCCCAAGTAGAAACTTGTTGATACGGCTCCACCAAGAAGTCGTACCTAGTTGGAAAGGAAAACTCACCGATATTTCCCAGGCGATGCCTGTTAATGGATTAACTTGTTCCAAGAATTTTACTTCCCGAATATTGGGTAAGTAATCAAACACTCTTTTACCAAGACAGCAACCTTGTTGCGAATATAAAACACACCACCGAGCCGGATCCCCCATGTTTTGAGCGAGTATTTAAATCCCCTTTTTTTAAAAGGAAGATCTTAAATATAAAAATAGTTTTGGGATCCGCTCTAACTTTTGAAAATCATTTTAAAGACTCGAAAACACTTTAAAGAGTGTTTGGAGTAAAACTGATTTGATGAAGTAAATCAGTCCCCAGAATATTTAGAAAATGTCTGAATATTATTATTTAAATAATATTCCCATAAAAAAATAATCTTTATAAAATAATTGAAGTAGAAGTATTAAAACTTATACTTGAAATGAATAGCAAATAATCAAAGATATACTTATACGAAAGTAATATCTTTATTTGAATAATCAAAAATAAGTTTGATTATCGACACCTTATTCTTTAATAAAATAAAGAATATATCTCAGCAAATAATCGGAGTCATAGATCCTCAAATGAATATTCAAATAATATTCAATAAATAAAATAAGTTGAGTCATAATACCTCGAATGAATATTATAAATAATATTCATTAAATAAAATAAAGGAGTCATACATCCTCAAATGAATGTCCAAGTAATATCCAATAAATAATGTAAAGGAGTCATACGCCTTCGAATAATATTCGAAATAATATTCAATAATAAAATAAAGTTAAAGTTATCGAATAAACCTTATTCGATTAATAGTTTTAAAAACTATATCCATATATATATATAAATAAATATATATATATAATATACTCGGGAACATCGACTCCCGGTTTAGAAATATGCTCACCTTTTATCCCCTATACTAAGGGTATACGCAACTACTTGCTTATTTCTAGCATAGGTATTATGCAACTATAAGCATTGAAATCAACATATAGATAACCAGATTATGAAACAGACATGCATATATACCATATCAGCATGCTCCAATATATCGCAAAATTTGCTAATAACAATCATGCAATATCACAAGATAATGCATATACATATATTTACATCACAACAACAGTATAACGGGTAGAAAACTTGCCTGAGCGACTGGGGTTACGAATGGCTCGGGACGAGTCTGGTAACCTATAAACAACAAGTAAGTTGGAATTAAACCAAAGTCACTTGTAAATCTATACTTTAACTAACTTAGACTCTAACGCTTGTTTTGCGCTCACTGATTCGCTTAAGCCACTCGGGTACCCTCGGCTCCACCATTTTTAATAATTTAACCTTTACGAGTTTTAAAGCGATTCCTTCGCGAGTGTCTTACCAACTGCCTAACACACTTACCATAAATGTTTCATACATTAATTAACCCTTTTTGGTCTTTAACCTATGTTTTAAAGTAAGGCGAGGGAAAAAGTTTCGTTCGTGAAACGCCGTTACTTGAAACGGTCGTTTCTCCTAAACCGTAAATCGGAATCGAACGAACTACATATCAAAACGAAGCTCGTAACATGAGCTATCTAAACATGGCAGTGGTCACAATCTAGTAGGGGGTCCTCGGGTCCTAATGCTATGCACAAAACAGTCCAAAGAAAATCGGACGTTACGACGGCTATGTTTACGCGATTTCCCATATTTAAACCATTCAAACCCATTCCAAATCAACCTCAAATCCAACCTCAAATCCATCATACAACAAACATCCATCCTTATCACATCATAACAATCCCAACAAATCCACATTAACCATTTATACTATTCTTTATCATGAATTTAAACTACACTTAAGTTCATTAATCAACAACCAAGATTTACAACTTCAAAAACAACCCAAAACCCATTAATCTCTACATACACAATCATCAAGCCTCTCATGAACTCTAATACTCATTTTATGCTCTTAACTTTCAATAACAAAGCTTGGTTAAGAGATTATACCTTCCTTGGAGAGTGGAGAATCAAGGGGATGGCTTGGAATCATCTTTAAAGCCCTTATCCAAGCTTAATCTAAACAAAACTTCAAGAACACAAATTTTAGTTCTTGAAAACACTATTCACCATCTTCTTTGATGATTTATAGAAAAAGATTGGCTTGGATTTAGAAGCTTAAACTTATAGGAAGTATGTAACTTAACTAGGAGAAGCTAGGATAATTACCTTGCTAAATAATAAGTGGAGGAGCTTGAACTTCCATTTTTTAAGAAGAGAACCCGAGAGCTTCATGAAGAAGAAGAAGAATTTTGTGTTTTGCCTTGTCTTGATTTTTGGTTGGTTGATTTGGTTTTGTTTTTGATTTAGTAAATTACCTTCTTGCCCTTGGATTTGTGTGGTTACAAAGCCACCACACCTCCTCCTTCCCATGTCATGCTTATCTCATCCACATGATGTCATCCTTCCTTCCTTGTCTTCTTTCTATTGGTTGGATGACATCACTCCCATTAATCCCTTTGATTAACTTCCTAATCGTTTGCCTAATGACCGCTGATCTGTTATACGGTTCGCTTAACTTTCGTTCTCGTTTATCGTTTGAAGGATCATACCCGGGATCTTATTACTTAGGTTCCCTTAACCTTTCTCAATACATTGTATTCCTTTTATGATCCTCTCTTATAATCCTTTAATTTAAATCCTTTTTATTCTGTTACCTTATACTCAATTCTCTCCGTATCTTGTGGATTTCCGGGAAAAACCAAAGTGTTCGGAATTGGATTCTGACGATCTTTACATACACTTATATACTTCATAGAGTACTAATAATATCCCATAAGATCAATAACAGAACCCCTACATAGCGTGGCATGAAAAGTTTTCTCGTTCAGCAAAAACACTATTCATAAGGGTTTCAAAATTTCTCAAAAATTGGGGTTATTACAGTCTCCCCTCCTTAAAAGGATTCCGTCCCGGAATCAGATAGAAAACAAATGGGTATACTTTCTTAGTATTGCACTTTCTAACTCTCAAGTCAATTTTCCCACATTGTGGTTCTCCCATCAAACTCTTACTAGTTTGATAACCCTTCTCCTAAGCACTCGTTCCTTTTCACTCTATAACCCTTCCTGGTTGCTCCATATAGGTTACGTCTGGTTGCATGTCTATGCGCTCATATGCCCCTATTTGTCTGGCATCTGAATTACACTTCCTTAACATTAATACGTGGAACACGTTATGAACTTGCTACAGGTTCGGGGGTAGGGCTAGCTCATATGCTAACTTCCCAAACGTCTTAATATATCCAAGGGTCCAACAATTGGTGGACTTAGCTTTCCTTTCTTTCCGAATCTCATCAATCCTTTCCAAGGGATACCTATAACATTACTAGGTCCCCTATTTCGTACTCTTTATCCTTTCGTGTCAAATCAACATACTTATCATGTCCATCTTGGGCTACTACCAGCCGTCCTCTGATTAGATCTATCATATCCTTGGTCCTTTAGACTACTGCGGGTCCGAGCATCTTGCGCTCTACAACTTCATCCTAACATAAGGGAGATCGACATTGTCTTCCCTCAAGGATCTCATAAGGCGACATCTCGATAATGACATATGATCTATTGTCGTAAGATAACTCAATCCGAATTAAGTGATCATTCCAAATTCTTTCAAGTCTATTACACAGACTCTCATCATAGCTTCCAATCATTAGAACTTTTGCTTCTCAATACCCATTCTTTTCCAGTTTGTAATCGCTACTACCTTCCGTTCCTAATATTATACGGGTTATACTTTTGCTTGTTAGCGTTCTATAACCTTTTAATAACCACGTCAACCTTAGTATCACGAATGTGTTTCCATTCCGCATACTACCACCACTTTATTACTCCTTTTTCAGTTGTTTCTATTTTCCAAAGTTTGATTAATCATATAGAAGTAAAGGAATTTGTTGAGAGATCACTATGATCATGAACACTTGTTATATCGCATAGTTAGTACAGAAGGTGGCCAGCCTTTAGTACTTGACAAGCAATTAAACAATAGCTGGTATCCTACTCGGCTTCTATCACACAGATAGATAGTCATTCGGCAATACCTCCCCTTCTGGAAGGGTTGTTCTTCTCAGCTTATATGAAATGAAAAGAAGAGAAAAGAACAAATTGAAGAGAATTGTATATATGAAAAAAAATATATACTGTCACCAAATATCTGGCTTGGAACCTACCTCTGAACTATAGAGGTCTGTCATAGGAGAACGAAACATATATATTTATATCAACATCAAGTGTTATAGCATCGTATTTCACATGCCTAAATATTTTTGCCATTCCGTCCATCATTCTATGGACCCATGCTCTTCCTCGAGCTTATACACAATCACCTTTGAAACTCCCTCGACATCGAAAATTGAATCTGGGATCTCATTCTAGACATCATCGTTACTAGAATTCTATGCTTGCACCGCAACCTTCCTCATATAGTAATACGACTCTCTTTTCATAAGAAGGAATAAATATTCAATTGGTAGATACTCTACTTAATTAGTCTATTAATGATAACTTATACATTACCACGACCCGATTAGTGGTACTCAACCTCAACATCCATTCCAATACAACTCTCACGGTTGTAATCAGCTCACCACTCGCAGAATCATTGCTGCATTACTATGGTCCACTACTAACCTACTGTAGTCATTCATTTTCCATGAAGTCTTAATAGCTAACCATACGGAGTCCATACATGTCGTATCAAATTCTCCTAAGGAGTTAACATAACCACCAATCACAATTCATGAAGAACACTCCAAACTCTGACGTACTTTCATGACATGAAGCAGATAAAAGTGCAGAAGAGTTTCAATCAAAGCAACGATAGCAGGTTAATACCATTCTTAATCATACGCCCTAAATAGAAGAATTAACTCAAGGGTTCATCTAGTCCTTTTTGAAACATGGTCCTGGATTATTCTCAAGATAGGACCTTCTAAGATAGATAGCCCGATCATGGCGATTACACGAATTAAACCTTTACCAACTACTATTACGGTTGGGTATTGCACAGTCATCAGAAGGAATGTCAATCTTCCAAACCATAATACAACCTTCACAGTTTTAACCATCATCACTGTATTCTTTTGGCACACGCGCCTATAATTATCCACTTACCCTTAAAGTGTCGGCCACCTCTTTGGCCTTTCCTGATAGTAAAATTTCCTTACAGTCAATGTCATTTTAACCACCTCCAAATAAATTTTCTACCTTATTTCCGATCACTGCTTGAGTGAAGATGTTTTCCTTAAAATCAGATGGAAAAAAAATATCACCATTTTTCCATAAGTTATTGCCTCAATCTTTAGAGGTTAATCACTGTCACGACTGACTCTCAATCATACTTAGAACATCTTTTATCTTAGGTCCTAATTGCCCTGAACAATTTCGACCTTTACTGGTTCGATCCATACTTTCTCGTGGTTTAACACGTGCCCCACTTGGCATCATTATAATTATGTCATATTTCCTTTATCAACATTTTTATTCTTGAGAATTTTGAATATTACCTTTCTCCTTGTAAAACCTCTAAGGTTATCCTTCAATCGTTCCTCCTGTATTCCCTAGATACAGGGCATATCAAAATACCATTCACTATTACTAGAACCATTGTCTATATACATCTGAAAAATTTCTCCACTAATTCTTAAAGGTTATTGTTACCTTAATCCTTTCCAATTCATACTGTCAAAACTCATACTATCCCTATTAAGGGTGAAATGCCAACCTTTATGCATTCCCCTAGGATTCATTTTAAGTTACCGATGTTCTATCCTTAATTCCACCTTTGAAAAGGTACATGCATCCATCCATGGATAAATAAAGTCATATATCCCTGATAAGGGTATCTTATTCAATCATTCCCACCTCGATAGTATATTCCTAATTTCACAATAACATCTGTATACAAAATGAGGTTAATCAAAATGGCCTCCAAAAGATAACAACGGTTATCCTCTTTTCTTGCCTAATCTGGTAACGATAACATGGATGTTCTGGAAGATATTGGTCGTGTTCAACGTGAACCTCTTCTTAATAATTCCTTATTTACTTTTGTTGTTTATCTCAACAGTCATCTCAATGTTGGGATATCTTTCATACCTGGCGTCTCCCTTTCTGGGTATCAAGCCACCGGTCTTACATTTCCCATTCTTGAAGGTCACTTCCTTCATCCAATTTTCTTAATTTCTTACTTTCTTGTCTCCTCAGTCTATCCGCGTCTCATTATTTATCCTTCGAATTATCTCAAGGTTTCCTCGAATCTTCCCAACTTACAGGGGATAAACTATATGCATCTCTTATGCCTTCAACCGTCAACTTTAACTCATGGTGAATCACCCTCATCCTGACGGTCATATACTTTTCTATTTCTATTAATAGGAGTCTTTAGGGTTTCCTCATACCCAACTCCCTTATCATTCCTCAAACTCTGTTGCCTTTTTATTCCTTTCCACTTCAATTCCTTTTTATTTTCCTTTCTCTTATCATTATTTCATGAACCAACACAACATAAGCATTGATTTCAAATATCCCGTCATTCTGGATTCGCGTCTTCAGAACGAATCTTGACAACTTTTACAACTTAGATTCATAATTTATCATACTCGTCTGCCTTTGTTCTGACTCTAAAGCTTTACACTATCTCCTTATCTTTGGGAATTACTTTCCCGAAAACAATTGACTGGACTTAAATCAGTTTATTATAATCTCTTGCTCCGTGCCTTCCTTGGCCTTTCACCAGCAGGTGGTCTCTCTCTTAGGAGGGTGAGTGATAAAAACAGTCTTTTGTGATTCGTCAATCATTTAGAATCTCAAATGATTCCTATATTTCCTTTAGCCAGGCTCTTGCCTCGACTAGGTCAACCTGTTCCTTGGAACTCTGAGAGCTTAACGATTTAAAGGTCATGAAAGAATTTCCTGCCGCATTGTCCCCTCAGGGTGGTGGTTGGGTATAATAGTCTAAGTTCTGTCTAGATAGGTCCATGAATTGCCGTATAGGAGTACCGTCTCGGTTCTCCTTTCCTTACTCGACTTTCTATTTCCTTAGTATGAAATGTTTCATCCTACTCCCCATAATTGGGGTCATCTTTTAATTTAAAATCCTCATTTTCCTCTCCATTATGTCATGGGTTCCTTCTATCTTGATGGCGACCTCCCTGACTATCACATTCAGGGTTTGCTCTAAATCTTATTCCTCAAACTATGGCTCTCATCTAAGTTCTCATCCTTACGCTCTTGAACTTTCGAAACCCAAATTCTATAGGAATACCTCATTATTCCCTTATCCTCTTTCTCGGTATTAATCTCATATTTATTTGTTGGCTCTCTGCCTTCATTCATCACCTTTCTCTGGTACAATATGCTCTTTTCCGATAATTCGGACTGTATTGCAATCTCAAACAGCTTTTCGGTACCGGCTCCGGTTACCTTCATATCTATTTCCATTTTTTTTTTTTTTTTTTTTTCAAAATCTCTTATCAACTTTCCCAAAGACATTAACCTCTTGAGTCTCTCCTTCTTACTAAGGGCATCAGCCACCACATTGGCTTTCCCCGAATGATAAAGAATCTCCCAATCATAATTCTTGATTAGCTCTAACCGCCTCCTCGGGCATATGTTGAGCTCTCTCTATGGGAAAATGTACTAGAGTACTTATGGTTTGCGAATCTCATACTTCTCTCCATACAAGTAGTGCCTCAAACCTTTAGGGCAAAACTATTGCCACGAGCCTAAGCTCATGGGCGGGGATATCGAATTTCATATTACCTTAATTATCTTGACATGTACGCGATTACCTTACCGTGCTGCATAAGCACGCACCCTAAGCCCTAGTGCGAAGCGTCACTATACTTCACAAAATCTCCTTTTCCATCCGGCAACTCCAGCATAGGGGCCATCACCAATCTTTGCTTCAGTTCTTGAAAGCTGTTCTCGCATTTCTCTGTCCATTCAAACTTCTCAGTCTTACGAGTGAGCCGCGTTAAAGGGGCTACTATCTTTACAACTTGAACGAACCTCCGGTAGTGACCGGCCAATCCTACCTCTGGTAGTCGACCAAACCATGGTCATCAATTCATCAGTGGTCCTTTATCCAATCCTGTCAGGATCCTCCATGGGATCCTCCTCAACAACTATCCCTTCTAGGACAACATCCTCAACCGCTAAATCCTCAATATCAACATCATCCGGTCCTGCATTAGGACACTCTATCGGATCCACAATCCGATCTCCAATTAGTAATAAAATATCATCGCGATGTTGCTCCTCAACATCAGGGTTCGGAGTCCCGCTACCATATACGATAACGAACTACGCTCCTATCACGATATTTATAAGGGTTCCCATAAGGGTTTTAACTGTCAGTACTACGTTAGGTAGCCCGACTATGAACTTGGCAAGAGTTCTTATTATCTTTGTGAACTTATTATCTTAACGTCCCATCATCTCTGAGGTTTATAACGCTTAGCTCTGATACCATTTCTGTAACACCCCCAGATCCGGGGTCGGGGATCCGGGTCGTCACGGTCTTTCTTTCCACAATATCACTTCACTTAATTAATAATAATAACCTTAAGCTGTGACCCCACACTAACACACACCACAACCCGTTATAGTCTCAGAGATGAAATTCAAATAAGTACAAGTCTTTGAATCCACAATTTAAAAGTTATTACAACCCAAAATGATTACTTGATAAATTTACAGTTAATTGCCATTATCTGCCACAAGTTATAATTATACATAATTTGATTCTCAAAAATAGAATGCCTGATCTACCAATAGATCTACCTCTGCAGCTATAGCAGCCACAACATCATCGGGAAGACGCGGGATGCTTCCCACGCGCTTGCGCTGGGTCTGCTGGAGTCTGGCCATCTTTCCTAACTGTTGTTGTGTGATGAAGAAATAAAGCAAGGGTGAGCAGCAAGCCCACCAAAATAATATATATAATGATTTACAATATATGAGCCTACTCATAATACTCATGAAAGTCTTGGTCAAAAGAAATGAACCAAGTTTGGTATCTTAATGCGATGAAGTCGCAAAATATTCAGTATATATACATATATACTTTTCAAAATATTGGAAGTCCTCTTCCATGCATAATATACACAAAGTCCCAGTGTATAACTGTATAAAAAATATCGTTGCAAGGTGATCTCATATATCTAACCTTGTCTCAACGTTTTTCTGAAAATCTTTGTCATTCATAAGACAATTATTAATTAGATATAAGTTTAAAAGATGAAGTTACAAGATACCCCAATATACTTATATCTTTCCCAATACTACTTGAACTACCACCGTTCAAGTTATAAATTAGCTTCAAAAGTTCATCACATAGATGAGACTATAAGACAAGATTTGAATAGATTAAATCTTTAAAATATTATCAAAATAAAATGAAGTTACGAGATACTTCATTTGATGTAAACATCATTTTGAAAACTTGACCCTGCCAACACTCAACAATCGCCCAACCGTAGCCTTTCCATCGAAGTGCTCTGGGTAGTGTTGCAGAAATTATCCAATTGGATGATGAACTCATTACGGGAGTTTGCCGCGCCAGGAAGACCACTTACGATGATCAGTCGTAGTAGTACAACCCCACCATTTTCTACATGTAGAGGAGAACCTGTCGGATTTACTTGTCAACCGAACACTGAACTCCTAAGGAATGGACCGCCTTAGCGGAACTTCCAGGCCATTTGGGCCAATATAATAAGGCTGGGCCGGCGCTACTCGGCCACTTACGCCACTCCTAGTTCAGATGAAATCCATGACTCTGAAACGTAAAGCTCGTTTCCCCCTTTCCCCAAGTAGAAACTTGTTGATACGGCTCCACCAAGAAGTCGTACCTAGTTGGAAAGGAAAACTCACCGATATTTCCCAGGCGATGCCTGTTAATGGATTAACTTGTTCCAAGAATTTTACTTCCCGAATATTGGGTAAGTAATCAAACACTCTTTTACCAAGACAGCAACCTTGTTGCGAATATAAAACACACCACCGAGCCGGATCCCCCATGTTTTGAGCGAGTATTTAAATCCCCTTTTTTTAAAAGGAAGATCTTAAATATAAAAATAGTTTTGGGATCCGCTCTAACTTTTGAAAATCATTTTAAAGACTCGAAAACACTTTAAAGAGTGTTTGGAGTAAAACTGATTTGATGAAGTAAATCAGTCCCCAGAATATTTAGAAAATGTCTGAATATTATTATTTAAATAATATTCCCATAAAAAAATAATCTTTATAAAATAATTGAAGTAGAAGTATTAAAACTTATACTTGAAATGAATAGCAAATAATCAAAGATATACTTATACGAAAGTAATATCTTTATTTGAATAATCAAAAATAAGTTTGATTATCGACACCTTATTCTTTAATAAAATAAAGAATATATCTCAGCAAATAATCGGAGTCATAGATCCTCAAATGAATATTCAAATAATATTCAATAAATAAAATAAGCTGAGTCATAATACCTCGAATGAATATTATAAATAATATTCATTAAATAAAATAAAGGAGTCATACATCCTCAAATGAATGTCCAAGTAATATCCAATAAATAATGTAAAGGAGTCATACGCCTTCGAATAATATTCGAAATAATATTCAATAATAAAATAAAGTTAAAGTTATCGAATAAACCTTATTCGATTAATAGTTTTAAAAACTATATCCATATATATATATATAAATAAATATATATATATAATATACTCGGGAACATCGACTCCCGGTTTAGAAATATGCTCACCTTTTATCCCCTATACTAAGGGTATACGCAACTACTTGCTTATTTCTAGCATAGTTATTATGCAACTATAAGCATTGAAATCAACATATAGATAACCAGATTATGAAACAGACATGCATATATACCATATCAGCATGCTCCAATATATCGCAAAATTTGCTAATAACAATCATGCAATATCACAAGATAATGCATATACATATATTTACATCACAACAACAGTATAACGGGTAGAAAACTTGCCTGAGCGACTGGGGTTACGAATGGCTCGGGACGAGTCTGGTAACCTATAAACAACAAGTAAGTTGGAATTAAACCAAAGTCACTTGTAAATCTATACTTTAACTAACTTAGACTCTAACGCTTGTTTTGCGCTCACTGATTCGCTTAAGCCACTCGGGTACCCTCGGCTCCACCATTTTTAATAATTTAACCTTTACGAGTTTTAAAGCGATTCCTTCGCGAGTGTCTTACCAACTGCCTAACACACTTACCATAAATGTTTCATACATTAATTAACCCTTTTTGGTCTTTAACCTATGTTTTAAAGTAAGGCGAGGGAAAAAGTTTCGTTCGTGAAACGCCGTTACTTGAAACGGTCGTTTCTCCTAAACCGTAAATCGGAATCGAACGAACTACATATCAAAACGAAGCTCGTAACATGAGCTATCTAAACATGGCAGTGGTCACAATCTAGTAGGGGGTCCTCGGGTCCTAATGCTATGCACAAAACAGTCCAAAGAAAATCGGACGTTACGACGGCTATGTTTACGCGATTTCCCATATTTAAACCATTCAAACCCATTCCAAATCAACCTCAAATCCAACCTCAAATCCATCATACAACAAACATCCATCCTTATCACATCATAACAATCCCAACAAATCCACATTAACCATTTATACTATTCTTTATCATGAATTTAAACTACACTTAAGTTCATTAATCAACAACCAAGATTTACAACTTCAAAAACAACCCAAAACCCATTAATCTCTACATACACAATCATCAAGCCTCTCATGAACTCTAATACTCATTTTATGCTCTTAACTTTCAATAACAAAGCTTGGTTAAGAGATTATACCTTCCTTGGAGAGTGGAGAATCAAGGGGATGGCTTGGAATCATCTTTAAAGCCCTTATCCAAGCTTAATCTAAACAAAACTTCAAGAACACAAATTTTAGTTCTTGAAAACACTATTCACCATCTTCTTTGATGATTTATAGAAAAAGATTGGCTTGGATTTAGAAGCTTAAACTTATAGGAAGTATGTAACTTAACTAGGAGAAGCTAGGATAATTACCTTGCTAAATAATAAGTGGAGGAGCTTGAACTTCCATTTTTTAAGAAGAGAACCCGAGAGCTTCATGAAGAAGAAGAAGAATTTTGTGTTTTGCCTTGTCTTGATTTTTGGTTGGTTGATTTGGTTTTGTTTTTGATTTAGTAAATTACCTTCTTGCCCTTGGATTTGTGTGGTTACAAAGCCACCACACCTCCTCCTTCCCATGTCATGCTTATCTCATCCACATGATGTCATCCTTCCTTCCTTGTCTTCTTTCTATTGGTTGGATGACATCACTCCCATTAATCCCTTTGATTAACTTCCTAATCGTTTGCCTAATGACCGCTGATCTGTTATACGGTTCGCTTAACTTTCGTTCTCGTTTATCGTTTGAAGGATCATACCCGGGATCTTATTACTTAGGTTCCCTTAACCTTTCTCAATACATTGTATTCCTTTTATGATCCTCTCTTATAATCCTTTAATTTAAATCCTTTTTATTCTGTTACCTTATACTCAATTCTCTCCGTATCTTGTGGATTTCCGGGAAAAACCAAAGTGTTCGGAATTGGATTCTGACGATCTTTACATACACTTATATACTTCATAGAGTACTAATAATATCCCATAAGATCAATAACAGAACCCCTACATAGCGTGGCATGAAAAGTTTTCTCGTTCAGCAAAAACACTATTCATAAGGGTTTCAAAATTTCTCAAAAATTGGGGTTATTACACTACCTAACGTAGTACTGACAGTTAAAACCATTATGGGAACCCTTATAAATGTAGCGATAGAAGCGTAGTTCGTTATCGTATATGGTAACGGGACTCTGAACCCTGAGGTTGAGGAGCAACAACACGATGATGTTTTATTACTAATTGGAGATCGGATTGTGGATCCGATAGAGCGTCCTAACGCAGGACCGGATGATGTTCATATTGAGGATGGAGCGGTTGAGGATGTTGTCCTAGAAGGTATTGTTGCTGAGGAGGATCCCGTGGAGGATCCTGACAAGAATGAATAAAGGACCACTGAGGAATTGATGACCATGGTTAGGGAACTACCAGAGGTAGGATTGGCCGGTCACTACCGGAGGTTCGTTCAAGTTTGTAAAGATAGTAGCCCTTTAACGCGGCTTACTCGTAAGACTGAAAAGTTTGAATGGACAGAGAAATGTGAGAAAAGCTTTTAAGAACTGAAGTAAAGGTTGGTGACGGCCCCTATGTTGGCGTTGCCGGATGGAAAATGAGATTTTGTGAAGTGTAGTGACGCTTCGCATAAGATATATGTTGATTTGACATGAAAGGACAAAGAATAGGAAGTAGGGGACCTGGTGCTGTTAGAGGTATTCCCTTGGGAAGGTTGGATGGGGTTCGAAAAGAAAGGAAAGCTAAGCCCACGAATTGTTGGACCCTTGAATATATTAAGATGTATTGGGAAGTTAACATATGAGCTAGCCCTACCCCGAACATATAGCAAGTTCATAACGTGTTCCACGTATCAATGTTAAGGAAGTGTAATTCGGATGCCAAACAAATAGGGGCGTATGAGCGTATAGACATGCAACCAGACGTAACCTATATGGAGCAACCAGGAAGGGTTATAGATCGAAAAGGAACAAGTGCTTAGGAGAAGGGTTTTCAAACTAGTCAGAGTTGGTGGTAGAACCATAATGTGGGAAAATTAACTTGAGAGTTAGGAAGTGCAAAGCTAAGAAAGTATCCCTATTCATTTTCTATCTGATTCCGGGACGGAATCCTTTTAAGGAGGGGAGATTGTAATAACCCCAATTTATGAATAGTGATTTTGCCTATTATGCTGAATAAAAAAACTTTTCATACCACACTATGTAGGGGTTCTTTTATTGTTATTCTGAGATCTTATTAGTACTCAATATGGTATATAAGTGTATGTAAAGATCGTCAGAATCCAAATTCGAATACTTTGATTTTTCCCGAAAATCCACCAGATACCGAAAGAATTGAGTATAAGGTAACACGATAAAAAAGATTTAAATTCAAGGATTATAAGAGAGGATCATAAAAGGAATATAATGTATTGAGAAAGGTTAAGGAGACCCAAGTAATAAGATCCCGGGTATGATCCCTCAAACGATATACGAAAACGAAAGTTAAGCGAACCGTATAACAGATCAGCGATCATTAGCCAAGTAATTAGGAGCTAATCAAAGAGGTTAGTGATGATGATGTCACCACACCAACAAGAAGAGGACAAGTGTGGGTGGATGACATGGGAGGATGACATAAGCATGACCAAAAAGGAAGGAAGGTTGGTTGATTATAAACCACACAAAAATTCACCATGGTTAAAAGGTAATAAATCAAAACAAAAGTGGATCAACCAAGCCAAACAAATCAAAAACTCAAAAACACAATTTGACTCCCATTTTCTTCAAGAAGCTCTCGGCTTCTTTCTTAAGAAATGGGAAGTCCAAGCTCCTCCACTTGCTAATTTACAAGGTAATTATCCTAGCTTCTCCTAGTTAAGTTACATACTTCCTAGGAATCTTAGCTTCAAAATCCTTTCCTAGCATTTCCTATAAATCATTCAAGAAGATGGTGAATAGTACTTTCTTGAAATTAATTTTTGTGTTCTTGATTTTTTTGAAAGATCAAGCTTGTAGGAGGTTAGATCAAGGCTTCTTAAGGCTTCCTAGTTACTCTTACTCACCAAGGAAGGTATAATCTCTTAACCTAGCTTTGTTATTGAATGTTAAGAGCTTATTATGAGTAGTATAGTTCATGATAGGCTTGGTTATTGTGTATTTAGAGATTGATTCATTTTGTGATGTTTTGGAGTTGTAAATCTTGGTGATTAGTTAATGAACTTAAGTATAGTTTTAGTTCATGTTTGAGAATAATATAAATTGGAGAACTTGAGGTGTTGGGGCTGTTGTAGTATTGTATGGATGGAGTTTGGTTGTATGGTTGATTTGTGGTTGATTTGTGGGTGAATTGGAGTAGTATAAAATTTGGTAATCGCGTAAACATAGCCGTCGTAATGCCCGATTTACTTTAGACTGTTTTTGTTCTTAACATCAGGACCCGTGGACTCACTGTTAGGTTTTGACCATTGACATGATTAGATAGTTCATGTTACGAGCTTCGTTTTGATATGTGGTTCGTTTGAATCCGATGTACGGTTTAGGAGAAACGACCGTTTTAAGTAACGGCGCTTCACGACCGAACCATTACCCCTCGCCTTACTTTGAAACCTTGGTTAAGGACCTTAAATGACTAACTGGGGTATGAAAAAATTATGTAAAGTGGATTAGACAGTTGGTAGAGTACTCGCAAAAGAATTGCCTTTAAACTCTTAATGGTTAAGTTGTTAAAAATGGTGGAGCCGAGGGTACTCGAGCGACCTAAGTGAATCGTTAAGCGCGAAAGCGAATGTTAGGGGTCTAATTGGTTAAAGTCTAGTTTCTTAAGCGACCGGGGTTTAATTCCGACTTTTGTTGTTGTTCATAGGTTATCGGACCCACTCTAAGCTTAAGTCTATCCGAGAACACTCAGGCAAGTTTTCTACCCGTTATACTGTTGTTGTGATGTATATATGTATATACATTATCTTGTGATAAGTGCATGATTGTTATTAGAAAATCTTGCGATATATTGGAGCATGTGATATGGTATATATGCATGTCTATTTCATAATCTTGATATCTAATTGTTGATTCAATTGCTTCTAAGTTACATAATACCTATGCTAGAGATAAGCAGTAGTTGTGTATACCCTTAGTATAGGGGACCCAAAAGTGAACATTTTTCTAAACCGGGAGTCGATGTTTCCGAGTATAATATATATATATTGATATAGTTTTCAAAACTATTAATCGAATAAGGTTTATTCGATAACTTTATTTTATTTAATGAATATTATTTTGAATATTCATTCGAGGACTTATGACTCCACTTATTTATTAAATAATATTCTTTATTTTATAAAAAAATAATGTTTTGATAATCAAACTTATTTTCGATTATTCAAATAAAGATCGTACTTTCGTATAAGTATATCTTTGATTATTTATTATTCATTTCAAGTATAAGTTTTAAAACTTTTACTTCAATTATTTTTATAAGGATTATCCTTATGGTAATATTATTTAAATAATAATATTCAGATATTTTCTAATATATCGGGATTGATTTATTTCATTAAATCAGCATTACTCCAAACATTCTTAAAAATGTTTTCAAGTCTTCAAAATTATTTTAAAAGTTAGAGCGGATCCCAAAACTCGTTTTCAGATTTAAGATCTTCCTTTCGAAGGAGACTTGAATATTCGCTCAAAAATCTTAGGGATCCGGCTCTGTGGTGTATTTTATATTCACAACGAGGTTGCTGTTTTGAGAAAACAATTTGATTACTTGCCCAACGTTCGGGAAGTAAGTCAATCTAATTGAGTCGGCATAAACGACAGGCCGGGGTACGGTCTATGAAGGTGTAAGAGGCTGGGTGACAGTCCATCCACGCGTGAGTGGCCGGGTAACGGTCTAGCGTGAGGTCCTAATGTGGCCAGGATGATGACCGGCGAGGAATTCATCCATCTACAGAAAAGGTTACTTATTGGTATCTTTGCCTGATCAGCAAGATATCGGGTTTATGCCAAAATTCTTTTCTCCTTTCCAAATTCACTGGATATTACAACTCTGTTTATAATTTTCATAACAGAGGTTTTCAAGGAGTGTATGAAATGTATATATATATGGGTGTATATATATATCGGGACTTAATGAAGTATCTCGTAACTTCATTTCTTTTGAATGATATTTCAAAGATTGAACCTATTCAAATCTTATCTTGTAGTCTCATCTATGTGATGAACTTTTGAAACTGATTATAACTTGAACGGTGGTAGTTCAAGTAGTATTTGGAAAAGATATAAGTATATTGGGGTATCTTGTAACTTCATCTTTTCAACTTATATCTAGTTAATGATTATCTTATGCATGACAAAGATTTTCTGGAAAAACTTTGAGACAAGGTTAGATATATGAGATCAACTTGCAACGATATTTTTACACAGTTATAAACTGGAACTCTGTGTATATTATACATGGTAGAGGATTTCAAAGACTTTGAAAAGTATAGAAGTATATATACTAAATATTTTACGACTTGGTCGCATTAAGAGGTCAAACTTGGTTCATTTCTTCTTGACCAAGACTTTCATGAGTACTATGAGAATGCTCATATGTTGTTAATTATTATACATATTATTTTGGCGGGCTTGTTGCTCACCTTTGCTTTCTTCTTTCATCACACAACAACAGATAGACAAGATGAACAGGATCAAGCTCCCAATTCGTGAGCGGATAGGAAACGTTCCGCAGTTTCCAGTAGGCGTTAATGCCGTTGTAGCTGAGGTAGGATCTACCAATAGGCTAGGCTTTCAACTTTTGATTTACCAGCTTTATGTATATTATGAATTGTAATAATGGCAAGGAATATGTAAATGATTCAGAAACCCTTTTTAAGGTAATATGGTTTATAATTGTGGAATAAAATGACTTGTGTTATTTTTTGTATTCATCTCTGAGACTATAACTTGTGGTGTGTGTATAGTGGGGTCACAGTATGCAGTAGTTGGTTGATTATTAAGATTACGTATTATTAAGAGAAATGGAACTCGTGACAACCCGGATCCCTGACCCCGGATTTGGGAGTGTTACAGAAATGGTATCAGAGCCAAGCGTTATAAACCTCAGAGATGATGTGACGTTAAGATAATAAGTTCACTAAGATAATAAAAACTCTTGCCAAGTTCATAGTCGGGCTACCTAACGTAGTACTGACAGTTAAAACCCTTATGGGAACCCTTATAAATGTAGCGATAGAAGCATAGTTCGTTATCGTATATGGTAACGGGACTCCGAACTCTGAGGTTGAGGAGCAACAACACGATGATGTTTTATTACTAATTGGAGATCGGATTGTGGATCCGATAGAGCGTCCTAACGCAGGACCGGATGATGTTCATATTGAGGATGGAGCGGTTGAGGATGTTGTCCTAGAAGGGATTGTTGCTGAGGAGGATCCCGTGGAGGATCCTGACAAGAATGAATAAAGGACCACTGAGGAATTGATGACCATGGTTGGGGAACTACTAGAGGTAGGATTGGCCGGTCACTATCGGAGGTTCGTTCAAGTTTGTAAAGATAGTAGCCCTTTAACGCGGCTTACTCGTAAGACTGAAAAGTTTGAATGGACAGAGAAATGTGAGAAAAGCTTTTAAGAACTGAAGTAAAGGTTGGTGACGGCCCCTATGTTGGCGTTGCCGGATGGAAAATGAGATTTTGTGAAGTGTAGTGACGCTTCGCATAAGGAATTAGGGTGCTTCTTATACAGCACAACAAGGTAATCGCGTACACGTCAAGACAATTAAGGGAATATAAAATTCGATATCCCCACCCATGAGCTTGGGCTCGTGGCAATAATTTTTCCCTAAAGATTGGAGGCACTACTTGTATGGAGAGAAGTGCAAGATTTATACAAACCATAAGAGCTCAAGTATATTTCCACGCAGAAAGAGCTTAACATGCGCCAGAGGAGGTGGTTAGAGCTAAATCAAGGATTATGATTATGAGATTCTTTATCATCCAGGGAAAACCAATATGGTGGCTAACGCCCTTAGTAGAAAGGAGAGACTCAACACGATAATCTTTGGGAGAATTGATAAGAGACTTTGAGAAAATGGAAATAGAAGTGAAGGTAACCGGAGCCGGTACCGAAAAGCTGTTTGAGATTGCAATACAGCCCGTATTATTGGAAAAGAACATATTGTGCCAGAAAAGGTGATGAATGAAGGCAGAGAGCCAACAAATAGATAAGAGATTAATACCGAGAACATTCTTTCAAACACTTTTAGGTTATCCTGACACTTTCAGGTTATCCAGTGTTTGCTCCTGTTGGCCATTAACTCATTAGTGGTATTCATGTATACATCCAGATCAAGGCTTGATCTTACTTGTTGCAAATTGTTTTGACTGCTCCAGCCCTTTGGTATTTAGAAAGTCTTGATTAGCTTGATATTTCTTGTAGCTTTAATCAAGCCCTAGTTCTTCCCTTGTACCACTACATCATGTCATGGAGCTCCCAGTGCTAAATATGTCTTGAATGTTCTTGATGTTACAGATTTTAACCAGAACTGCTTCTTAAATTCAGTTCCATTATCTGATCACAAGATCATTTCTTTTATATTTGCTTCCAGCTTGATCTTCTTATACGATCAATTACCATCTGTGATGTCTTGTTTTGAGAATGCACGAACAACAACTTTGTTTCATAAGAGTAGTCAACCACCATCACTAAGATATATCTTTACTTTGATGTGATGTTGTCTTTGACTTCCCTTTTTGACATGCCTCACATTCTTCGTCTCTCTGCATTTCAGATGAGGCAGTCCTCTCACTAAACCCTTTTTACAAAAGAGTTCCTTATGTTAATGTTCAAGGGTAAGAACTTCTAATGCCATAGCTAAACTTTTGTCAGATGAAGCTTTACAGTAGAAACCATTGACTTCACCTTTCCTGAAATTCCAGTCTAGCCACGAGTATTTATTTTCCTTACTCTAACAAGAGAAAGCTTCCCAACCTTCCTACTTCAGATGAGACATTAATCCTTCATTAAATTGACATTTTATCCTTTGATGCAGAACTCTCTGATAAGAGGATTTGTGTCTTGTTACTCCAACAAGAAAGATGCTTCAATTGTTATCAGCGACTCTAATGATTAGTTGTTATTAGTGATAACAATTGTTGAATCCATGATGACATTCCTTTTTCTGTATAGCTTGTACCGTGATGAAAACCTTTGCTGTCATCTCCAAAGATTATTGACGGAATAGCTTTTATTGATCATATTTGATTGTGAGGCTCTTTCTTTGATCATATGCCTTGAGTATTAATTACCAAGTATATATATATAAATCAATTAACCTTTTATGTCCTGCACTCACAAATGGATTAAGAGTTCTTGGTACCTAACTTATCAGTTTGGGTCCAGATGGATTAGAGATTTTACTATAAACAGAGATAACAACAGCTGCTACCTTATCATGCTAATTCTTATCTTTGACTGTCCATTTTCTCTATTTTAATATCCTTGACAAGTTTGTCTCTAGGCTAAGGAAAAATTGGTTCCAACCTTACATAAGGAGGACTAACAGTCTTTGCCCTATTGTAATCCTAAATATGCTTCTTCTATAATTAATGCAAGTACTAAGCGATGCATTCATGATATAAAAATAAGCAAGCATTGAAATAGGAGTACATGGCATTCATTCAGAAACATTACACATAAGAATTAAGCAATACAGGCATGATATGGAATAAATAGAATTAAAAATAAATCACTAATTCTATCTAGTCCAATCCTGTTGATGTATCTCATCTAGTTGTCTCAATCCAAATATAAACTAATACATCTTAACAAACAATTCAGATTAAATGAATAAATCACAATGTAATAGGATACAGGAGATAAGCATAAACAAAGGTCTTAAGTGCAGGGAAAACATATATCTCACTAAAGTAATTAATAATGTTCAACAAATATTCAAACACATATTTAAGATCATCTAATAGTAACATGCACAAGTTAAACATCAATCCTAGTTACCAGAAAGATAATCTAGTGAACTAGTTTAGCATTATCTATGTGTGATGCTATCATGCTTATGCGAGTGTTAAACATTTAAACACTAAGATCTTATCATGCATTGAATATTGAAAACAAAATATTGCAGTGGTTCAAGAAATTGAAACCTGGGATATGTGAGTTGGACCATCTTCAAAGATTGCTATGAAAGCAAGATTTTCATGATTCTCGTCATCTGATCCATCTCAACTCTTTCCCGTGCACTATAAGTTTTGACTGGCTGCTTCCCTAAGAAAACATTCCACCTTTGTCTCAACTCTTCAACTGAATTTCTACTCATCCTTGTTTGTCAAGCTTCTTGTTCTGTTGTAGCAAAACCCCTGATAGTTACTTGAAACATATTTCTTGTCAGAACTGTAACTATCAAATCTTGTTTCTGTTCCAATCTCAGTATTGTTATCACCTCTTGAACTGAATGTGTAAGAATCTTTGCTTCAGAATAAATAGGCTTGATCCTTGGATAAAGCATAAGTACTCCTTGTGAATCTGATACGACTAAACTTCCCTGACAAGCGAAATACTACCCTGACATCCAGTCCCTCAAGTACTTTTACGTGAGCTTCTTCTGATTCAGCTATCAGTAACTCTTACATTTGGTTCCGAGGTTCCAACTTTACTACCTGTGACTGAGATGTTTGTTTGTCCCCACTATTCTCCCTGACCTCCAGAATTCCTACCTGTATGATCTCATTGATTCCCGGATAAATATAGCATTGGTATAAACCACTGTGTGACTGTATGATCTGGAATTATAGAGTTATCTTAAAATCTCCGAGAAAAATTGTACTCGTAGAAATTTCATTCAATTCCTGCGTCTGAAAACCCAGTGGTATCCTATGGAGTAAACCTTTAAGGAAGATTCACAATTTTCGTCTGTAGGTCTTGAAATCAGTTCCATTGGAGTAAGAAAACCATTATCCGTCTGAATAACACATGGTCTTCATTTTCTTCAAAAGATTAAAATCCACTTTAAAAGCCCGGAGGAATCCTGAGTCTACCAATACCATGAGTACCCTTAATTTAATATTTAAGAAAAATTAAATTTCCAGTATTTTTACTTTTCTTAAAAAATAAATTAATCAATGATAAATATTTATGTAAAATCTAATTTTCAAGAATTTTGAATTTTCTTAAAAATTAAATAAAACGTAAATTATTATCTAAGAAAAAATTAAATTAAGAATTTTAAATTTTTATGGAAAAATAAATTAATCAGAAATAAGTATATTTGGGACTACAAAATTGTTAATTCTATGGCGACCAGAGTAGTTGTAGTAGCACTTAGAATTATGTTCCAAGTCTCTCTGGCGACCACAGGAATAAACCATAGAGTTGCCTTAGTATTTCTAAGCCCTCTAAATTTATACTCTATGGCGACCAAAACAAGTCGTCCGTGGCGATAACTGTATGGCGACTACTTCTTCTGTGGCGATCAGAGTAATAACAGAGAAGGAATTCCACTCGCGCCCTGTATATCACTTTTACAAGTTTTTTATGTCGACTCCTACATCCATCTTGGAGGAAAAGAAATTGCCTTGGGAGTAATCAAAGAGTCTCAAAATTGGCAGCTAAATAATCGAATCAAAAATTAATTAAATTATAAATTTTTATTCACTAAAATTTAAGTGGTAAATTAATTTAGTTAAATTTATAAGATAAATTTATTTAAATTAAGTTCATAAAATAGACTTATTGAAATTAAATTTATAAAACAAATTTACTAAATCAAATTTACAAATAAATTTATGTAAATGAAAAATTAATAAAATAAATTAATTTTAGGATCCTGATTTGTATATCAATCAGTCTGCTCTGATACCAATTATTAGGTCCCGAATTATCGTAGAAGGGGGGTTAAATACGATATTCACTAAATTAAAAATTCTTTCGAATCTTTAGCTGATATAGATTTAGTGCTCGGTTAGCGGTTCCGTGTTCTTGAGATGAATGGTGTTTGGGAATATAAAATGAGGAACACAAGATATTCGGGGAAGTATATATTCATATATGAATCCTCGAGGGGTGTTGCTACACTCCGGTAAATAAATTAACCGGCTGCAATCCAAGAACAATAATATTCTTGCTTCTACAAAGATATACAAATTAAATCATATAAAATAATCTAGTTTTTGTTTGTCTAAGGATTTAATTATCGGGTAACGATTATAATGCCCCTATGAATATACAAAAATTAAATCGGGCATTATAACGTTACTCCGGTGAGAAGAATAACGTATTTACAATGTGCCCGAAGCTTCTCTGTATTTTCTTTGCTGCTAGTTTTATCTGTTGGGAACCACAGACTTAGGGTGTTACTACGTTTTACGATAAAGATTACGAAAAGAGGATTACTTTGTTAATGGTTGATTCCACGCTCTTCTATTGTATTCCAAAATTCCCTTGAGTGAAGTGTGGCCTCCGTCTTCTCAAGTTATCCTCTCTTCTTGCTCCTTGGTGGCTACAATATGTTTTCACACAATTCCAAGCAAGAAGAGAATAAGAATATATATATGCTACAATAGGGACCATGGATAATTAGGTTGGGCCTTCTAATTACATCTTGAGGCTAGCCCAATGTAATTAAATATTAATTCAATCCACTAAAGAATTAATATTTGCACTACCTTTCCTAATACCGTAATTTAATTAATTCGGTTCCAATATTATTTGCTTATTAAATTCCCCATGTTTAAAATATCATATGTCCATTAATTAAATAAATTACTGATAATTTATTTAATTAATATATTTTATCCTTGATCATCCACTCAACCTTTATTTAATTATTCCAGAATAAATTCCACCTGCAGGGTTTCACATAATTAAATCTTTTTGAGCTTTCAAGGGGACATCATTAACCCGAATATTATCAGGACATGGATTCCTTCAATAAATAATATCCACCATGTATATAATTCCATCACCCAAAATATAATGATATAATTCAAAAGAATTATTTCATATATAAATCAAAGCATGTAAATAATATACACGTGTCAATTACTATTTCCGAATTAAGAACCTAAGCATTAATAATAACATAGAATCTTAGTTCTCCTTCTTAATCAGTATTAAGGGAACAATTCTAAATTTGATCCTGTTCAATATACACAAAGTATACTGGTATTATTTATTAGTCAATATAAACTAATCTAAATACTACTACAGCCATACCAGTGGATTGTCCAACACCACCTGTGCTGTGAACCTTATTATATTATATAACCGTATTTAACAATCTAATATTCTGTATCCCATTTGATACTAGATTGTTCACAATATATAATATTAGACAACATGTAAACATTCAAATGATTCTCAAATAAACTGGCCGGAAATAAATGTACATACTTCAAATAAATATTTTCAGTATACACTAACATTATCTCCACTCGTCTGAGAAGAAGCTAAAAACTCAGAACAATACAACTTCTATCTTCTGCTTCAGATGTGTAGACTTTATATCTGTTGAAATACATGGCCAATTGTTTACTGTATAATTCAATTGATAACTCAATAAAGTTGTGGCTGAGGTTTCTGTGGCGACCAAGGTAATCTCTGTGGCGACCAAGAGTGAATTTTGCCTTAGAAAAATTCAACTCAATTTCTCTGTGGTGACCAAGGTGAACCTAGGGTGAATTTGCCTTAGAAAAAATTCAACCAATTTCTCTATGGCGACCAAGGTGAATCTAGGGTGAATTTACCTTAGAAAAAATTCAACCCATTTCTCTTTGGCGACCAAGGTGAATACATGGTGACTTTGCCTTAGAAAAAATTCAACCCATTTCTCTATGGCGACCAAGGTGAACCTAGGATGAATTTGCCTTGAAAAAAATTCAACCCATTTCTCTATGGCGACCAAGGTGAACCTAGGGTGAATTTGCCTTAGAAAAAATTCAGCCCAATTCTCTATGGTGACCAAGGTGAACCTAGGGTGAATTTGCCTTGGAAAAAATTCAACCCATTTCTCTATGGCGACCAGAGGGATGAAAACTGAACTTGTGAAATTATTCTTGCTCTAATTTATTCCCTGAGTATCACACTAAGTCAAGATCATTTCCTGTACTGAAATATTGAACTGTACATCCAGGATATTGCTTCTGAAGATCAATATATTGATCAGGATGACTCCCACTACAAGGTAGTGATCACCTTGACTTAGTTTCTATAGAGCATTGCATTCCCTGAGTTGTCCCATCTTTAAGTCTTCTCTCTTGAGTCTTCATTTGAATCATAAAACCTGTATTCCCTGATACGAATCCTCACTTAACAATCCTTCTAATGATAATACTCATATTCCTTTCATGAAACGCTGACGCCTAGTGCAATTGGTCTGGTTAACAGACGACTAGCTCCGATTTAGGTCTTCGTATTATAGACTTGATTACATTGTTAAGCTTGCCTCAAATTTATTGCTTCGTACACTGACTATCAACAAACAAATGTACTTTCACTGGAATCCTTTCTGGTACCGTAGACAACGTCTTCATTGCTACTACAATCTTGAATACTTTATTAACTGTTCTTTATCGATGCTTGAACATATAAATGAACTCCTGTCAGTGAGTATAGCTTCAAGACTGTAATTGTCTTCTTTAACCTCTGTCTATACCATGTCTTCAATTCTTCAGATTCCTATGCTTCATACACTGTCTATCTTCAATCAATGCCAATACACTGAAATCTTCTGGTAGCACTTATACACTGAATCTTCATCATTTCTGAAACCCTAAAAGTCTTTAACCTTTATTCTTCACTGAGGCATAAACATATTAATGAACTTCTTTCAATGACCTGTAAACAGACTTCAGGCCTTTTTCTAATCTTCTGATTCTTTGTATTTGCCTTGTCTTCATTCTTCCTGATTTCCTGTGTAGATGTAGTATTATTAACCTGTCCTGTTCTAGTATTGTTATCGTGTTGAATTATCATGTAACTGTTCATACGACTACACAGTCTCACCAACAAACCTCGTATACTCTGCTTCAGCCTCCGGAGTAGAAAACCTAGGCCTCCCACCGCCTACACTCGAAGAATCGGTGGTGCTGCTGCTAACTTGGGTTCGTTATCTCTTGGGAGCCATTGAATTCGAATAAGAGAGAAAAGAGATGTGTATAAGAGAGATTTGTGTGTTTGAGAATTGAGAAGTGATGGAGAAGATTGTGTATAAATGTATGTATATATAGGGAATTAGGAACTAGTTATGGAAAAGAAGTGGGAATTGATTGTGGGAATAATGGGAATAATGGGGTGATTGAAACTGATTGGGAGTGGGAAATATGGAAGGTGGGAGAGGGAAATTTGGTTGTGATTTAATTTTGTGTTTAAATTTCTGTTTTTCTTATTTTTTTCAGGTCCAGGGAGCCAGCGCGGCCGCCCTGCATACCAATGCGGGCGCGCCGTGCTACTAGAAAAATAGCGCAGCCGCCCCGCTTGTTAGCGTGGGCGCGCCGTGCTACTGTAGTTGGCACTGCAATTTTTCTTTTTCTGATTTTTTTGTAGTTTTCTCCTTGTTTTCTTCTTCCTCTATCTACTAATGTACAACAAACTTGGATTGCCTCCCAAGAAGTGCTTGGTTTACGTTTCTAGCTTGACGTAGAATTCCCGAGATCAAGCGAACAATAAAACGATACTAACCACCTTACGGTTTGCCGTATCCCCATAGTAATGCTTCAAACATTGTCCATTTAGCTTGAACGCTTGGCCTGGATCATTCTCAAAAATCTCCACCGCTCCATGTGGAAACACAGTTTTTATAACAAACGGCCCTAACCACCTCGACTTCAACTTTCCAGGAAAAAGATGGAGACGAGAGTTGAACAAAAGAACTTGTTGCCCTGGTACAAATGATTTGAGCACTAGACCTCTATCATGCCACCTCTTGACTTTCTCCTTATACATTTTGTTGTTCTCATACGCTTGATGCCGAAACTCGTCGAGTTCATTCAATTGAAGCATCCTTTTCTTTCCAGCTGCATTCATATCAAGGTTCAACTTCTTCAAAGCCCAATATGCTTTATGCTCGAGCTCCACAGGCAAATGAAATCCTTTTCCATAAACCAACTGAAACGGTAACATGCCTAGCGAAGTCTTATTTGTTGTTCGATACGCCCAAACAGCTTCATCCAGCTTCAAAGACCAATCCTTCTTTGATGGACACACAAATTTCTCTAAAATATGCTTGATCTCTCTGTTAGATACCTCACCTTGACCATTAGTCTGAGGATGGTAGGCTGTAGTAATGCGATGATTCATATTATATCGCTGCATCATAGAAATGAACTTGCAATTGTAGAAATGCGATCCCTTGTCACTGATTATGACTCTTGGAGTCCCAAACCTTGCGAATATCTGCTTGTGAAGAAAATTAAGAACTATATTTGCATCATTTGTCGACAAAGCCTTGACTTTAACCAATTTCGAGACATAATCAATCGCCAACAAGATATACTGATTATTACAAGATGAGACAAATGGCCCCATGAAGTCAATTCCCCAAACATCGAAGATCTCAACCTCGAGAAGCACATTAAGAGGCATATCATCCCTATTGGACATATTACCAATACGCTGGCATCGATCATACTTCAAAACAAACTGATGCACATCCTTAAAAAATGTAGGCTAGAAGAATCCTGCTTAAAGAATATGAGTTGCTGTCTTTTCTCCACCATAGTGGCCTCCATAAACAGTCGAATGATAATCTCGCAAGATCACCCCCCCACTATGTTGTACGGAATACATCTCCTGATGATTTGGTCAGCTCTTTGCCGAAACAAGAATGGCTCATCCCACATGTACCACTTCACCTCATGAAGAAACTTCTTCCTTCGAAAAGAAGACAAATCTGGAGGCATAATATTGTTCATAAGGTAGTTCACAATGTCTACGAACCACGGTTCTTCCTCTTGCACCCCAAACAGCTGCTCATTGGGAAAAGACTCATTTATCAATGTCTTATCCTGTGAGGTTGCACTCGGATCTTCTAACTGAGAGAGATGATCAGCGACTTGATTCTCAATACCTTTCTTTCCCTTGATCTCTAACTCAAATTCTTGAAGTAAAAGAACCCATCGAATCAGTCTAGGCTTCAAATTCTTCTTCGAGACGAGATAGCGAATCGCAGCGTGATCAGTGAAAACCGTCACCTTCATCCCAAACAAATAAGATTGAAACTTCTCAAAACCATAGATAATAGCCAATAGTTCCTTCTCAGTAGTAGTATAGTTCAGTTGTGTACCACTGAGGGTCTTACTAGCATAGTAGACCACATGAAATATATTATTCTTCCTTTTCCCAATAACTGCTCCAACTGCATAGTCACTTGCATCAGACATCATTTCAAAAGGTTCATCCTAATTAGGTACAGTTATGACCGGTGTCATGATCAAGCTCTTATTTAAGCTCTCAAAAGCAGTTAATCACTCATCATCAAACTTAAACGGGACATCTTTCTCTAGAAGATTGCACAACGGTTTAGAGATTTTAGATAAGTCCTTGATGACCAAGAAAGCTGCATACTCCTTTAACTGAAATTGGTGGGGGAAGGTTTTCAATGACCCCCGCCTTGGCTTTGTCCATCTCAAGACCCTTACTAGTGACCTTGTGCCCAAGAATGATGCCATGTTGCACCATAAAGTGATATTTCTCCCAGTTGAGAACCAGATTGGGCTCAACACACCTTTTAAGGATGGCGCCAAGATTTTGCAAGCACTCGTCAAAAGAATCACCGAACACAGAGAAATCGTCCATAAACACCTCCACATTCTGACCAATCATGTTAGAGAAAATAGCCATCATACATCTCTAAAATGTGGCAGGTGCACCATACAACCCAACAGAAACTCTTTTGAAGGCAAAAGTACTAAACGGATAAGTGAAGGTAGTCTTTTCCTGATCTTCTGGAGTAATGCAAATCTGATTATAGCCTGAATAACCATCCAGATGTCAATAGTATTCATGCCCAGCCAACCTAGCAAGCATCTGATCAATAAAAGGAAGAGGGAAGTGATCCTTCCTCGTGGCTTTATTCAGCTTCCTGTAATACATACAAACTCTCCACCCCGTGACTGTTCAAGTAGGAATGAGTTCATTCTTTTCATTAGCTACCACGGTGATGCCTCCTTTCTTCGGCACACACTGAACTAGACTCACCCAAGAATTGTCAGAAATAGGATAGATGATCCCTGCATCTAGCCACTTGAGAATTTCCTTCTTCACAACCTCTTTCATTATCGAATTTAGCCTTCTCTGTTGCGCAACAGTTGGCTTGCTTCCTTATTCTAGCAGAATTTTATGCATGCAATAAGAAGGGTTGATTCTCTTGATATCTGCTATAGTCCATCCAATTGTCAATTTGAACTCTCTCAGAATTCTGAAGAGCTTTTTCTCATCACTACCTGAAAGTTCAGATGCAATAATAACCGGAAAAGTAGATGCATTACCTAAAAAAGCATACCTTAAGCATTCAGGCAAAGGCTTAAGCTCGAGTGTAGGAGCTTCTGAAATAGAGGGCTTGAGGCATTTTGGAGACTTCTTCAACTCCTCCAATCCAAGAGATCAAACGGTATATCCAGCCTTCGCTTCCGAGGAAAAGCATTCAAATATTGTAATTGCTCATTACCTTCGTCATCTTCACTATCTGAATTCCCCAATAAGGCCTTCTCTAAGGCATCTGACCTTAGCAATTGATCAAGTTCTGAAGTAACCACATAATCAACCAATTCCACCTTTAAGCACTCCTCATTTTCAGTTGGGAATTTCATGGCATTAAAAATATTGAACATCCCATCCTGATCCACTACTCGCATAGTGAGCTCACCCTTCTGCACATCTATTAAGGTTCGGCCAGTAGCCAAAAATGGTCTTCCCAAGATTATGGGAATATTTTTATCCTCCTCGAAATCAAGAATTACAAAATCAGCAAGAAAGATGAGTTTGTCCACCTTGACCAAGACATCATCCACAATGCCTCGTGGATATGTAATAGAGCGATCAACCAACTGTAAGGACATATAAGTGGGCTTTGGAATAGTGAAGCTTGTCGAAGGAATATCTAGGCATTTGTCGAACGACAAGTTTCCAATGGTGCAAGGAATAGTGAAGCTTCCAGGATCTTTAAGCTTTGGAGGCAACTACTGTTGCAGCACAACACTGCATTCCTTCGTAAGAGCAACAACCTCTAAGTCATCGAGCTTCACTTTCCTAGAGAGAATACTTTTCATAAACTTCGCATAGCTACGCATTTGTTCAAGAGGTTCAGCGAAAGATATGTTGATATGAAGTTTCTTGAAAACTTCCAAGAACTTAGCAAATTTCTTATCCAGCTTTTGCTTCTACAGCCTCTTAGGAAAAGGAGGTGGAGGATAGACTTGTTTTTCCCCTATATTACCCTCAGGAGGAATGCTGACAATAGCTGTCTTCCTTGGTTCCACTTCTGCTTCCTTCTGCACTTCTTCTTCAGCCACAACTTCAACTTCTAGAACTGGAGATTTTTCAGGATTTGCAACCTTCCCAGACCTCAATGTGATTGCCTTGACCTGCTCTTTAGCTTCCCTCTTTCCTGGCACTTCAGTATCACTAGGGAGTGTACCGGGTTGTCGATTCAGCAAGGCATTGGCAATTTTCCCAATTTGATTCTCCAAGGTCTTAATAGAAACCGCTTGGGTCTTGTACATAAGCCTCAACTCCTCTATTTCATATTTTTCATTAGATTGTGGTAGCTGCTGAAGTTGGAGTTGTTGTCTTGGTGCATATTGCGGCTGTCAAAAACCAAGAAGGTTGTATTGCTTAGCTGCATACTGCTGATAAGGCTGTTGCATCGCATTTTGAGTATTGCTCCAGCTGAAGTTAGGATGATTGCGGTTGTTGGGATGATAGGTGGCTGGAGCTGGTTGCTGTGACATCTGAAAGTTGCTCACGTACTAAGCTGATTCACTAGAAATAGCACACTGCTCCGTCTCATGTGCACCAGCACAAAGTTCACAAACACTAGTGATCTGATTAACTCCAAAATTAGCCAAAGAATCCACCTTCGTCGTTAAAGCCTAAAGTTGAGCAGCTATAGCAGTAGCTGTATCCACTTCCAGAATTTCTGCTACTTTTCCTTGAGGCATTATCTGAGTTGGGTTCTGGTATTCATTAGCAACCATCAGTTCAATTTTTTCATAAACTTCATCATAGCTTTTAGCCCATAAGGCTCCTCCTGATACTGCATCAAGCATGGGTCTAGAAGTTGCACCCAACCCATTGTAAAAACAGTTGATGATCATCCAGTCAGGCATCCCATGATGAGGACACTTCCTGAGCATCTCCTTGTAGAGATCCCAAGCCTCACATAAAGATTCTCCCGTTTGTTGCACGAATTGAGTAAGAGCATTCCTGATTGCAGCAGTCTTCGCCATAGGGAAGAATTTAGTGAGAAACTTCTGAGACAGATCTTCCCAAGTGGTAATAGAGCTTGGTGGTAGAGAATGCAACCAACACTTAGCCTTATCCCTTAGAAAAAATGGGAAAAACCTCAGCTTTATAACATCTTCAGTAACTCCATTGAACTTGAAAGTGTCGCAAATCTCGATGAAATCCCTGATGTGCATGTTGGGATCTTCTATAGGAGAACCCCCAAACTGAACTGAATTATGTATCATCTGAATCGTGCTTGACTTGATTTCAAAGGTGTTAGCTGTGATGGCTGGCCTAATAATGCTAGACTGAATATCGTTGATCTTTGACTTAGAATAGTCCATCAAAGCCTTAGGATTCGCTGTTTGATCTCCCATTATGACTAGAGCTTCTTCTTTAACTTTCTCCTCAACAAAAGCTTCTTCAACCTTCTCTTCAACAAGAACTTCTTCAACTACTTCCTCCGCTTTATCCAGTGTTCTCTTGCGAGATCGAGAATGCGTTAGCATATCCAGTGTTCTCTTGTGAGATCGAGAACGCGTTAGCATACACGCTCTCTAGAGTACTTGAAATACAATAAGTACCCAAGTAAGTAACAATATCCGAGTCAGCAAACTTTAACGACCACTGATGACAAGCACATAAACTAAAAATTAACACCGAGTCCCCGGCAGCGGCACGAAAAACTTGTGAGGACAAAAACACGTGTTAATATTCATGAAAGTATACGTGTTCATAAGTATTATAGAATTAATTCTAGTTCGTTCCCACAAAGACTGGTTTAGGTTAATTTCAAATAATGTACTCATGCAATGATGGTATGGTTATTATTCAATGCTAAGATAATAACAAGTTAAGATTGTTTATAACTAAGATTATTAACTAACATGCAATTAACTAAGAGATTAAAAGGTTGATTTACTTATATAACACAAACATGGGATTCTAACTTCATTACTACTTCATTCAATAGCCTTTTTGTTCTTATCCTTAGCATGCAATGGTGATGATACCAATCGGACAACATGAAACTAGTAAGTGCCAACTTTCGTTGTACGAATGACCTACTACTAGACATCCACAAAAGAGATAGAAGCTGAATAGACACCAATTATGTTGAGACCCTATATATCTATAGAATTTGATAACATAATGGTTTAATGCACAAGTTATCTATCGTGATTATATAGGGCAAGTCAGATGGTTAAAATTACCTATGAATCATGCATATCAAATACATGAACCTATGCTAGCATGACAAGTTCTAAACCCCTATATTCACTTTCGCTTCAATAGAGATTAACATGCTATCTTATAAGTTCGCGATGCTCATAAGACGAATAAGCATAACCAAGCTTCATATAAAGATTCTCCTGATTGCTGCGCAAATTGAGTAAGAGCATTCCTGATTGCAGTTGTCTTCGCCATAGAGAAGAATTTAGTAAGAAACTTCTGAGCAAGATCTTCCGAAGTAGTAATCGACCCAGCTGGTAGAGAGTGTAACCAGCTATTAGCCTTGTCCCTCAGAGAGAATGGGAACAGTCTTAGCTTTACAGCATCTTCAGAAACACCGTTGAACTTGAAGGAGTCACAAATCTCAATGAAATCCCTAATGTACATATTGGGATCTTTAGTTGGAGAACCCCAAACTGGATTGAATTCTGCACCCATTGAATTATGTCAGGCTTAATCTCAAAGGTATTAGCTGTGATAGCTGGCCGGACAATGCTAGATTGAATGTCATTGATCTTGGGTTGAGAAAAATCCATCAAGGCTCTCGTTCGTGCTGCTGGATCTCCCATTATAATGAGTACCTGAAACACAAACAAATAAACCGTGAAAGTAAAAGAATCCGAGTTAGTGAACTTTAACGACCACTGATCACAAGCACATAAACTAAAAATTAACACCGAATCCCCGGCAGCGGCGCCAAAAACTTGTTAGGGCGAAAACACGCGCTAAAATTCACGCAAGTATACGCGTTCACAAGTAGTATAAGATATAAATCAGATTCGTTCCCACAGAGACTGGTTTAGGTTAAGTTCAATTTATGCACCTATGCAACAATGTATGGTTATCGCTCAATGCTAAGACAAATAATAAATTGGATTTTTATTAAACTAAGAGATTATACTAAATAACATTAACTAAGAGAATTGAGGTTGAATTACTATATATGACAAACATGGGATTCTAACTTCATTAAATACTTCATTCAATAGCCTTATTGTTCTTAACCTTAGCATGTGATGGTGATGACACTAATCACATAACACGAAACTGATAAACGCCAACTTTCATTACACGAGTACCATTCTACCAGACATCCACAAAAGAGATAGAAGCTGAATATGCACCAATTATATTGAGATCCTATATGTCTATAAAATTTGACAACATAATGGTTTAAGCCCAATTTATCCATAATGATTACATAGGGCAAGTAAAACGGTTAGAGTTACCTATGAATCATGCATACACATACATGAACCTATGCTAGCATGGCAAGTTCTAAACCTCTATATTCACTGTTGCTTCAATAGAGATTAACACGCTATCTTATATGTTAGCTACGCACATAAGACGAATAAACACAACCAATACTAGGATATCATACAATCACCACATACCAAGATATCGAAACAAATTAACTATTGAAATCCACAAGTAAATCCGCTAGAATCCCATGACAACAATTAGTTCATAATTGAACTCATCGTCACCATGGGTTCCAATGAAAGCATGGTATAAAACAAGGTCTTAATAAACTGAATAATAATTAAAGTATGAATAAACGAGATTTAGGTTCAACAAAAATGAAAACGAGCATCCAAAGTTACAACTAATTCAAAGAATCACAAGTTGAAAACAAGATCTTCTTTTTCGGAGTTGTTCTGTGCTTCTAGGTCTTCTCCTTGGTATCCCAATCTTCCCGGATGATGAAAACCCTTTTTTAAGTATATATACGCCCCTAGTGGACGTGGACCCTTCAAAACGTCAAATTCCAGTAAAAAAAGGCTTTTTCAGCGAAATCAGCGACCAGCCGTGCCTTGGGCGGCCGCTCAGCTCTCTGGGCGGGCGCTCAGCTCTCCTGGGCGGGCGCTCAGCTCCTGTCTGGAATTTTTTTTGATGAATCTTGTTTTGGCCATAACTTGAGTTCTACTCGTCAGAATTAGGCGATTCAACTGCCCACGCGAAGCTATTGAGATTCTCTACAACTTGACAATGGCCTTGGCTTCCAATTCTGATCACTTTTTATCATATTTCCTTTAAAAGCTCTTTTCTTCATATAACTGATACCTGAAATGCAATAACACAAAAACACATCAAAATATCAACAACTTGAGTCCAAAACACCAATTTAAGCTTGTAATAAAGCGTTCAAAGTGGATATAAAATCCACTTATCACACCCCCAAACTTGAATCGATGCTTGTCCTCAATCATAAACAGACTCAAAACTACAAAACAAGCCTAATGCATGAATGCAACTACGTGAATGCAACTAAATGATAATGCAATCGATCCCCTCAGAATAACTATAACCAAATGAATAAGCCAATGCCTTTAAGAATGCAATAACTTGAAACAGAGTTTGAATAAATCCCACAAACCAACTCACAAACCAGAAATGTGCGTGTGTGGATGCTTAACAGATATACTCTCCATACTAGATCAATAACCATAACTTATCTATCATCGAAACAATCAAAAGTTTATAAACAGAATAGACAATAAACGCATTATGACTCACAACACCTCCTTTCTACTAGAGTTATACAAGGATCCACACTATTATTGAACACATAACAAAGATGCTTATTTGGCCGTGCAATGAATGAGGTCCCAAAAGACTTATGTAATAATACCCATGTAGTGAGCGTTAGGTTAGCGGATCCCAGACTATAAAAGCCTTAGGTCACTAGGCACAAAGTCCCCTAGAACTTAATAACTCGAGTATTAAAGAGCTCACTCTTGATCAATTATGCATAAACACATACTTTTTTTCTTTCTTTTTTTTCTCTTTTTTCTTTTTTTTCTTTTTTTCTCTTTTTTCTTTTTTTTTCTTTTTTTCAATAATTTCTGAATGAGTGCGTTTCGCTCCATCTCATTCAACCCTAGACTACTCATAAAAATATGAGCCGGTTACTAGCCATTTGATGCCTAGCCTTATAACAACTAGCAATAAAATCCAAGTTTTTCTCCAGATAAAAAAATTAGTATTTTTACGTCATTACGAGAATATCACAAATTCTAAATATAACCAAGTGATTAAATCTCAACAACAAACAAGTATGATCATGATCTAGATCAGAAGCAACCCTATAAGACTTTGTGAAAATATTTGTTTCTGGCATGCAAATCAATTCATTAGGACTTAAACATCCATCTATTCGTCATCACCACACTGAAATCAACATCAACTTATCAAATATCATAGTTCATCTTAAGAGATCATGCTAAATATGCATGCAAATGCAACTATATGAAATCACATAAAAACAAACAAATATGTCCTAAATGAACAGTCATGCAAAAATATGAATGAACTACAACTAAACATGTAATATGAATCTATATGAATCTATATGGACACACACTACTAATCCTTACATTATCACCCCCAAACTTAAAATTTTCAATGTCCTCATTGAAGGTAAAAATAAGGATTTCAGGCATACCTAGTCATCGGAAAGATCACCCTCTTCGGGTGGAGGATCAGGTGGCCAATCAACCTCGCCACCAGTGTTTCGAACAACAGTACCGAAAGTGTGTGTCAAATCTTCAACAAAATATCGGTGGATGACATGCATGGCCTCCATACGCCTAGTCAATCTTCTATACTGTGCATCACCAATACCAGTCCTATCAACTACCTGTTGCACATGAGAAGAACCCTCTGTAGGCACTGGAAGATCCGTCCAACCACTCTCTACATCATCAAAAATATATCCCAACCCCTTATCATGGGGTGAACCTAATAATGAATAACTCAAGTGATCTTGCTTTCGGTTGAGCTCAAGTATGGGAGCTTCTTGAATAAATGGTTCAAAACGCTCCTGAGAAATTTTCAGCTCTGCTAACCCAAGAGAATCGAATGGCATATCCAACTTCCTCTTCCACGGAGGTGCATTCAAAACATGCAGTTGTTCTACTTTAAAGAACTCTTCTTTAGCTGTGGGTAACTTTATTTCCTTGAACACATCAAAAGTGACCTTTTGATCGTGAACCTTCATCGAAAGCTCTCCTTTTTGCACATCAATCATAGTTCGGCCTGTAGCCAAGAATGGTCTTCCCAAAATAATGGGAATCTTCTTATCTTCCTCGAAATCAAGAATTACAAAGTCAACAGGGAAGAAGAGTTTATCCACCTTGACCAAGACATCCTCCACTATACCTCGTGGATAAGCGATGTAACGATCAGCTAGTTGCAATGACATGTATGTTGGTTTCGGATCAAGCAGACCAAGCTTCTTGAAGATAGATAAGGGCATCAGATTGATGCTAGCACCTAAATCACATAAACACTTGTCGAACGACAAGTTTCCGATGGTGCAAGGAATAGTGAAGCTTCCAGGATCTTTAAGCTTCGGAGGCAACTTCTGTTGCAGCACAACACTGCATTCCTCCGTTAGAGCAATGGTCTCTAAGTCATCGAGCTTCACTTTTCGAGAGAGAATACCTTTCATAAACCTCGTATAGCTAGGCATATGTTCAAGAGCTTCAGCGAAAGGTATGTTGATATGAAGTTTCTTGAACACCTCCAGAAACTTCTCAAACTGCTTATCCATCTTTTTCTTCTGCAGCCTCTTAGGAAAATGAGGTGGTGGATAGATCTGTTTCTCCCCTGTATTACCCTCAGGAGGAGTGTGTTCCACAGTAGTCTTCCTTGGTTCCACCTCTGCTTCCTTGTGCACTTCTTCTTCAGCTACAACTGCATTTTCTGAAACTTGAGATTTTTCAGGCTCTTCGTCTTGCTGAATTTGGGGGTTTGCGACCTTTCCAGACCTCAAGGTGATGGCGTTCACATGTTCTTCAACTTCCCTCTTTCCTGGATTTGTTTTTATGTCACTAGGATGCGTTCCTGGTGGTCGATTCAATAAGGCATTAGCAATTTGCCCTATTTGGTTCTCCAGAGTCTTGATAGAAATAGCCTGGCTTTGGCATATAAGAGCCTGGTTTTTGCACATAAGCCTCAACTCCTCCAATTCAGAATTTTCATTCAAAGATAGACCTGCATCATGATTTTGTTGTTGAATTTGGAGTTGTTATTTTGGTGTAAATTGTTATTGAAAACCAGGAGGGTTGAATTGTTTTGCTCCAATTTGCTGGAATGGTTGTTGCATCGCATTCTGATTGTTGCTCCAGCAGAAGTTAGGATGATTCCAGTTGTTAGGATAATAAGTGGCAGGAACTGGCTGCTACGATCTCTGAAAGTTGCTCACAAACTGAGCTGAGTCACTAGATATAGCGCATTGCTCCATCGCATGCGGACCTGCACACAGCTCACAAACACTAATTATCTGCTTAAGACCATAGTTAGCCAGAGAATCGATCTTCATAGACAACGCCTTTAGTTGAGCTGTGATAGCCGTAGCTGTATCAACTTCAAAAATTCCTGCTACCTTGCTCAGTGATAGACCGTTGATCAGATGCTTGACAGGTTGGCTGGTCATGAGTATTATTGTCTTCTGGATGGCTACTCAGGGTATAATCAGATTTGTATTGCACCAGAGGATTAGGAAAAGACTACCTTCACTTGTCCATTTGGCACGTTTGCTTTTCGCACAGTTTCGTTTGGGTTATGTGGCGCACCGGCCACTTTTCAGAGATGTATGATGGCTATATTCTCTGACATGATTGGGAATAATGTTGAGGTGTTCATGGACGACTTCTCAGTCTTTAGACATTCGTATGATGAATGTTTGAATAATCTTCGTGCCGTGCTCAAAAGGTGTGTGGAAACTAATTTGGTGCTCAATTGGGAAAAGTGTCATTTTATGGTACGTGAAGGCATTATTCTTGGGCATAAGGTCTCTAGCAAGGGTCTTGAGGTGGATAAAGCCAAGGTGGGAGTCATTGAAAATCTTCCACCACCTATTTCTGTGAAAGGAATCCGTAGTTTTCTTGGTCATTCGGGTTTTTATCGGCGGTTTATCAAGGACTTTTCAAAGATATCTAAGCCATTGTGCAACTTTCTTGAGAAAGATGTGCCTTTCAAATTTGATGATAAATGTTTGACGGCATTCGAGACTCTGAAGAAGAGTTTAATCACTGCGCTAGTTATTACAGCACCGGATTGGACAGAGCCTTTTGAGATGATGTGTGATGCAAGTGATTATGTGGTAGGTGCAGTTCTTGGGCAGCGCAAGAATAATCTCTTTCATGTGGTCTACTATGCTAGTAAGACCTTTAATGGGGCCCAAATGAACTACACCACTACTGAGAAGGAGCTCTTGGCTATAGTCTTTGGTTTCGAGAAATTTCAATCCTATCTGCTTAGGACAAAAGTGACAGTATTCACTGATCAAGCGGCCATTCGCTATTTGGTTTCCAAGAAGGATTCGAAGTCGAGACTCATTCATTGGGTGCTCTTACTTCATGAATTTGAGTTAGAGATTAAGGATCGAAAAGGTACTGAGAATCAAGTAGCTGACCATCTCTCTAGATTGGAGAATCCCGAGTCTACTTCACAGGATAAGACATTGATCAACGAATCTTTTCCGGATGAGCAGTTGTTCGCAGTTCAGGAGGAAGAGCCATGGTTTGCAGATATTGTAAACGATCTTGTCAGCAATATAATGCCTCCTAATTTGACCTCAGCTCAAAAGAAGAAGTTTCTGCATGAGGTGAAGTGGTATATGTGGGATGAACCATATTTGTTTAGACAGGGAGCTGACCAGATCATCAGGAGATGTATCCCGTTCTGTGAGACGGAGGGGATATTATGAGACTGCCACTCCACAGTTTATGGTGGGCATTATGGTGGTAAGAAGATGGTAGCTCGTATTCTCCAAGCAGGTTTTTTCTGGCCTACTTTGTTTAAGGATGCTCATCAGTTTGGTTTAAGGTATGATCGTTGCCAAAGAGTGGGAAATTTGACGAGAAAGGATGAGATGTCGTTAAATGTGATGCTTGAAGTCGAGGTCTTTGATGTTTGGGGAATCGATTTCATGGGGCCTTATGTCTCGTCCTGCAATAATCAGTACATCTTGCTGGCAGTCGATTATGTCTCAAAATGGGTAGAAGTCAAAGCTCTACCGACAAATGATGCAAAGGCAGTGTTGAATTTTCTTCATAAGCAGATTTTCACAAGGTTTGGAACGCCTCGGGTAATCATAAGTGATGAAGGGTCGCATTTCTGTAACCGTAAGTTCACTTCTATGATGCAGCGTTATAATGTAAATCATCAAGTTGCTACTGCCTATCATCCACAAACAAATGGTCAAGCGGAAGTGTCTAACAGAGAGATCAAGCGCTATCTAGAGAAGGTTGTTTGTCCGTCAAGGAAGGATTGGTCTTTAAAGCTTGATGAAGCTGTTTGGGCTTACAGAACAGCATACAAAACTCCACTTGGTATGTCCCCGTTTCAACTGGTGTATGGTAAGGGATGTCATTTACCTGCGGAGCTTGAGCATAAGGCCTATTGGGCGTTGAAAAAGTTGAACCTGGATTTAGATGCAGCTGGTAAGAAGAGAATGCTTCAACTTAATGAACTTGATGAATTTCGACTCCAAACGTACGAGAATAACAAAATGTACAAGGAAAAGGTGAAGATGTGGCGTGACAGGAAGCTACATCCTAAGTTATTCGTGCCAGGGCAACAAGTTCTTTTATTCAACTCTCGTCTCCGACTTTTTCCTGGGAAGTTGAAATCAAGGTGGTCTGGACCTTTTATTGTCAAAACTGTGTTTCCACATGGAGCGGTGGAGATTTTTGAGAATGATCCGGACCAAGCATTCAAGGTTAATGGTCAGCGTTTGAAGCTGATAGGGATAAATAAATTATGATTGTATAATTAAATACTGCATTAATTGTACAAGCTGTGGGCTGCTAGGCCCAATAAAAAGATATATGATACTCAGACCAGAAAGGTTAAGCCTGATGGACCAGATCAGGCCTGATGGAATAAAAAAGGCCCAAAAGCCCTAATTATTAATTAATTTCATAATTAATTAATAAGGGAAAAATCAGCTATTGAGAAGAGTCCCGATAAGGATATAAATCCTTATAGATTAGCCTCAAAGGGACCTAAAAGGAAAAGGAATCAGCTTCCTACTTCCTAGGACTCCTAAGTCTATCCTAATTCAGAGGCTTGTCCACCAAGTCTCCTATACCAAGTCCAATTCAAGGACTCCCACATCTATATAAGGGGCCTCACCCCACAAATCAGAACTACATTTTTTGGCTTGATTCTCTAATTCACAGAGATACGTAGGCATCTCGTAAAGGCGGAATTAAGCTACGATACACGAGAGCAGCCATTAAAGGCCTTGAGCTCCCGAATCTTAGTAATAAATACAGCAAATAATAACCTTAGTTTTTTATCCATAACATTTGGCGCCGTCTGTGAGAAACGCAACAACAACCATGGCGAGAACACGGAGAACAATTGGAGCTCTAGAGGAAGGAACACCATCAGAGACAACCCAGGTGATTTCATCAACCGTGGAGGTTCCTCCCCATTCAACTTATGCATCTACTCAGGGGGAAGCCCAGACAGGGGCAACTCATCCTCAGCCACAAGGGACAACTCCCCCGACTATTCAAGGTACGAATCCTCAAGTTCAACAAGTACATATACCTGTGAATTCTCGATCCGTCGGGTATGAATACTCAACTATTGTTACTACTAACCCCCCTTATGGGATGCCCCTTCACCCTGAGGTTGGAGGAAGCGGATATGTTGGGCGAAGCGAAGCACGAGGGCGGTCGCCCTCCTATATACGAGGTTTGGGTCCTATCCCTGAGGATCGGGAATTTTCTGGTCCATACACTGAGAGAGACTCCGAATCTTCGGATGATGAAGTGGCCCCGAGAAGGAGGCGTCCTGGAAAAGAGCCAATGGCCGATGGAAAGCAACGCCCCCAGAGCACCCCAGGGGCGAATCCCCAAGAAGTGCAGGAAAGGATCAGGGCTCATGAGGCTGAAATCCAAAGGCTGAGACGTGATTTGGAGGCTCACCAGGCCACCAGACCCCAGATACTTCCTAGGGGGAGAAATCCTCCTCTTGTCATAGACCTGGATGGTCCGATAAGAAGAAGGGCTGCTGTCCCAAGAACTGATCCAAGCAATCTCCTTCCCCTTAGAGATCCTGATGATCCAACTCCACCTTTCACAGAAGAAATAATGAATGCCCATATTTCAAGAAAATTCAAGATGCCCACTATCAAAGCCTATGATGGCATGGGTGACCCCGCTAATCATGTTAGGACATTCTCTAATGCACTGCTGCTGCAACCCGTGAATGATGCTATAAAGTGTCGGGCCTTCCCTCAAACCCTGTCGGGTATGGCTCAAAGATGGTACAGTCGCTTGCCCCCAAACTCTATTGGATCATTCAGAGAATTAAGTCAGGCTTTTATTAAGCAATTCATCAGTGGAAGAGTCCATGAGAAAAGTTCAGCATCTCTTATGAGTCTTGTGCAGGGAGCTAAAGAATCCTTGAGGGATTACCTGAATCGGTTTACAAAGGAGGCTTTAAAAGTCCCAGACCTTGATGATAAGGTAGCCATGATAGCACTGCAACAAGGAACTAGGGATGAGTTTTTCAAGATGTCCTTGGCCAAACGTCCCCCTAAAAACATGTTGCAACTCCAAGAGAGGGCAGGGAAGTATATCAAGGTTGAAGAAAGCATGAGGAAGACCGTAGTAAGTAATGAGCCCGCTGGAGGCAAGAAACGAAAAACTGATTTGAAGTATATCGCTAAGGACAAATATCCTAGAACCGAACAAAACCCTGATTCAACCCCCAAGAAGGGAGGACCTGGGCAAAAGTTCACTGAATACGCTAAGCTGAGTGCTCCTAGAAAGATAGAGATATTCGCTGGCCTAAGCCCTTGAAGGCTGATCCCGTCAAGCTAGATAAGAGCAAGTATTGCAGGTTTCACAAGGATGTTGGCCATGACACCGATGAGTGTAGGCAATTGAAAGATGAAATTGAGTTTTTGATTCGAAAAGGAAGGTTGAACAAGTATACTGGAGATGGAGGGGACAGAAACAATAATGGAAGGAAGAACTTTGAAGATCGTAGGAGGGACCAAGACGATCAGGGGCGGAATCCCCAACCTAGAGGGCCGGTTATAAATGCAATTTTTGGAGGACCACGACGCCCTCGAGGACCTGTGATAAACATGATCTTTGGAGGTCCAACTGCTGCTGGATTGTCCAAAAATTCCAGAAAGGCATACACCAGGGAGGTTATGCATATTGTTGGCGAAGCCCCGAAGAGGGCCAGGACAGAAGTAACATTGGCTTTTGATGATTCCGACCTAGAGGGCGTGAAGTTTCCCCATGACGACCCGCTCGTCATAACACCGATAATAGGAAATAGCCCGGTTAAGAGGGTCCTTGTGGATAATGGTGCTTCTGTGGATATCTTGCTCCATGACACCTTTCTAAGGATGGGGTATAATGACTCCCAGTTGACACCAACCGACATGCCGATATATGGATTTGCTGGAGTAGAATGTCCTGTGGAAGGGATAATCAAATCGCCAACCACCATAGGTACGGAGCCAAGGCAAGCAACGCAGATGCTGGATTTCGTGGTGGTAAAGGCTAGTTCAACTTATAATGCTATCATGGGGAGACCAGGGATACATGCCTTCAAGGTAGTCCCCTCTTCCTACCATTCAGTCATGAAGTTTCCCACCCGAAACGGGATTGGAGAAGAGAGAGGAGATCAAAAAATGGCTAGAAGCTGTTATGTGGCCTCTTTGAGGGCAGATGGAGTCGGGGGGCAGGTTCTTCCTATTGAAGATATGGATGTTCGAGAAAATGATGAGAATAGAGGAAGGCCAACAGAAGAATTGGTTTCGGTTCCTTTAGACCCCAAGAATCCTGAGAGGATGACTTTCATTGGAGCCACATTAGAGGAGCCCCTTAGAGGGAAGTTAGTGAAATTTTTGCAAGAAAATAGTGATGTGTTTGCATGGTCAGCAGCTGATATGCCAGGCATAGACCAGGAGTTAATTACTCACAAGCTAAACGTGGATCCAAGCCGGAAGACAGTGAAACAAAAGAAAAGAAATTTTGCCCCGGAAAGATAAGATGCTATAAAACAGGAAGTAGAAAAGCTCTTAGAGGCTGGTTTCATTGAGGAGATTCAATTTCCGGAGTGGTTAGCAAACCCTGTAATGGTGAAGAAGGCTAATGGAAAGTGGAGGATGTGTATAGACTTCACTGATCTGAATGATGCATGCCCCAAAGACTGTTTTTCACTGCCTAGAATTGATACTTTGATTGATGCCACTGTTGGACATGAGATGCTGAGTTTCATGGATGGATTTAGCGGATACAACTAGATCAAAATGCATAAGGATGACATTCCAAAGGTATCATTTATCACTGACTTTGGTGTTTATTGTTATCTTGTTATGGCGTTTGGTCTCAAGAATGCAGGAGCCACCTATCAAAGGTTGGTGAATAAAATTTTTAAGGATCTTATTGGTAAGACTATGGAAGTTTATGTTGATGACATGTTAGTCAAGAGTCTAGTAAAGACTGATCATATAGCCCATTTAAGGGAAGCTTTTGAGGTCCTGAGGTACCACAAGATGATGTTGAATCCTACGAAGTGTGCTTTCGGAGTAGGATCTGGAAAATTCTTGGGATTGATGGTCTCAAAAAGAGGAATTGAGGCTAACCCCGATAAAATAAAGGCGATCCTGGACATGGAACCACCAAAAACCATCAAGGATGTTCAGAAGCTCACAGGAAGGGTTGCTACGCTAGGACGATTCATCTCCAAGTCAGGAGACAAGTGCTTGTCATTTTTCAAGTCACTAAAGAGCATCAAAGGCTTTGTATGGAGTGAGGAAAATCAGAAGGCATTTGAAGAGTTAAAGAAGTATATGGGCCAGGCCCCGTTGTTGGCCAAGCCAGTTCTGAGTGAAGTTTTATTCTTGTACATGGCTGTTTCAGAGAGCGCCTTGAGCGCGGTGTTGGTTAAAGAGGAACTGAAAGTCCAGAAACCCGTATACTATGTCAGCAAAATCTTGCATGGTGCTGAGTTGAATTATTCAACTATTGAAAAATTCGCTTTAGCCTTGGTAATGGCTTCAAGAAAGCTGCGTCCTTATTTTCAAGCTCACCAGATTGAAGTGCTAACAAATCAGCCACTGAGAAACATCATTCACAGTCCCAAGGCAAGTGGGAGACTGATTAAGTGGGCAATAGAGTTGGGAGAGTTCGATCTCAAGTATAAGCCGCGCACGGCTATAAAAGCCCAGGCACTAGCTGACTTCGTGGTGGAATGTACCATACCCAACCAAGAAGTCGGGGGGCAGGAAGATACCATACCTCAAGACAAGGGAGTCGACAATGGGGACAAAGAGAAGGATGATAAAGAATATTGGGTTCTCTATTTTGATGGGGCATCAAAAACAAACTCCAGTGGAGCAGGATTGGTTTTGCAAAGCCTTGATGGATTCTTAATTGAGTATGCTATGAAGCTAGACTTCCCAACCACAAACAATGAGGCAGAGTATGAGGCCCTGATTGCTGGCCTTGGTCTAGCTGGGACACTTAGAGTAAAAAACTTAAAGGTCCGTGGAGACTCGAAGCTGATCATATCCCAGGTAAAGGGAGAATTTGAGGCAAGGGATGAGACGATGGCTAAGTATGTACGCCTAGTAAGGGCTGTGATGACTCAATTTAATGAATGCCATGTTGAACACATTCTAAGGGAAGAAAATGCTAAGGCAGATGCGCTATCAAAGTTTGCTTCATCTGAGATAGAAGAAAGTTCAGGAAGTGTATACTTCCGTGTATTGAAGACACGAAGCATAGATGTTAAGCTTGTGGCTCCCATAGGCCTGGGGACGTTATGGATTGATCCCATCAAGGCTCATATTCAGACCGGTTGGTTGCCAAGTGATGCAACTGAAGCACGGAAGTTAACTATTCGAGCACTAAGGTACTCTTTGATAGATGGGATTCTGTATAAAAGATCTTTCGTGGTTCCTTACTTAAGGTGTCTCAGGCCCGATGAGGTACGCTTGGCTCTTGAGGAAGTGCATGAAGGTATTTGTGGGCAACACCTGGGGGGCAGGGCCTTGGCTCATAAGATAACCCGTTTAGGCTTCTATTGGCCAGAAATGATGGCTGATGCCAAAGAATATGTGAAGAAGTGTGATCGCTGTCAGAAGCATGCACCAGTTGTTAGACAACCCCCCGAGATGCTGACCTCTATCAACTCCCCAATCCCCTTTGCTATGTGGGGGATGGATATTCTAGGGCCTTTCCCTATGGCCACAGCACAAAGGAAGTTTCTGATTGTAGCCATTGATTATTTCACTAAGTGGATTGAAGCCAAGCCCTTGGCCAAAATCACAACTAAGCAGGTTGCACAATTCCTGTGGGAAAACATTATGTGCTGATATGGGATTCCCCGTATCCTTGTCACTGACAATGGAACACAATTCAACAATGAGGAATTCAAGAAGTATTGTGAAGAAAATAAAATTGAGTTACGGTTCACCTCTGTGGCTCACCCGCAAGCCAATGGGCAAGCGGAGGTAGCAAATCGGATAATCCTGGATGGACTACGGAAGAGGATCGAGAAGTCAAGAAATAATTGGGTGGATGAGATACTTCCAATACTATGGGCCTATAGGATTACCTGTAGAGTCACGACTGGAGCAACTCCCTTCATGTTGGCATATGGGACAGAAGCAGTGGTTCCCGTGGAGATATCACATTCTTCTCCAAGAATTCAAGCTTTCAATGCTGGGGAAAATGAGGAAGGGCAAAGGTTGGCGCTGGACTTAATTGATGAAGTGCGAGATAAGGCACATGCAAAGATAGTAGAGTATCAGAAAAAGGCTTCGTTCTACTACAACCTAAGGGTTAAAGAGAGGTTTTTCAAACAAGGTGATCTAGTCTTGAGAAAAATAGAGGCTTCTGGTGTCGGACAGAAAGGAAAGCTAGCCCCAAATTGGGAAGGGCCGTACAGAGTCAAGAGCGTTCAGGGTAGAGGAACCTACAAGCTGGAAACTATGGATGGTTTTGAAGTCCCGAGGACCTGGCACGCACAAAACCTGAAGGTTTACTACGTGTAAGATAGGTGAAGTACGATTCTCACTTGTCATTGTGACAAGTAGGTTTAAAAGCACCTGGAAGCTTTGCTTGCGTAGGATTTTATATTCCAGTAGAATTTACATTGTCTAGTTATTATTGATTAGGGTCGAACCCATGCTATGTAAGGTTTTGAAAAACCAGACTTCATATTAAAGAGTTTGAAATTATTTCAATCCAAGGATGTTTAAGATTCAAATGCATATTAAGATTGTAAAGTCAAAACAGAAAGAGGCAAGAAAAGCAACATATAAAATATAAGCCCCGAAGGGTGATAAGTTCTGAATACGATTAAGTCAATACATAGAAAGCCACAATGGGCCAAACAAGAAAAACAAAATACTCAAAGATCCTTGAAGAAGTCATCATCGATGTTTCCTTCATCGGCAGCAGAAGAAGGAACTGGAACAGGATCAGCACCTCGAGGAGAAACAGCTTCGGCCTCAGCAGAAGAAGCAAGAATAGGAGAAAGAGGGATATCATCAAGAAGAGGCTCTTTCCCAGGAATATCAGGGACTGGATAGGCAGTGAGAGTCACCTCCGGAATCTTCTTCCCAATCTCCTCTACTATCTGCTCCCAACAGCTAGAAAAGGTCTCCGGGAAGTTAGCATCGTACTCAGCATTTAGGACATCCTGAAAGTCCTGAGATGCCTTATACTCAGCTATCACCTCAGCTCGGGCCCTTTGAGCATCCAGCTCCAGCTTACGAACTTTCTCCTTCTCATCCTCCAGCTCCTTCTCTACCTCACGGAAATGAGTGAAGTTGGCCTCGGAAGCCTTGAGGTACCTATCCCTATCCCTCTCAACAATAGTTAGGCTGGTCCTCACATCCTTCAAATTGTGAAGGGCAGCCTGGAGATAGGTATTCATCTGCATGAACATATCAAAGTACAGTAAGTAATAAAAAAAATAGTTAAAAAAGGAAGAGGCTTACAGAAGCCACGGCCTGAGCACCCAGACGCTCAATCGGTAGGTCATCAGAAGACTCTACGATCTCAGCCCTGTCACGAGGCGTGATCACACTCTGAGACCAAACGGCGGCAGCCTCGGAACTCCCTACCACCGTGTCCCTCCTCTGAAGGCCCCAAGTAACGGTGAAGGGAGAGGTATCTTCATCAAGGCTAGGAGGCCTCTGGGATAAAAAGGTAGGGACGGCCTCCTGAACCGTGACTGAAGGGCCGTCACCAATCCTAACCCGCTTGTCGCGGTGGGTCTCAACAGCAGAGCCCTTGGCGGCACGGGCCTCCCGCTTCTTGAAGATTGTGTCCAAAGTGGCCCTAGCTACAGGCAAATACGAGCACGTAAGAAAAAGGACAAATAGAGAATGGAGAAAATGGAACAAAAAGGGGAAAGAAATACCCTCGGGACCAAGGTCACTTAGACCTAAACCTTGCAAATTACCCTCTGAAAGGATGAGAGCGCAATGGTGCAAGTTATCGGCAGTAATGGCCTTGATGGCCGCATCCTCATCTATCCCCAATTTTAGGTCTCTTAAAGACCCGTCTATACTTTTTGAGAAGTTGGGCCTGAAAAAATGGTCCCAACCTTCCTCGGAATCCAGAAATACATAAAACCGCTCACTCTTCCATGTTGTTAACGAGTCGGGATTGGTGCCAGAAATAAAGCAGGAACGAGCCAAGGATCTATGAACTATTTTGACCCATCCTTGGTCCTTAGAAGCATTTACAAATTTAAATAAATAACGAAAGACACAAACATTTGGCTCAAAACCGTGTTTACGAGATTGGGCCATATAACAGTGAATAAAACGCCAAGAGTTGGGTGTGAGTTGGGTCGGACAGACTCGGGCCTCAGCCAAAAGGCGAAAAACAAAAGGATGAGGAGGTAGGCGAAAACCAGCATAGAAGGTTTCCTTATAGACCCGAATGGCCCCAGGTTTTGGGTAGCAGGCCCTATCATTTGGACCTGGAGCCTCGGCCCTATAAGGGTGAGAAATGCCAAAAAGGCGGGCTATGGTACCTACTTGATCTGGACCAAATCTAGAAGGATAATTATATGCATCTAAGTGTAACATGTTAGGAAAGGCTTGCCCAAATTCGGTTAAAAGATCCTTAAGAGAAATAACTAAGGAATGTACAAGAGATTTTTTACCTCGGCTGGCCCTAGAGGGACGGGCAACAGCTTGGGGGACATGGGAGTGAGATGAATCAGAATCCGCCATGGATGAAGACAAAATCCCAGGAAGCTCTTGAAAGTAAGTAAAGAAGATGAAGATTCAAACGGAATCTTCAAAATAAGCCCATAAAGCGGCGGAGTAGAAAGCCGGAAATCGCTTGGAGGTGGCGATTCTTGAGAGACTAATTGCAGAGTTGAAGTTTAGAAATTTTTGTGAAAGTGAAGTGTGAGAAATGAACTCACACTCCACCTCTTATATAGAGGAGCTCAAAGATGCACAAACGGGCCTGGGCCTAAGAAAAAGGAGGGAAGCCCATAAGATTTGAATTTTGAAAAGGTTTAAAATCAAAGTTCATTGAATGAATCAAGGCTCGAACAGCCTCAATAACGCCCAGGATGCATCATCCCTAGCCGTTGTTAGAAGTGTGGCTCCTAGGCGTGGTACAACAATGCCCAGGAAGCATCTGTCCTCAACAACACCCAGGATGCATCATCCCTAGCCGTTGTTAGAAGTGTGGCTCCTAGGCGTGGTACAACAACGCCCAGGAAGCATCTGTCTCCAACAACGCCCAGGACGCAAGTTTCCTAGACGTTGTTAGAAAACTGTCGCCTAGGCGTGGGTGCACGACGTCTAGGATCTATAAAAGCATCTGTCTCCAACAACGCCCAGGACGCAAGTTTCCTAGACGTTGTTAGAAAACTGTCTCCTAGGCGTGGGTGCACGACGTCTAGGATCTATGAAAGCATCTGTCTCCAACAACGCCCAGGACGCAAGTTTCCTAGACGTTGTTAGGAAACCGTCTCCTAGGCGTGGATCAACAACGCCCAGGAAGCATCAGCCTCCAACAACGCCCAGGACGCAAGTTTCCTAGATGTTGTTAGGAAACTGTCTCCTAGGCGTGGATCAACAACGACTAGGATGTATTGAGCAGCAAAAGTTCTATTTTTCTGATCATTTAATTAGAAATTAGGGAAAAAATCCAAGGAAATTCCTTAAGTATTTTCTGAAAAATGTTAATATTTTCAGAAATAAGGAATAAATCCGGAAAATTAAAGGATAAATCCCAGAAATTAGGGAAAAAATCCAGAAAAATAAGGAAATTTCCTTAAATATTTTCTGAAAAATGTTAATATTTTCAGAAATAAGGAATAAATCCAGAAAATTAAAGGATAAATCCCAGAAATTAGGGAAAATCCCAGAAAATAAGGGAAAATCCCAGAAAATTAGGGAAAAATCCCAGAAAATTAGGGAAAATCCCAGAAAATTAGGGAAAAATTCCAGGAAATTAGGGAAAATCCCAGAAAATTAGGGACAAATCCAGAAAATAAGGGAAAAATCCCGGAAATAAGGGAATAATTCTTGGAAATTAAGATAATTCCTGAATAAAAGGAAAAATTCATTGTAAATGTGTAGGTCGCTTCACACTTTACGGAAAAGCGAAACCCTGTAAGGGAACAAATAGACTTAACTTCTGCGAAACCTAATCAATGTTTCCCAAAAGTTGGGGGGCAAATGATAGGGATAAATAAATTATGATTGTATTAAATACTGCATTAATTGTACAAGCTGTGGGCTGCTAGGCCCAATAAAAAGATATATGATACTCAGACCAGAAAGGTTAAGCCTGATGGACCAGATCAGGCCTGATGGAATAAAAAAGGCCCAAAAGCCCTAATTATTAATTAATTTCGTAATTAATTAATAAGGGAAAAATCAGCTATTGAGAAGAGTCCCGATAAGGATATAAATCCTTATAGATTAGCCTCAAGGGGACCTAAAAGGATAAGGAATCAGCTTCCTACTTCCTAGGACTCCTAAGTCTATCCTAATTCAGAGGCTTGTCCACCAAGTCTCCTATACCAAGTCCAATTCAAGGACTCCCACATCTATATAAGGGGCCTCACCCCACAAATCAGAACTACGTTTTTTGGCTTGATTCTCTAATTCACAGAGATACGTAGGCATCTCGTAAAGGCAGAATTAAGCTACGATACACGAGAGCAGCCATTAAAGGCCTTGAGCTCCCGAATCTTAGTAATAAATACAGCAAATAATAACCTTAGTTTTTTATCCATAACAGAAGCACTACTATGGGGACACGGCAAACCGAGAAGTGGTTAGTGCCGTTTTATTGTCAACTTGAGGAAGGTACGCAACGTCAAGCTAATGACGAAAAAGAAGCGTTGCGTGGGAGGCAACCCATGATTTGTTGTTACAGGAACCCTTAGAAGTTAATAACCTATCCAAAACCACAAAAAAATCAGAAAAACCGGGCTCAAAATTTTTTTTTCCAGAGACCCCCTGAGCGCCCGCTCAGCACTGCTGAGCGACCGCTCAGCAAGCTGAGCGCCCGCTTAGCTTTGCTGAGCGACCGCTCAGGGGTCGACTGTGAGAATTTTTTTTAAGTTCATTAAAATCCAAAAAAAAATCAAAAAATCAAAAAAAAAAATTACAGCCCCATTACCCACCATTTCTTTTCCCATTACCCCATGATTTTATCCCTCAAACCCACTCCTAATCTAATTTTAACCTAATCCATATCCTATATATACATACACCTATCCCATATATCTCCCACACACTTTCTACACTCAAACTCTCTCCCTAACACAAAAGCACTATTCTCAAACACTTTTATTCAGATTCAATGGCACCCAAGAGAGCAAGGACTATTGATAGCAGCAGCACAGTCCCTACTGTTGATTCATCGAGGGGTACTGCTGCGAGGCCTCGGTTGAATGACAGAGCTGCGGAGGAGGAGTACACTAGGCTTTTGGGGAAGCCGATTCTGAAGGAGAGGGGGTTTTTACCATCGGGAAGAGATGGTGAGTTGCTACCTATGATTGCAGAAAAGGGGTGGATAGCTTTCTGTGAGTCGCCTAAAGCAGTACCGATGAGTGTGGTTCGCGAGTTCTATGCGAATGCGAAGGCCGAGAAGAATGGGTTTTCTGTGATCTGAGGGCTGACGGTTGATTATCACCCAGCGGCGATTCGCCGTGTGATTGGGCAGCGAGAGAGGAAGCCCGAGGAGGAGAACTGGAATGAGAAGACTGCTGAGGATTTCGACTTGGATTTGATTTGTGCTACTCTCTATAGGCCGGGCACAGTTTGGACCTTCAAGACAGGAACTAATGAGTATCGTCAGTTTCCGGCGATCGATGTGAACAGGTATGCCCGTGCATGGAATGCGTTTATTTGTGCTAATATTCTGCCTTCTTCACATGCACATGAGGTCACAGTTGAGAGAGCACAGTTGTTGTGGGGAATTTTGAATAAGGAGTACTATGTGGACCTTGGTGAGTTTATCTACCAAGGAATTCTGAAGTTTTTTAGGGGAGCCAAGCATATGAACATCCCTTATACATCCACGATCACGAAGCTTTGCCGAGCGGTGGGAGTGAACTGGCCATCTCATCAGCAGTTGCAGTTATCGGCCTCTCCGATTGATTCTGGGACTCTGAATGGGATGCAGAAGTGGACCGGTGGTGAGCCCGAGGAGCATGGGCTGGGTTATCATCTTTCAGGAGGGCGTCCAGCACGAGGTGCTACTATGGCTAGGCTTAGGCGTGATGAGGCTGGTTCTTCGAGTGCTCAGGAGGGTGCTAAGATGGCTGATGCCCAGTATAGGAGGTTGTCACTGCGGATGGATGCCATGTACGAGACGCAAAGCAGGTTTGCTCAGGAGCTCACCCTTGTGTTAGGGACTGCTTTTCGGGGCCTTGGAGCTGACATCCAGTGGCCAGTTTTTGGTGAGGACTCTGCATACCCGCCGCCTGATACTCCACCTATTGAGGGTGATGATGATGATGACTCCGAGTAGGTATACCCTGTGTTCCTTTCTACTACCTTCACTGGGGACAGTGAAGATTTTAAGTTTGGGGGTGGTAGTTAAGGAATATTTTGTGTGTGTGTCATATAGCTGCATATTCATGATAGTTAGTTCATATAGTTGCATAATTTTTGCCATATAGTTTTTTTATTTATTTATAGCTTTATTTATTTATCATGTCATGTAGCTCATGCATATGCCATGATCCCTTTTGGAATGATTTACCGACTGATTTGTGATGTTGATGCGAGTGTAGTGATGGCATTAAAGTGATGTTGAGTCAGGTAGGTTGATATGCATACTAGAAGCATTTGTATTTTCACTAAGTCTTAGAGAATGCGTAAGGACTAGATTGTTGTTATGATCTGATTATTTTCGAGGTTAATCTATTTATTATGCTTAGAATTTGATAATAGGTTCTTAGTGATAAAGGCATAAAAAAGAAAAAAAATGGAGTAAAAAATGGAATTTGTTGCTAGTTGTGGCTAGGCGTCAAATGGCTAGTAGCCGGCTTGCATGTTATGCGAGTAGTCTAGGGTTGAGCAAGATGGAGCGAAACGCACTTGCTCAGAAATTTTGAAAAAAAAGAGAGAAAAAAATAGAAAAAAAAGAGAAAAAAGAAAAAAAAAGAAGTATGAGTTTATGCATAATTGATCACGAGTGGGCTCTTTGGTATTCGAGTTATTATGTTCTTAGGGGACTTTGTGCCTAGTGACCTAAGGCTTTTAGAGTCTGGGATCCGCTAACCTAACGCTCGCTACATGGATACCATTGTATAAGTTTTTTGTGAACCTCACTCATTGCACGGTCAAATAAGCATTGTTGTTATGAATAAAAAGCATGATTCCGTAATAAGCTCCATGATTCTCGTAGTGTTATAAGTCACTTTGTGCCTAGAATTTTTATTCTGTGTATAATCATGTGATTGCCTTGATGAAAGTTGAGTCATAATAATTGGTCTAGTTCCGAAGCATATCTGTTAAGCATCTGCACACACCACGTTTCTGGCTGTATGTTCGTTTGCATGATTTGATTGATCTTTAGTCGCCTAATTACATTTGTTGAGATGTTGTAAGTTGGTTGGATTGGTCGTAGTTGTAACACCCCCAGATCCGGGGTCAGGGATCCGGGTCGTCACGGTCTTTCTTTCCACAATATCACTTTACTTAATTAACAATAAATAACCTCATGCTGTGACCCCACACTAACACACACCACAACCCGTTATAGTCTCAGAGATGAAATTGAAATAAGTACAAGTCTTTGAATCCACAATTTAAAAGTTATTACAACCCAAAATGATACTTGATAAGTTTACAATTAATTGCCATTATCTGCCACAAGTTATAATTATACATAATTGATTCCCAAAAGTAGAAGGTCTGATCTACAGATAGATCTACCTCTGCAGCTATAGCAGCTATGATCTCAACGGGAAGGCGTGGGGCGCTTCCCACGCTCTTGCGCTGGGTCTGCTGGAGTCTGGCCATCTTTCCTAATTGTTGTTGTGTGATGAAGAAATAAAGCAAGAGTGAGCATTACAGCTCGCAAGATAATATATAGTGTAAACAATAACACAAGTATCTAAATGGATAACTTGCTGGAAACCTTTATCAGGTGTAAGATAATTACTTACTGGATATAAGCAAAAATAAGGGATGAAGTTACCAAATACTTCACTATACTTATATCGTTTATAAAGCTACTTGAACTACCACTGTTCAAGGTATTATAGGGTTCAAAAGGTCATCCCATAGATGAGACCACAAGTTAAGACTTGAATAGATTCAATCTTTGAAATATTATTGAATGAAATAAAGTTACGAGATACTTTATTTAGTCCCGATATATATATCCACATATATCCCTTAAACATTTCCTGGAACCTCTGTTATATAAAGTATGAACAGAGTTTGTAACATCTAATGAATTTTGGAAAGGAAAAGAATTTTGGCATAAACCCGATATCTTGCTGATCAGGCAAAGATACCAATAAGTAACCTTTTCTACTAGTAGATGGATGAATCCCCCACCGGTCATCACCCTGGCCACATAAGGACCTTGTGCTGGACCGCCACCCGGCCTCTTACGCGTTGATGGACTACCACCCAACCACTTACACTTTGATAGACCGTACCCCGGCCTGTCGCTTATGCCGACTCAATTAGATGGACTTACTTCCCGAACGTTGGACAAGTAATCAAATTGTTTTCTCAAAACAACAACCACGTTGCGAATGTAAAATACACCACAGAGCCGGATCCCCCAGGTTTTGAGCGAGTATTTAAATCCCCTTCGAAAGGAGGATCTTAAATATAAAAGAATGAGTTTTTGGGATCCGCCCTAACTTTTAGAAATCATTTTGAAGACTCGAAAACATTTTTAAGAATGTTTGGAGTACTGCTGATTTATTAAAATAAATCAGTCCCGGTATATTAGAAATATCTGAATATTATTATTTAAATAATATTCTCGTAAAGATAATCCTTATAAAAATAATCGAAGTAGAAGTTTTAAAACTCATACTTGAAATGTATATTAAATAACCAAAGATATACTTATATGAAAGTACTATCTTTATTAGAATAATCGAAAAAAAGTTTAATTATCGAAACATTATTCTTTAATAAAACAAAGGATATCATTAAATAATAAGCGGAGTCATAATACCTCGAATGAATATTATAAATAATATTCATTAAATAAAATAAACGGAGTCATACATCCTCAAATGAATATTCAAATAATAATCATTAAATAGAATAAACAGAGTCATAAGTCCTCGAATGAATATTCAAATAATATTCATTAAATAAAATAAAGTGAGTCATAAGTCCTCGAATGAATATTCAAGTAATATTCATTAAATAATATAAAGTTATCGAATAAACCTTATTCGATTAATAGTTTTTAAAAACCATATCAATATATATATATAAATATATATATATATATAACATATACTCGGGAACATCTACTCCCGGTTTTAGAAAAGGGTTCACCTTTGGGTCCCCTATACTCAGGGTATACGCAACTACTGCTTATCTCTAGCATAGGTATTATGCAACTAATAATCATTTAAACCAACAGATATATAAATCAAGAATACGAAACAGGCATGGATATATACCATATCACATGCTCCAATATATCGCAAGAATTTTCTAATAACAAATATGCATTTATCACAAGATCATGCATATACACATATACATCACAACAACAGTTATACGGGTAGAAAACTTGCCTGAGCGACTGGGGGTTACAAATGGCTTGGGACGAGTCTGGTAACCTATAAACAACATATAAGTTAGAATTAAACCAAAGTCACTTATAAATCTATACTTTAACCAATTTAGACTCTAACGCTCGCTTTGCGCTTAACGATTCACTTAAGTCACTCGAGTACCCTCGGCTCCACCATTTTTAATAAATTAACCATTACGAGTTTTAAGGAGATTCTTTCGCGAGTGTCTTACCAACTGCCTATTACACTTTACATAAATTTTTCATACTCCAATTAGTCCTTTAAGGTCTTTAACCAATGTTTCAAAGTAAGGCGAGGGGTAATGGTTCGTTCGCGAAACGTCGTTACTTAAAACTGCCGTTTCTCCTAAACCGTACATCGGAATCAAACGAACCACATATAAAAACGAAGCTCGTAACATGAACTATCTAATCATGGCAATGGTCAAAACCTAGAAGGGAGTTCTCGGGTCCTAATGTTAAGAACAAAACAGCATAAAGTAAATCGGACATTACGACGACTATGTTTACGCGATTTCCCAAATTTAAAACACTCCAATTCAACCCACAATCAATCCACAATCACAACCCAATCAAAACTCCATCCATACTACATCATAACAGCCCTAACAACTCAACATTAACAATTTATACTTATTCTTAAACTTGAATTTAACTACACTTAAGTTCATTAATCAACAATCCAAGAACTACCACTCCAAAAACTTCACAAAATCAACTAATCTCTACATTTACAACTAGCAAACCTCTCATGAATTATAACAACAAAACTAAACCTAATTACTCAAATAAAGTTAGGATTTGGAGGGGTTATACCTTCCTTGGAGAGTGGAAATTTAAGAGAATGGCTTGAAATCACCCTTAAAGTCCTTATCCAAGCTTAATCTAAACAAAACTTCAAGAACAAAAAATTTAGTTCTTGAAAAACACTATTCACCATCTTCTTCCATGATTTTTAGTAAGAGATTGTGAATGATTTAGGAGCTCAAACTTATAGGATATCCATAACTATGCATAAGGAGTCTTGGATAATTACCTTGTGATTTAACAAAGCTTGGAACTAGGATTTTGATTTTTCTTTCGTTGGAAAAGAAGAAAAGCCGAGAGCAAGATGAAGAAAATGAAATGATCTTTGTGTTTTGGGTGAAATGATTGTTGGTTGGTTGTTTTTAGCTTGATTTTGGTTAATTACCTTTTTAACCATGAACTTTGTGTGGTTTTAAATCAACCACACCTCCTTCCCCCTTATGTCATGCTTATGTCACCTTGTTATGTCATCATCCCTTACTTGCCCTCTTCTTATTGGTTTGATGACCTCATCATCCCTGACCTCCTTGATTAACTCCTAATTGTTTGCCTAATGACCGCTGATCTGTTATACGGTTCGCTTATCTTTCGTTCTCGTTTATCGTTTGAGGGATCATACCCGGGATCTTATTACTTAGGTTCCCTTAACCTTTCTCAATACATTATATTCCTTTTTATGATCCTCTATTAAAATCCTTGAATTTAAATCCTTTTTATCCTGTTACCTTATACTCAATTCTTTCGATATCTGGTGGATTTTCGGGAAAAATTAAAGTGTTCGGATTTGGATTCTGACGATCTTTACATACACTTATATATCATATAGAGTACCAATAAAATCTCAGAATATCCATATAAGAACCCCTACATAGTGTGGCATGAAAAGTTTTCTTGTTTAGAAATATCAGCAAAAACACTATTCATAAGGGTTACAAAAAGTTCAAAATTTTGGGGTTATTACAGTCTCCCCTCCTTAAAAGGATTCCGTCCCGGAATCAAATAGAAAACAATTGGGGGTACTTTTCTAGCATTGCGCTCTCTAGTTCCCAAGTTGATTCTTCCACATTATGATTCTGCCATAGCACTCTGACTAGCTTGATCACTTTGTTCCGAAGCACCTGCTCCTTCTTATCCATAATCTTTACTGGTTTCTCCACGTAAGTCAGATCTGGTTGCATATCCACATGCTCGTACTCCACTATGTGTCTGGCATCCCGATGATACTTTCTTAGCATTGACATATGGAACACATTATGAACTTGTTGTAGGTTCGGGGGTAAGGCTAGCTCGTAAGCCAACTTCCCAATCCGTCTTAGTATCTCAAAAGGTCCAATGTATCTTGGGCTTAGTTTTCCTTTCTTTCCGAATCTCATTAACCCCTTCCAAGGGGATACTTCTAGTAGTACTAAGTCCCCTACTCCATACTCCTTGTCCTTTCGGGCTAGGTCTGCATATTTCTTCTGTCTGTCTTGGGCTGCTACCAGCCGCCCTCTGATAAGATCCACTATGTCTTTGGTCCTTTGGACCACTTCGGGTCTGAGCATCTTCCGCTCCCCTACTTCATCCTAGTATAAGGGAGATCGACACCTTCTTCCGTACAGGGCCTCATAAGGCGGCATTCCGATGCTAGAATGAAAGCTATTGTTATAAGAAAACCCGATCAACGACAAGTGATCATCCCAACTTCCTTTAAAGTCTATTGCACAGACTCTCAATATATCCTCTAGTGTCTGGATGGTCCTTTCACTCTGCCCATCCGTCTGGGGATGGTACGCGGTACTCATATTTAACTTGGTCCCCGCATATTCTTGAAAGCTCCTCCAAAATCTGGAGTTGAACCTGGGGTCTCGGTCTGAGACAATGGACGCTGGGACTCCATGTCGCGTCACTATTTCCTTAAGGTAAATGTCCACCAGTCTATCGACTGTGTATCTCTCATTGATAGGAATGAAATGAGCTGACTTTGTCAGTCGGTCTATAATTACCCATATGGCATCATGGTTGGCTTTCGTCCTTGGTAAATCGACAACAAAATCCATGGCTATCTGTTCCCATTTCCATTCGGGAATCTCCAGGGGTCGTAAAAGTCCACTGGGTCTCTGGTGCTCTGCCTTTACTCTTTGGCAAGTCAAACATTTGCTTACCCATTCTGCTACGTCCCTCTTCATGTTGGGCCACCAGTAATATTCCTTCAAATCCCTATACATCTTGGTGCTTCCCGGGTGAATGGAATACCTTGAACTATGGCTTTCATCCAAAATCTCATCTCTAAGCTGTTGAACGTTCGGAACCCAAATCCTGTAGGAATACCTCATTATCCCCTTATTGTCTCTCTCAGTATGGATCTCTTCTCCAGTCATTGACTCTCTGCCCTCACTCATTATTCTTTCTTGGCACAATCTAATCTTTTCTAATAACTCTGGCTGCATTGATATCTCAAACAACTTTTCAGTTCCGGTTCCGGTTACCTTTACTTGTATTTCCATTCTTTCAAAATCCCTGATTAATTCCTCCGAAGTCATTATCATTCTGAGCCTTTCCTTCCTACTGAGGGCGTCAGCCACCACATTAGCTTTCCCCGGATGATAGAAAATCTCACAATCATAGTCCTTGATTAGTTCTAACCATCTCCTCTGGCGCATGTTGAGCTCTTTCTGCGTAAATATGTACTTGAGGCTCTTATGGTCTGTGAAAATCTCGCACTTCTCTCCACACAAGTAGTGCCTCCAAATTTTTAAGGCAAAAACTATTGCCACTAGCTCAAGATCATGGGTAGGATATCTAATCTCGTATTCCTTCAGTTGTCTCGATGCATACGCAATCACTTTACCGTGCTACATAAGCACACACCCTAATCCTTTGTGCGACGCGTCACTATATATCATAAAATCTCCTTTTCCGTCTGGCAATGCCAACACCGGGGCCTTACCAACCTTTTCTTTAATTCCTGAAAACTGTTCTCGCATTTCTCCATCCATTCAAACTTCTCTGTCTTACGAGTAAGTCGTGTCAAAGGGGCTGCGATCTTCGCAAAGTCCTGTACAAATCTACGATAGTAGCCGGCCAATCCTATGAAACTCCTTACCTCTGTAGGTGTGGTTGGCCTTTCCCAATTTGAGACCGCCTCTATCTTGGAGGGGTCGACCAATACTCCTTCTTTATTGATCGCATGTCCTAAAAACTGTACTTCATTCCGCCAGAATTCACACTTCAAGAATTTGGCATATAACTGTTTCTCTCTGAGTATTCCTAGAGCTATCCTCAAATGCTCTGCATGTTCTGCCTCAGTCCTTGAGTAGATTAAAATATCATCGATAAAAACTATCACACACTTATCCAAGTACTTCTTAAATACTCTGTTCATTAAATCCATGAAAGCCGCTGGGGCGTTGGTTAATCCAAAGGACATTACCAAGAACTCATAATGCCCATACCTGCTACGGAACACTGTCTTGGAAATATCTTCGGGTTTAATCTTTAGTTGGTGATATCCAGTTCTCAGGTCAATCTTGGAAAAATAAATAGCATCCTTTAGCTGGTCGAACAAATCGTCTATTCTAGGTAACGGGTACCTGTTCTTTATGGTTAGCTTGTTCAACTCTCGATAGTCGATGCACAACCTCATGCTCCCATCTTTCTTCTTAACAAATAACACTGGTGCTCCCCACGGAGACACACTGGGTCTTATCATACCCTTATCCAAGAGTTCCTGTAATTGGGTAGCTAATTCCTTCATTTCTAACGGGGCTAACCGGTAAGGTGCTTTTGAAACTGGCGCCGTCCCTGGGGCCAACTTAATAGCAAATTCAATCACTCTATCGGGTGGTAATCCTGGAAGGTCTTGTGGGAATACATCTTCAAATTCGTTGACTACCGGAATATCTTGTAAGTTGGGCACCTCCTTTTGCGTGTCTACCACATAAGCTAGGTAAGCCTCGTTTCCTTTTCGTAGCATCCTTTTGGCCTGGGCCATGGTCAAAAATTTATGCGTCTGCCTCTTTCCCCTAAATATGACTTCTTTCTTTCCTGGAATATTCAACTTAATTTTCTTCCCTTTACAGTCTATCTGAGCATCATTGCTAGATAGCCAGTCCATTCCCAAAATTATATCAAATTCCCCTAACCTAAAAGGAATCAGATCAACACTGAAAGATTGTTCCCCTATGCCTAACTCACAGGCGGGGTGAATAAGATTAACAAGAATAACTTCATGGTTGGTTATTTCTACTTATAAGGGCTCTATCAAGGGTTCAGTATTAAGTCTTAATTTACGCGCAAAGTCCCTTGATATAAAAGATTTAGTTGCTCCTGAATCAAATAAAACGTTTGCACTGACTGAATTTAGAGAAAGGGTACCTGCTATCACATCTGAATCTTTCATAGCATCCTGGACTGTCATGTTGAAAGTCCTTGCAGTAGGTGGCTTATTAGAAGCAGCCATGCTTGCTCCCGAAGCTGCTGGTTTGTTCATTGGGCATTCCCTCTTCCAATGGCCCGGGCGTCCACACTGATGACAAGTGGTGGTTGGGCGGGTAATGGGGGTTGGCGAAGTGCACTTGTCCGAATAGTGACCCTCTCGACCACACTTGAAGCAGATTACCGGCTTTCCTTTACACTCCCCAGAATGCATCCTTCCACAACTGTTACAGGCTGGCAATGGGGGTCGAGACTGGTTGGAATAGGACATTCTTGACTTCTGGCCGCTCTGGCTCACATTTACACTCATTGGCCGCTTAAACCCAATGTTCTTTCCCGGTAGGGACACTGCTCCCCTATTAACTCTAGTTGGGAAGTTCCTTCCTGCGGAACCTCCACCCATGCTCATACTTTTCCTCTTTATTCCCTTCTTCTCTCTTTTCTTCTGCATATGTTCACTTCCGGCTTCTACAATTGTTGCCTTTTGCACCAGAGTGGCATAATCAGTAAGCTCAAGGATTGCCACCCTATTCTGAATCCACGGTTTCAGTCCCTGCTGAAACCTCCTAGCTTTCTTTTCCTCGGTGCTCACAAACTCCGGCACAAACCTTGATAACTCAGTAAATTTCGCTTCGTACTCTGCTACAGATAAGTTATTCTGCTTTAGCTCCAAGAACTTGAGCTCCATCTGGTTTTTCATAAACCTCGGGAAATATTTTCCCAGAAACAACTGACTGAATCTTTCCCAGGTTATAATAGCATCTGTCTCCATGTTTTTCTTGGCCTCCCACCAGTAGTTAGCCTCTCCTTTCAGAAGGTAGGTAGCAAATACAGTCTTCTAAGCCTCATCGATACTCAGAATCTCAAAGGATTTATCCATTTCCTTTAACCATGCCCTTGCCTCAACTGGGTCGGCTGATCCGTGGAACTCAGGGGGCTTAAGGGACTTAAAAGCCCTGAAAGAGTTTGCCACAACATTGTTATTTCCTTGAGGGGGTGGGTTGGGTTGACGTTCAAAGTTCTGCCTTAGTAGTTGCATGAACTGGCCCATGGGATCCATGCCTGGGTTTGGTATTGGTTGCTCAACCTCAGTTTCTCCTTCCTCAGCCTCTATCTCAAATCCCTCAACATCATATGTCTCCTCCTCCTCTTCATACAGGGAGTCATCATGTTCAACATAATCCTCGTCTTCCTCTTCACTGTGTTCCTGGTTCCTATCGTCCTGGTTATGGCTTCCCTGGTCCTCAGATCCAGGGTTCGCTCTAGTTCCAATCTTTCTTGGCGGCATGATACTGATAATAAAAAAATTATTGGGAAATTCAACGTTAGGTCACAATCATACACAATATTGTGCCTTGCACAGCTCTATAATGGGGAGAATGTATCTCGCAATTCTATTATTTTATGACAGTTCTAATAAGAAGTGCAGTAATAATAATGATAAAAACAGTGATCTCGTCACTAAGAAACTGAACTGAAAGGAAACAAATATATACATAATGCGAGAAATACATAGTTTAATCTGGTCAAAAGTACAACAGTGCTACAGCCATCTGTCCCAAAAGTGATACACAATAGTCTATCTGTCTAGTCAGAAAAAGGGATGCTATATACAAGTCAACTATCCCGTAAAATTGGCTCTTACTAAGGCCTCGACTAACTAGACAACTAGACTATCCCATCGTCAGTCCTGAATCACACACCGGAGCGGGTCAGCTCCTATACACTTTCCATCGCACGATGGAAGATATAGTCGGCCTGCCGCCTGGAGATCCTACCATGCCTGTCCCCCTGGAGCGATCTGAGTCTCGCTCGGGACGTGAGCTCTATCCCCGTCAGCTCCCTCCTCAAGGATCGGGGTATAGCAGCCCTAGTCTCATAAGCTCGGGTACGCCTACCCGCCCTCTCCGCATCCAACTCCCTCCTGGCCTCATCCAGCCGGGCCTCAGCAACAGCCACTCGGGTCCTCAGTACATCCTGAACATAGCCGTGGGCTAACAAAGACTGCCTATGGGCAGGGTCGAGAGGTGGTGAATCCGGAGCCGCTGGGGGTGCCTCCTCGGTCTGCCTAGGCTCGGAAGTATGGGTCTCCGAGCTGTCATCATAGGGGATCCAAGATAGTGGTGGAGGGGTGGGAGCTCTGACCACCGGGAGTGAGGGTAAAGGGGTACCAGTATACTCCACTATAGTTCCGACATGCTCCTCAGCTACTGGGACCTCATCCGGGTCCTCCTCATCTGAAATAGCAATGACCTCTGTCTCTGACTCCTCTGAGGGGTCCTCCTCATCCTCTTCCATCTCAGGCTCCTCCTGATCCTCGACATCTAGCAGTGCCTCATCATGCTCACGCTCGAACATCTCAGGGTCCTCTATCTCATGCGCCTACACATTAAACGAGCTAAGTTACTATCATGATACTTATAAGGGTTCCCGTAAGGGTTTTAACTGTCAGCGCTACTTTAAGTAGTCCGACCATGAACTTGGCAGAACTTGGCAAGAATTCTTATTATCTTTGTGAGTTTATTATTATATCGTCGCATCATCTCTGAGGTTTATAACGCTTGGCTCTGATACCATTTCTGTAACACCCCCAGATCCGGGGTCAGGGATCCGGGTCGTCACGGTCTTTCTTTCCACAATATCACTTCACTTAATTAACAATAAATAACCTCATGCTGTGACCCCACACTAACACACACCACAACCCGTTATAGTCTCAGAGATGAAATTGAAATAAGTACAAGTCTTTGAATCCACAATTTAAAAGTTATTACAACCCAAAATGATTACTTGATAAGTTTACAATTAATTGCCATTATCTGCCACAAGTTATAATTATACATAATTGATTCCCAAAAGTAGAAGGTCTGATCTATAGATAGATCTACCTCTGCAGCTATAGCAGCTATGATCTCAACGGGAAGGCGCGGGGCGCTTCCCACGCTCTTGCGCTGGGTCTGCTGGAGTCTGGCCATCTTTCCTAACTGTTGTTGTGTGATGAAGAAATAAAGCAAGAGTGAGCATTACAGCTCGCAAAATAATATATAGTGTAAACAATAACGCAAGTATCTAAATGGATAACTTGCTGGAAACTTTATCAGGTGTAAGATAATTACTTACTGGATATAAGCAAAAATAAGGGATGAAGTTACCAAATACTTCACTATACTTATATCATTTATAAAGCTACTTGAACTACCACTGTTCAAGGTATTATAGGGTTCAAAAGGTCATCCCATAGATGAGACCACAAGTTAAGACTTGAATAGATTCAATCTTTGAAATATCATTGAATGAAATAAAGTTACGAGATACTTTATTTAGTCCCGATATATATCCACATATATATCTCTTAAACATTTCCTGGAACCTCTGTTATGTAAAGTATGAACAGAGTTTGTAACATCTAATGAATTTTGGAAAGGAAAAGAATTTTGGCATAAACCCGATATCTTGCTGATCAGGCAAAGATACCAATAAGTAACATTTTCTACTAGTAGATGGATGAATCCCCCACCGGTCATCACCCTGGCCACATAAGGACCTTGTGCTGGACCGCCACCCGGCCTCTTACGCGTTGATGGACTGTCACCCAGCCACTTACACTTTGATAGACCGTACCCCGGCCTGTCGCTTATGCCGACTCAATTAGATGGACTTACTTCCCGAACGTTGGGCAAGTAATCAAATTGTTTTCTCAAAACAACAGCCACATTGCGAATGTAAAATACACCACAGAGCCGGATCCCCCAGGTTTTGAGCGAGTATTTAAATCCCCTTCGAAAGGAGGATCTTAAATATAAAAGAATGAGTTTTTGGGATCCGCCCTAACTTTTAGAAATCATTTTGAAGACTTGAAAATATTTTTAAGAATGTTTGGAGTACTGCTGATTTATTAAAATAAATCAGTCCCGATATATTAGAAATATCTGAATATTATTATTTAAATAATATTCTCATAAAGATAATCCTTATAAAAATAATCGAAGTAGAAGTTTTAAAACTCATACTTGAAATGGATATTAAATAACCAAAGATATACTTATATGAAAGTACTATCTTTATTAGAATAATCGAAAATAAGTTTGATTATCGAAACATTATTCTTTAATAAAAGAAAGGATATTATTAAATAATAAGCGGAGTCATAATACCTCGAATGAATATTATAAATAATATTCCCTAAATAAAATAAACGGAGTCATACATCCTCAAATGAATATTCAAATAATAATCATTAAATAGAATAAACAGAGTCATAAGTCCTCGAATGAATATTCAAATAATATTCATTAAATAAAATAAAGTGAGTCATAAGTCCTCGAATGAATATTCAAGTAATATTCATTAAATAATATAAAGTTATCGAATAAACCTTATTCGATTAATAGTTTTTAAAAACCATATCAATATATATATATATAAATATATATATAACATATACTCGGGAACATCTACTCCCGGTTTTAGAAAAGGGTTCACCTTTGGGTCCCCTATACTCAGGGTATACGCAACTACTGCTTATCTCTAGCATAGGTATTATGCAACTAATAAGCATTTGAACCAACAGATATATAAATCAAGAATACGAAACAGGCATGCATATATACCATATCACATGCTCCAATATATCGTAAGAATTTGCTAATAACAAATATGCATTTATCACAAGATCATGCATATACACATATACATCACAACAACAGTTATACGGGTAGAAAACTTGCCTGAGCGACTGGGGGTTACAAATGGCTTGGGACGAGTCTGATAACCTATAAACAACATATAAGTTGGAATTAAACCAAAGTCACTTATAAATCTATACTTTAACCAATTTAGACTATAACGCTCGCTTTGCGCTTATTAGTTCCGAGTTTTAAGGCGATTCTTTCGCGAGTGTCTTACCAACTGCCTATTATACTTTACATAAATGTTTCATACTCCAATTAGTCCTTTAAGGTCTTTAACCTATGTTTCAAAGTAAGGCGAGGGGTAATGGTTCGTTCGCGAAACGTCTTTACTTAAAACGGCCGTTTCTCCTAAACCGTACATCGAAATCAAACGAACCACATATCAAAATGAAGCTCGTAACATGAACTATATAATAATGGCAATCGTCAAAACCTAGCAGGGAGTTCTCGGGTCCTAATGTTAAGAACAAAACAGCCTAAAGTAAATCGGACATTACGACGGCTATGTTTACGCGATTTCTCAAATTTAAAACACTCCAATTCAACCCACAATCAATCCACAATCACAACCCAATCAAAAATCCATCCATACTACATCATAACAGCCCCAACAACTCAACATTAACAATTTATACTTATTCTTAAACTTGAATTTAACTACACTTAAGTTCATTAATCAACAATCCAAGAACTACCACTCCAAAAACTTCACAAAATCAACTAATCTCTACATTTACAACTAGCAAACCTATCATGAATTATAACAACAAAACTAAACCTAATTACTCAAATAAAGTTAGGGTTAGGAGGGGTTATACCTTCCTTCGAGAGTAGAAATTCAAGAGAATGGCTTGGAATCACCCTTAAAGTCCTTATCCAAGCTTAATCTAAACAAACCTTCAAGAACAAAAAATTTAGTTCTTGAAAAACACTATTCACCATCTTCTTCCATGATTTTTAGGAAGAGATTGTGAATGATTTAGGAGCTCAAACTTATAGGATATCCATAACTATGCATAAAGAGTCTTGGATAATTACCTTGTGATTTAACAAAGCTTGGAACTAGGATTTTGATTTTTCTTTCTTTAGAAAAGAAGAAAAGCCGAGAGCAAGATGAAGAAAATGAAATGATCTTTGTGTTTTGGGTGAAATAATTGTTGGTTGGTTGTTTTTAGCTTGATTTTGGTTAATTACCTTTTTAACCATGAACTTTGTGTGGTTTTAAATCAACCACACCTCCTTCCCCCTTATGTCATGCTTATGTCACCTTGTTATGTCATCATCCCTTACTTGCCCTCTTCTAATTGGTTTTATGACCTCATCATCCCTGACCTCCTTGATTAACTCCTAATTGTTTGCCTAATGACCGCTGATCTGTTATACGGTTCGCTTATCTTTCGTTCTCGTTTATCGTTTGAGATATCATACCCGGGATTTTATTACTTAGGTTCCCTTAACCTTTCTCAATACATTATATTCCTTTTTATGATCCTCTATTAAAATCCTTGAATTTAAATCCTTTTTATCCTGTTACCTTATACTCAATTCTTTCGATATCTTGTGGATTTTCGGAAAAAATCAAAGTGTTCGGATTTGGATTCTGACGATCTTTACATACACTTATATATCATATAGAGTACAAATAAAATCTCAGAATATCCATATAAGAACCCCTACATAGTGTGGCATGAAAAGTTTTCTTGTTCAGAAATATCAGCAAAAACACTATTCGTAAGGGTTACAAAAAGTTCAAAATTTTGGGGTTATTACAGTAGTAAGAGGGTTGCATTTCAGGGTATTAGTTGCATTTCGGAGGAGTAATCATCAAGAATAAGCCTTGGCATGTTTTCAGCATTGCGAGAGGAAAGAAAAGGGCAGATTACAGTGAAGAAACGGAGCAAACTTAGGAATTTTCCAGTAGGGTCCTGAGCGTGATATCTAGTATTGGTTGTGCGTATTCGTCTTATGTGCGTCGCGAACATATAAGATAGGGTGTTAATCTCTTGTGAAGCGATAGTGGATCTCGAGATTTAGAACTTGTCGTGCTAGCATAGGTTCATGTATGATGTTGCATGATTAGTGGGTAACTCTAACTATTTTTTTCGCCCTGTGTAATCAAAAGGAATAACTTGTGCTTAAATCATTATGTTGTCAATTTCTGTAGACATATAGGGACTCAACATAATTGATGACTATTCAACTTCTATCTCAATTGTGGATGTTTGGTAGAATGGTATTAGTACAATGAAAGTTGGCTTTTATCAGTTTCGTGTTATTCGATTAATATCATCATTGTTGCATGCTAAGGGTAATAACAATAACTATTGAAGGAAGTAGTAATGAAGTTATGATCTCATGAGTGTTTTAATATTGTTAATTCGAAGTGTTAATTAAGTGATTAATTACGTAGTTAATTGTAGTTAATATTTAGTCAATAATTCTAAGTGTTAGTGTCTTAACATTGAGAAGTAATCATACATTGGTGAGTGAGTTTAATTGAACAGTAATCAGTCTGAGTCTCTGTGGGAACGAACTAGAAAGTATTCTATATTGCTTGCGAACGCGTATACTTGCGTGTATTATTAGCGTGGGCGTGCTAGCACATCGCGGGTGTGCTAGCACAGTGCGGGCGCACTGACATTCTGGAAAAACTGATTTGCTTTCTTTTATTTGCTGGTTCCTGATGGCATTCCATGAGCAAACTCCCAGGACACGTTCCTAACACAAATTTAGCACAAAAGTAATGCTAAATATCCTTGATCCCTTATTTATGGCTTAAAATACAAAACACTACAAAAACGAATCAAATACACAAAATACTTGAGTACAAAACACCAATCCAAGCCTTAATAGAGCATTCTAAGTGGACATAAATGCCACCTAACAATTCTTGTGTTTGTTCTTCCACAGGAACTGGAGCCATAACTGTACTGGGCTGAACATTAGACCTCATATCAGGCATTGGGTTAGGGTAAGTCCAAATGAAGTGATTCTAAGACTTACATGTACCTTATTCTTCGTAATCAGTGAGCCAAATAGTATTTTGGACACTTGTTTACAATTGCCTATCTTGTAAATGAATATCTTAAACTTTATGCTTTATAGTAGACATTATAAACCTAGAAAAGAAAATTTCCTTACCTCTTGTAGCCAAAGGCATTGTGAGGCTTATGTTAAGTTATTGCAGAATCAAGAGCCCCATATTTATGTGTCTGTTGTGAGGCATGGAAAATACCAGCTTCTGGACCATACTTAAGATGTTATCATACCCTGTCTTTTTACAGGTGAAGGCCTTCACAATTAAGTCAAACAGGATTGACCATTCCCTCCTCATATGCTTCTTATTCAAGGTAGCCAGGTTAATCTTTTCACTGTAGTTGATAAAGTCCATGAACTCAGCTAGCTCTTCTTGAGTTGGGACCTCCACCATGTTGTCAATAGGAATACCCAAAGCCAGGTTGACATCCTTCTCATTGAATTCCACCTGCTGCCCTTGAATTGTACAGCTTACCACCAAAGATGCAGCTTGATTCTCATGCACAACAGTCCTAATCACACCTGAGTTCCAGAAGTCATTGAGAACATCCATATACATAATTGGATTTACAGTTAGAACACCTGCAAAGAATGTCTCAGATAGAAACTTGACAAAGCTCTTGAAGCTATCAGGAGCTTGGTTAGCATCTGTGAATGCAAGGTAGTTGGTGCCCTCCTTTGGGATGAAAGCTCTAACAATATTTGATGCCATTTAAAGTGTTTAAATTTGAGTGGGTAAGAAATTTGATAGAAGATGAGTTTGAAATGAGAGACAACGGTTAGGATTTGCAAAAATTAGGTGATCTCGAAAGCGCAAAGAGGGGTTATGTTGAGATGTCTAGGTATTTATAGGAAAAATGTAAGTGACTTATCGAGAAGTAGAAATAAACGATTGGGATTTGCTTATCGAGAAGTCACATGTGAGAATAGATAAATATTGATGTCACTTTCCTAACTCTTATCGAGAACTAGATAGTGACTTATCGAGATGTCCAATGAATACTCAGTTTGTCCTTAATGGACTAAATTTTTCCAATTTTTATTTGAATAAATCAAAATAAATTTAGAATGATTTTGTATCAAAAGTATTTTACTGAAACAATCTATTAATTTAAATTATTTCAGTTCTAAGTTATCGAGAAGTCTAATATATATATATATATACTTGTAGAGAACTCTATTAGTTATCATATATCGAGATCTCTACAATGACTTATCGAGAAGTCATAATAAGGCTTGTCAAGAAGTCCTTCGAGAATTCAGGAAAATGATTATCGAGAACTCTATCGAGAAGTCTCAAAATGACTTATCGGGAAGTCAATTAGACTTATCAAGAACTCGGTTCTCTATATACTATTGTATTATACATTCTGTCTTATGCTAATCTCATATATTGAAAATTTAAATTAACAGTTAGACAATATTCTTAGAACTTGAAAAATTCCAAGCTAAATTTTGAAAAATAAATATACAAAGAATTCTGAAATATTTATAACTCATATTACAGTTAATTTCCAATTAAATCAAATTAATTTTGATTTACTAGAAATTAATCTGCTGCAACACATTAGCTGAGTTCTTGCCTTTAGGATGAAGAATTTAACATTCCCATTTCACCAACAAGTCTAGTGAAAGTTGCTTCATCCAAAGCTTTAGTGAAAATAATGTCAGCTAATTATTTTTCTGTTGGAACAAAAATAAGCTCAATAGTACCATTTGCAGCATGTTCTCTAATAAAATGGTACCTTACATCAATGTGCTTTGTTCTAGAATGATTAACTGGATTAACAGCAATACATATAGCATTAGTATTGTCAAACATAATTGGAATTTTGTGTAACACTAGGCCATAGTCCATTAGCTAATTTTTAATCCAAAGCACTTGAGCACAACAACTTATAGCAGCTATATATTCAGCCTCAGCTGTGGAAGTTGACACATATTATTATTTCTTACTATAACATGATACAAGTCTTTGTCCAAGAAATTGACAGCTTCCACTAGTACTCTTTCTGTCAACCCTACATCCAACAAAATCTGCATCTGTGTATCCAACAACTTCAAATCCAGTTCCCTTAGGATACCATAATCCCAAGTTTGGTGTTCCCTTTAAGTATCTGAAAATTCTCTTCACAATCATCAAATGTGATTCCTTTGGATTGGCTTGAAAACTTGCACACAGACATATTGCAAATATAATGTCTAGACTACTAGTAGTCAAATACAACAAATATCCCATCATTCCTCCATATACTGAAATGTCTACACTTTTTCCTTTCTTATCTTCATCCAACTTTGTAGCTGTAGACATATGTGTTGATGCAGGTGAACAATCAACCATTTCAAATTTCTTCAATAAATCTTTAAAATACTTGGTTCGGCTAATGAAGATTCCATCACTCCTTTGACTAACTTGAAGTCCAAGAAAGTAACTTAATTCCCCCATCATGCTCATTTCATATTCACTCTGCATGAGTCTTGAGAATCTTGACATAGCTTTTCATTAGTAGAACCAAAAATAATATCATCCACATAGATTTGAACTAGGATCATATTACCACCATGTTGCTTATAGAATAGAGTCTTGTCAATTGTTCCTCTAGTGCATCCATGTTTAAGCAGAAATTATGATAGTGTGTCATACCAAACTCTAGGTGCTTGTTTTAATCCATAGAGAGCCTTGAGTAGTTTGTAGACAAAGTCTGGAAATTCTGGACCATCAAAGCCAGGTGGCTGTTACACATAAACTTCTTCTTCCAACTCACCATTAAGGAATGCACTCTTTACATCCATTTGATACACTTTAAAGTTTGAGTGTGCAGCAAATGCAAGAAAGATCCTGATTGTTTTGATTCTTGCAACTGGAGAAAAATTTCATCATAATTAATTCCTTCCTCACGTGAGTAACCTTTTGCAACCAACCTTGCATGCTTTGTTCCTTGTTACAATTCCATTTTTCATCCATTTTGTTCCTGTACACCCACTTTGTTCCAGTTATACTTCTGTTCTTTGGTGCAGGAACCAACTTCTAAACTTTATTTCTTTCAAACTGATTTAGCTCTTCTTGCATAGCAGATATCCAGTCAGGATCAAGTAGAGCTTCCTCAGTTTTCTTAGGTTCAATTTGTGAAAGAAAGCATGCATGTGGACATTCATTAGCAGTTGCACTTCTAGTCTTCACACCAGCATTTGGATCACCAATAATTGCTTCCCTAGTATGACTCCTATCCCACTTTCTAATATAATTTTGTTGACTTGAAGATTCTGTATTTTCTTTACCATTGGCATGACTTGCAGAGAACTATCTTCTCTTTCTCCCCCTGAGTTTGTGCTATCAAATTTAGGTGTTTGAGATGAGTTTCCATTCTCATGATTCACTTGCTCAGCTGACTCTTCATTCATTCTGTTGATTGTATTGATCTCAGGTTCATCTTCAGAATCACTATCAATGTTGAGATTTTCAAACTTAAGGGCTACAACTTCATTTTCATCAAGACATTCCAAGCCTGGACACTTGACATCATCAAAAGTCACATATGTGTTTTCCATAATTTTCTTTTGTTCAAGCACATAAACTCTGTATGCAGTTCTTTCCAATAAATATCCCATAAAAATTGCTTCAAAAACTTTAGAGTCAAATTTTTCCACATATTCATAGTTGTCTTTTAACACAAAGCACTTGCTTTCAAACACATGCAAATGCTTCACAGTAGGCTTCCTTTTTGATAAAATTGAGTAAGGTGACTTGCCAAAATTTTTGTTGACGATATATCTGTTTTGAGTGTAGCATGCAATATTGACAGCTTCTTCCTAAAAACTTGTCGGCATCTTGTAGCATTGTTCTAGCAGTTTCTACTAGTGTTATATTCTTTCTCTCAACTGCCCCATTTTGCTATGGTGTTCTTGTAGCTAAGAACTCTTGAACAATGCCCTTATCTTTGCAGAATTCATGCAGAATTTATGTAGAATTGCATTCCTGAATTATGTGCAATTGTCACTTTTCAATCTTTTTACATAATTTTGATCTTCAGCCTGCTTCTCAATTTTCTTGATGTGTTCAATTATGATATGTGGAGTTTCATCCTTAGAATGCATAAACTCTACCCATGTGTACCTTGAGTAATCATCCACCATCACAAGTGCATATTTCTTTATAGAAATAGATAAGACATTAACTGGTCTAAACATGTCCATATGAATGAGTTGCAAAGGTGCACTTATGGAATTCACAGTTTTGCTCTTGTGACTAGACCTCTTAATTTTTCCTTTTTGACAAGCCTCACAAACTTCATTTTGAGCAAACTCCAAATTTGGCATGTCTCTCACTAACTCCTTTTTCACCAGGGTATTGATTGCCTTGCAATTCAGGTGAGAGAGCTTTTTGTGCCACAACTTTCTTTGCTCAACAGATGCCTTGGTGTAAAAGCAACATATTCCATCCTTATTTGCAGAGTATGAGTCTGTAACAAACAAGCTTCCCTTTCTTGCCCCTTTCAAAGCAACTTCACCAGTTTTTTGCTGATAATTAAGCATTCTCCTTTGTCAAATGAAACATTAAATCCTTTATCTGTAAATTGACTGACACTCAGAAGATTCACCTCAAGACCAGCTACCAGTGCTACATCTTCAATGATAATATTTCCAGGAACTAACTTGCCATATCCCATTGTGAATCCTTTACTGTTGTCTCCAAAAGTCACCAATGGGCCAGCCATCTCCTCAAACTGTGATAACAGAGCCTTATCACCTATCATATACCTGGAGTATCCTCTTTCTATGATCCATATGACCTTCTTCACTTTTCCCTGTACACAATGAGGATTAAGTATATTTAGCTACCCAAGCAGTGTTGGGTACTTTTTTCTTTTTAACATAATTTACAGTAGTAGAATTTGATGATTCAAAAAGAACAGTGTTAACATTTAAGGGAAAATTAGTCATTTCAACTCATGATTAAATTGTATCACTATTTTTATATCTATGTTGTGTGTTATATAGATAAGGAAGCCTGGTACTGGTTTGTTAGGTTACACACACTGTAGAAGGGGTTGAATACAGTGTTTACTACAATCAAATTGAATATAAGAACTCAAGTAACAGAACACAGATTTTATTCAACACAATAAACTCTGTTACAAAGAACTGTTCTCTCTCAGTGATGAACAAATTATCACGAGAGCTGCTAGGGTTACAAAGAATAATATTCTCGATTAAAATAACACATATAGTGTAAACCCTATGTCTGTGTTTATATACTACACAGTTACAAGATAATCTTCTAATTGATATCAAATATAATTATGCTTCCTAAGATATATCAATCAATTATCTTTTCTTCCAAGTATTCTATTCCTTATAGAATTCTTCTTCATGCATATCTCTTCTTGTTTTAGTCTCGATCTTCTTTCCTTTCAATCAGCCGCACTTATCTGAAAGCCTCCTTAAGTCATGATATTATCTCCTGATAAATATCTTCTGATAACTTAAGTTCTGATATCTTAAGTCCTGACTCCAGTATAAGTACTGATTTCCAGTTAAGTATTGATTTGTCCTGTTAAGTAAGATCTGAAAACTAAACACAAATCAGATTAGACATAACATCAAAATATATCTAACAATCTCCCCCAACTTGTAAATTAGCATAATATACAAGTTTAACAAATATTTGATGATGTCAAAAACATTAAGTACAAATGCATGAGAATTTGACTAGATAACTACAACTTACAGTCCTTGTAGCTTTACCATCCTTAAAGTTTGATATCAGCTTCAGTCTGTATATCCTTCAGAATCTAAGAAGTTGTAGATCTTGACTTGGCTTCAATTTTTGATCTCTTTGATATCATGAGTTGTTCTGAGATAGTTCTTCAACAGACATCTCTCAGTATATTCAAATTCATTGACCATCCTCCTTTTAGCATTTTTCAGTTCAACTGTATCTTCACCAGTTTGAAAAATAGCAGCCCTGAGATCATTTATTTTAGCTTTCCTTATATCCTGATCTAGTCTGATGATATAGGCTTTATCAGACTCTAGATTGAATTCAAGTCCCTTAATACCAGAAAATGTAGTGATGATTTTAGCAGTATTAGGCTTCATTTTAACAATTTCTCCACTGTGAGATCAGTACTTAGGACAGTACGGGCTGTCAGACTTTACAAAGTAAAGCTTCTTTTGTCTTTGAATATTTGATTTTAAATAACCTGCAGCACCATCTATTGATCTGTTTTTCACTTGAAGTAGAAATAGAACATGTTCCAGTTCTTCAAAATACTTTAATGGAATAGCATTCTTCTTGATCTGGAATACCCTCCCATCTGTCATAAAGTATAACATAACATCTTCTTTCAAAACAGAATGGTAAACCTTTTGTACAGATTCAAGTTGATTCAATCTCTCAGAAGTTATTCCTACTCCTGGTTCACTCAAGGAAGTTGGATCATTGGTAGTATTGTTTACTCTCTTCTCTTTAGAACTACCCAATCCTGATTTGTCTCTTGCTTCCTTTCCTGTAACAACTCTTGCTTCAAAACCACTTGATGTAGTCTTCAAAGGTTGAGTCTGTTGAGCTTTGGTGAATCCTGGTAGTAGAATCTTTAAAGGTTTAACATGAGCAATGTCAGAGGTTTCCTTTTCCTTATCTTCTGATATCAAGCCAACTTGAGCTATGTTAGAGGTTGCTTGCTTTACTGTAATATCAGATTTTACTAAGTCCTAATCTTGAACAACATGAGCTATGTCAGAGATTATTTGAATATCCTTTTTCTTCAATATATTAATATCTTGCTGGATCAGAGATTCTTGAATTTTATTCACCTTGTCATGAGTTATTGAGTGTTGACCTTGAAGGTGCCTTGTACTCAATGTAGTAACTCTCAGTTGTGCCTTGAAATCATCATTTATCAGCATTTCATCAGCTTTGGCCAGGTGCTCAGCAAGAATTTTTTCAGTAGGAACAAAACTAACTGTGTTCCATTCCTTAGCCCACTCCTTTCCTCTAGGAGTTTCACTCCAAGGTACTGGTGCATCCTCTCTAACAAACTTCTTGATCAAATCAGCTTTGTTAACTGTTTGTTGAGGTGCATGTCCATGTCCTGAAGGACCAACTACATCAGCATCTACATTTGTAGCAGCTTCACCAGTAATTTCAGCATTGTCAGCATCAGAACTTACAGAGCCTGCAGTATCAGCATCCTCTGATAAAATAACAGTATGTGAGGCTATAGAGGCTTCAACATCATCCTCTAAATTTTGATCTGCAACTAAGTTCTGATCAACATCCAAATTTTGATGCCCACCTAAAATCTGATCTTCATCATCTAGATTCAGAACTGGTGTTGATGGAATATATGCATTGAAATCAGCATCCAAAAGTGGTGTTGTTAGTGGAGTGAGTTGAGTTGGTGGAGCTTCCAAGTACAGAATCTCAGGCACAATAAAGTTATGAATATCAATTTCAGCACTTGTACCTGGGTCTTCAACATGTACTTGATTAATGATAGGAGACACTGGAGGTGTAGACACTTGCTCTGGAATATCCTCTTGCTCTTGAATAGGAGACTTTGGAGCTTGAGTAAAGTCTGATTCAGCTGTGGGAAGTAATTCAATGACTATAGGTTCTGTTGGGATCAGAGATTCCTAACCCCCTTCCTTAGCTGCTACTTCCAGAATTTCTTCAGAGTGTGATGATACACTTACAGCCCTCCTGGCTCTTTGCTTTTTAAGTCTCTTTACAGAATTAGAGACTTTGGGAGCTTCATCATTAGAATTTCGCTTTCTAAGCCTTTTGAGGGGCCTAGAACTCCCAGTTTCAGTATCTTTCTGAGAAGAGATCTTCTCATCTTCTACAATAACAGGTTCTGATAGGGGAACCTGTTCCTCATTATCTGACTCATCTCTCAGAACTATCCTCTTTCTTTTCTGTTGAGACTGAGGTACTATCTTAGTCCTCTTGGGTTTTGAAGATGAAGGCTTCACCGGATGTGCTGAAGGTTGAGGTTGAGATGACTGTGTTGGTTTGTAATATGTCCTGATGGAGGGTTGAGTTGGTTGAGGTTGAGAAGTTTGAGGTTGGTGAGAGATGGTATGTTCTGATGGCTGTTGTGTTGGCTGTGATGTGTTGGTGGGTTGGACATTAGGGTAAACAGATGTGTATATTTGTGGATCAGCATTTACCAAGATTTTTTTACTGACTGAGGAATCTGTAAGGGTCTCAGCTCTTGTTTCTTATTATCAGCATTTAACAAATCATTAAAAGCCCTTTTTGCAAGCTTAAAGGGTGGAATTAAATCACTGGCAGGTTGGGGTTCATCAGCACAACAGAAAGTATATATAAGCTGACATAATCTACCAAAGTATACTACATTCCTATCCTCTGTCATCCTATCCCCTATGAAACCTAGCACAACACTTGCAAAATCAAAATGAGTTTGATGAATAAGGGCATACCCGATTTGCTGACTCGTGATGGGAATAACATCAAAGTTGGAGCACTTATTGGCGAATGCCTTAGTGATACAATCAAAGAAAAAACTCCATTCCTTTATGATATTTGATCTTTTCAGTTGACCCAGCTTTCCCAAACCTTTCTCATAGCCCAGATTGGCCATAAGCTGCTATAAGACAGGATCCTCCACTGTTGAGAATGTGCAACCTTCAGGTAAGTGGAGAGCTTTACGAACTGCTCCAGGAGTAACCACATGCTCGACATCTCCTGATGTGAAAATAATACTTAGAGTACCAGTAGCACCACCATCATCAAAAAGCCCAGTTCGCCAAAATGTCAGCACTTGTTTGCTTGAAATAGTTTGAGGTTGGGTCAAAGCATACCCAATCTCACTATTGGCTAATAAATCTTGCACAAAGTGCAGATCTGATGGAGCTTCAGCCTTATTCAAGATTGCAGCATAGTTATTTGGTACAAACTTGGCTCCATCAATAATTAAATCCTTGGGTGCCATCAGAAATAAGTGAGAAATTAGTTTGCCTGAAAGGTGTTTGATGAAATGTCTGTATAGAAAACCATCAGAAAATGTGAGAGAGAATAGGAAAAGAGAGAGAGTGAGTAGAATAAAAATGAAAATAAAAGATTTGAAAATCTTTTATCTCTTTTACTTAGACACCCCACGTAACAGCAGTTAATGAGAAGTGGAACACACCTTTACACCTGTCAGCCATGCAGCAGTTAAGGCAAAAGTTAATGGGCACGGTAAATAAGTAATGATTACATTGCACGTTCAGTTTTTTTAAAAAAAATTGTTCCCACTAAACAAATGATTATTACTGCTTTATCTCACATAAACCAATATTCTGAGAAAATATAACCGTTCAAGTAATGACCAAAAATAAATCAAGTAAATAAATACTGTCACGTCAGCATCAGAACTTGATTATTATCATAATTTAAAAGTCATCAGAATATGGCTCCTTAACTCGAAAAGTGAATGTTTATTTCCGTAATTCTTCACACAAATACTGATATAAGTACATCAGAACTTAATCATCAGAACTTCCATCAGAACTTGTCCTCAGAATTTATGCAACTGACACTTAGAATGTTCATCTAAAACAACATTTACCACCACAGTAATTTTCATCATTCATATGGAGTGTAAGTGTGTGCATTAAGCTAAATATCAGACAAAGAGTAAAGTCTGATTCACTTCAGTACATCTTAGAAATAAGGCATAACTAAGAACTTTGCTCAAAATCTGTCATTATTCTGAAGTCTACTATAGAATGAGTTCATGCATGAGTCCACCTCAACTGATTTGTGCTCACTTTATGCATCTTTTGAAATTCCTTTTACAGTGGCTTCTCAGTGTAAGTGAGTAAGGATTGCTTATCAGAATTTATGCTGTTATCAGAGTATTTCTCCAGTAATCAGAGAGTGTGAAAAGTCACCAAGAAAATTTTATTTTGCTTTTTTAATGCATATTACTTAATACCAGCAATTCACTTGGGTCTTCCCTTCCACATTTTTACTCTAGATTTCAAAAAGGTACCTAATATTTATTTCTTTTCTTTTTCTTTTTCTTTTAATAAGTGAGGTTTATCAGCACTTGGTACATCCATAAGATTTACTAACATCAGAACTTAACAGATAAGAAGCACTATTCTAGTTTTTGACTTAGTAATAATATACACAAAGTAAACCTAACCAAGCTCAATATCAGAATTTGCTTGTGTTAAAAGACTTCCACATAAACAATTACTTCAAACATGGGATCTTTAGTATATTAAAGACTACTAGGTCAGCATCTAGCACAGTTATCCTTATTGGATTGAATAGTCACATAAACATTCATATCACTATCAGAGTTTAGAAATTCACATCAGACAACAATCAGCACTTAAAAAATTTCAATTTAAGCACAGAATATACAAAGATAGTAATATCTGTAAATACTGATCATAAAGTCTGATGTATCAGAACATAAACTAAGTAGATTTAGAGAAAGAACCTGAAACCATTCCAATTTCATTTACCAATCTTGTAAAAGTAGCCTCACACAGTGGTTTTGTGAAGATATCTGCTAGTTGTTGATCTGTTAGAACAAAATGCAATTCCACTGTACCTTCATCCACATGTTCCCTTATGAAGTGGTACCTTATGCTGATGTGCTTTGTCATTGAGTGTTGAACTGGATTACCTGTCATAGCAATAGCACTTTGATTATCACAGTAAATAGGGATTTTAGAATATGTTAACCCATAATCCAGTAACTGATTCTTCATCCAAAGAATCTGTGCACAACAACTTCCTACAGCAATGTATTCTGCTTCTACAGTTGATGTGGAAATTAACTTTTGTTTCTTTCTAAACCAGGAAACCAATCTGCCCCCAAGAAATTGGCAGCTTCCACTTGTGCTTTTCCTGTCAATTTTGCATCCTGCAAAATCTGCATCTGAGTAACCTATTAGCTTAAAGTCTGATTCTCTAGGATACCACAATCCTAGATCAACTGTACTCTTTAAGTACTTGAAAATTCTTTTCACAGCTGTTAAGTGAGGTTCTTTTGGATCTGCTTGAAATCTTGCACAAAGACAAGTAGCATACATGATATCAGGTCTACTTGTAGTTATATAGAGTAGTGAGCCAATCATACCTCTGTAATCAGTAATATCTACTGATGTACCATTATCCTTATCCAATTTTGTTGCAGTAGCCATAGGAGTGGATGCACTTGAACAATCTTCATTCCAAATTTCTTCAACAAATTTCTGGTGTACTTAGATTGACAAATAAAAGTTCCTTCTTCATTCTGCTAGACTTGAAGGCCCTGAAAATAGCTAAGTTCTCCCATCGTACTCATTTGATATCTTGATTGCATTAGCTTGGCAAACCTTTTACAAAGTCTGTCATTTGTAGAACCAAAAATGATATCATCAACATATATCTGCACCAAAAGTAAGTCTTTTCCATGGTTGAGATAAAACAATGTTTTGTCAATAGTCCCTCTATTAAATTCACTTTCCAGAAGAAACTGAGCTAATGTCTCATACCATGCTCTTGGAGCTTGCTTAAGGTCATAAAGTGCTTTATCAAGTTTGTAGACATGATGAGGAAATTTTGAATCTACAAAACCTGGAGCTTGTTCAACATATACTTCTTCTTCCAATTCTCCATCAATAAAAGCACTTTTTACATCCATTTGAAAGACTGTAAACTTTTTGTGAGCAGCATAAGCCAAAAATATCCTTATGGCTTCCAATCTAGCAACTGATGCAAATGTTTCATCATAATCAATCCCCTCCTATTGAGAATATCCTTTTACAACCAGCCTTGCTTTATTCCTTGTAATTATGCCATCACTATCAGTTTTGTTTCTGAACACCCACTTTGTACCAACAACTGATCTGTTCTTTGGTCTTGGCACTAGGGTCCAGACTTTGTTTCTTTCAAATTCATTTAGCTCTTCCTGTATTGCTTGCACCCAATCAGCATCTTGAAGAGCTTCTTCCACTTTCTTTGGTTTAGCCTGAAAAAGAAAAGAGTGATAGAGACATTCATTTGATGTAGCTGTTCTATTTCTGACACCTGCATCAGGATTTCCAATAATCAAGTCAGGTGTATGTGCTTTTGTCCACTTCCTTGCAGATGGAAGGTTATCTCTAGAACTGGATGCTCCCCCATGATCCATGCTATCTCCATCAACATTTTCTGATGCTCCCCCCGAAATTATGCTCTGTGAGTTGGATCCTTCAGAATTTGAGTTTCCAGAATTATCAGTATTTGAGTTTCTAGAATTATCAGTATTTGAGTTTCCAGAATTATCAGAACTTGGCCCATCAGAACTTGAAGAGCTTGTTCTAGATTCTGATGCTTCTTGAGATGTGGTTGTATCTTCAATATGCTCCCCCTGCACAGGTGCATTTTCCTTTGGCGTAATTACCACAGTTTCAATAACATCAGAGTTTAACCCATCAGATTTTGCAGAATTAGGATTTAGACTGTCAGGATTTACAGAATCAAAATTTAAAACTTCATTCTCAAATCTCAGCTGATTATGATCATTGAAATCTTCAAGTCCAGTAATCTTCTTATCATCAAAAGAGACATTGATAGATTCCATGACAACCCTTGTTCTTAAATTGTAGACTCTGAAGGCTTTTGTGGAAAGTGGATATCCAACAAAAATTCCTTCATCAGCTTTTAGATCAAATTTGGATAGCTGTTCAGGATGAGTATTAAGAACAAAACACTTGCATCCAAATACATGAAAGTACTTCATATTTGCCTTCTTTTTCTTCACCATCTCATATGATGTCTTTCCATGCTTGTTGATAAGTATTGCATTCTGAGTAAAACAAGCAGTCTGCACAGCTTCAGCCCAAAAATAGGTTGGTAACTTTGCTTCATCAAGCATAGTTCGTGTAGCTTTAATAAGAGTTCTATTCTTTCTTTCAACAACTCCATTTTTCTGTGGAGTTCCAGGAGCAGAGAATTCCTGCTTGATTCCTTGGTCTTTGCAGAACTCTTCCATAATCAAATTCTTGAACTCAGTGCCATTATCACTTCTTATTATTTTCACTGTGTCTTTAACCAATTTATCCAGTTGTTTGACATGATCAATCAAGATATATGCAGTTTCACTTTTTATGTGCAAGAAATACACCCATGTGTATCTGGTAAACTCGTCTACTATGACCATAACATATTTATTCTTTGCAATAGACATGACATTCAATGGACCAAATAGATCAACATGTAGTAGGTGATAAGGCTCAAGAATTGAAGATTCAGTCTTGCTCTTGAATGAAGACTTTCTTTGTTTTGCCTTTTGACATGAATCACAAAGGCCATCAGGAGCAAACACTGATTTTGGCATTCCTCTCACAAGAACTTTCTTGACAAGTTCATTTATATTGTTAAAATTTAAATGAGAGAGTTTCTTGTGTCAATTCCAGCTTTCTTCAATTGATGCTCTACTTAACAGACAGATTGCAGAACCATCAGAACTTGTTGAAAGCTTGGCTTCATAAATGTTACCATGTATGTATCCTTTCAGAACAACATTTCCTGTAGATTTGCTTACAACTTGACAGTGTTCTTCAAAGAAATCCACATGATAACCTCTGTCACAGATTTGACTAACACTCAGCAAATTGTGTTTAAGTCCTGAGACTAAAGCTACTTTTTCAATGATGACATTCCCAAGATTGATATTGCCATATCCCAGAGTTTTTCCCATGTTGTCATCTCCATAAGAAACACATGGGCCAGCTTTCTCCACAAAGTCTGATAGCAGGGCTTTATTTCCAGTCATATATCCTGAACATCCACTGTCCAGAACTAAGATGTTTTTCCTGTTGCCCTGCAATCACAAAGACCACTAATGATTAGTTTTAAGGACCCAGACTTGCTTGGATCCTTTGGCCTTATTAAGTTTGTTAACATTTACAGCGGATTTAGCATCAGGGTTTATGTTAACAGTTTTCTTATCAGAATTTACAATATCAGACTTTGCATCAGAACTTACACTAGAAGGAATAATGCTAACTTTCTTTAAAGAAGGTTTTATTTGATAATAATCATAGTACAAACTATGATATTCCTTACAAGTATAAATGGAATGCCATAAACTACCACAATGAAAACAAGGATTTTGTGGCCTATATCTAACAGACTGACTCTTAACTCCTGATTTTGAAGGTAAGGAGTTTATGTTCTTATTCTTCCTTCAAAAAGAAGCCAGATGGTTAGAATTTCCACAGTTATAACATTTCTTTCTAGGAGCACTAGGAACAGGCTTATAATCATTGCTTTTATTCACACCTACCTTTCCATTCCTAATTTTCCTAGGTGGATTTACCTTGTTTACATTCTTAGCATCTTTCAGCTTATGCTTAAGCTGCTTCTTTGTCATTAAGCCTATGTTAACTTCAATTGTCTTATCCTGTTTCAATTTGTCAGAAGTTGAGTCTGCCTTAACTTCTGTCTCAGTATCTTTCATCTTTTCAGAATCAGACTTTACAGATTTAGCTACAAACTTAACAGGATTTAACTTTGGCTTTTGTTTAACAACTATAGGCTCAATTTCTACAATTCCTTTATTATTCTTATCATCTCCATAACTTAAGCCCTCTTTCCAATTTCCACTACTTAACAGATTCTGAGTTGTTTTGCCAGACTTAGTCCAAGTCCTGATAATCTCTCTTTCCTTTTCTAACTCAGTTTTTAGAGATTCATTCATTTTAAGCACTTCATCTCTAACATAGAAAGCATCATCTCTATCTTTCTGAGTTTGATGGAACATAACTAACTCTTTTTCTAAATAATCATTCCTCTTTTTACAAGCAATATTTTTAGAAGTTAATCTTTCACATGTTAAAGTTTGATCTCTATAACTAATGAACATGGTTTTAATATATCTTCTCAACTCAGCAATATCATCAGTATGAAAAGCATAAGTTGTTTGAGGTACCTTTAACTCAACAGCATCAGAACTGCTATCAGCATTTGCCATCAAGGCATAGTTCACCTCACTTTCAGAATCTGAAGTGTCTGTCCAGCTTTTCTTCTTTGTGACAAGAGCCTTGCTTTTGTCACTATTCACGTTCTTGCAATCAGGAGATATGTGTCCTTTCTCACCACATTTATAGCATTTGACATTTGAGTAATCTCCTCTGTCAGACTTTCCTCATTTGCCTTCAGATTTTCTGAAAACTTTCTTATCAGAACTTGCACCTTTCCTGGAAAATTTCTTTCCCCTTCTGAATTTCCTGTATGCAATCTTTGTGATTCCTTTCACCATAAGAGCACACAGCTTCATCATCTCTTCATTAGGGTCCATCTCAGATAGACTTTCAGTTTCTAAATCCTCATCACTATCAGGACTTGATGACTCAGTATCAGACTTTGTGATGAGAGCCTTTCATTTGCCTTTCTTTGAGACAGCCACTTTAGGGGATTCCTCCTCAGCCTTAAGAGCAACTTTTCTTGATTTTCTCCCATGCCTCTTGCTTCTTTGATCCATCTCAAGTTCATGAGTTTAGAGCATACCATAAATTTCATCAAGAGTAGTTTCATCAAGAGCATAATTGTTTCTTATAGTAGTTGCCTTCAAATCCCAACTTTCAGGAAGAGCTAAAAGGAATTTAAGATTAGTATCTTCAAGATCATATTCCTTATCCACCAGTGACAGATCATCAGGTTTTGAGTCAAAGTGCTCATACTCTTGAGTGAGTATAGTCCTCATGTTCTTCTTAATTGAATCAGTTCCCTGGTATCTTGTCTCCAAGGCATCCCATATCTCGTTTGCAGTCTTACAGTTAATTACCCTATTTGACATGACATTATCAATGGCACTATACAGTAAATGTCTTACCTTTACATCCTTTGCAATAGATGAGATATCTTCAGCTATATATTCACTTTTCTCCTTTGGTACAGTCTGTGATGGCTGATCTGCAACTACAACAGAGAGCTTGGTTGGCTTATGTGGTCCTTCATTAATTCTATCAAGATATTCTGGATCTGTAGCTTCCAGAAACATAGACATCCTCACCTTCCATGTGGGATACTCAGAAGGTTTCAGTATGGGAACCCTAATTGTCTCATATCGATTATTAATTTGAGTCTTTGGAGTTTCTTCAATCTTGGTGGGCTTGGTTGGAGTTTGTGCTTCTTCAGACATGATTGTTTTTGGATATTTAGTGTATGTATGTTAACAGATTGCTCTGATACCACTTGTTAGGTCACACACACAGTAGAAGGGCATTAAATACAGTGTTTACTACAATCAAATTGAATATAAGAACTCAAGTAACAGAACATAGATTTTATTCAACACAATAAACTCTGTTACAAAGAACTGTTCTCTCTTAGTGATGAACAAATTATCACGAGAGCTGCTAGGGTTATAAAGAATAATATTCTCAATTAAAATAACACATATAGTGTAAACCCTATGTCTGTGTTTATATACAACACAGTTACAAGATATTCTTCTAATTGATATCGAATATAATTCTACTTCCTAATATATATCTGTTAGTCCCTTAACAATGTAACAAGAATTACAGAAGGGGGGTTGAATGGAATTCTTGAAACTTTTTCTTGAATAAAAATGTTCTAACTCAGATATATATAAGTGTGAATTGATTAGCAGAATGGGGAATAGTTACTTGAAATGAATCAAAACACAAGTAATTAAAAGCAAGAGTCTTTAAAAACTTTCTGGTGGATTTGAATGATTCCACCATAGATATATAATATATATCGAGAGAACTCTGTGTGCAAAAAGCTCACAGCTGCTTACAAAATAATAACAACTAAGAAATGAGAGAAATTCTAAGAGTGCAGCTTACAAATGTTTCTCTCTTGGTTGCTTAGTTCATTAGTTGCTATTCTATTTGCTGCTTCTTGGTTTATATATCACCAAGATTACAAAGCAATAAGACAAGATAATAAAACAAAAACTATCAAGTCTAATATAATGCTATTTCATTACTCTATTCCAACATCTTTGAATATCTTCATAATAGCATGGAAATGGCAATGTTTCTTTGTTCTCGAAAACCCAGTTGAATAGGCTACCACATTCCATTTGCATACACTCGGCGCATGTGACTGTGTTGTCACTGTCAACAGATATTTGAATTCTTTATCCGTCGGGTTTATGATCATCCGTCGAGTTAATGATCATCCGTCGGGTTGTTGATCATCCGTCGAATTCATTGTTGTTTATCCGTCGGGTAGCAATCAGGCACTTAACTTTATTTCATTTATGCAGAATTACAAGACATCATCTATGTACAATTAATCAACCTATTCTGCATATCTAGTTACAGTCAACATGACTTAGGTGCTACTACAGATTCTAAACAATGTGTATGCAGAAATGTGCTACAGACTTATTGTTACATAAGCTACTCACTCGATGGATAATAAGTCATCATCCGTCGGGACTATAATCCTTACCCGTCGAGTGCTACATTTTCACTAAGTAAAATCTACCAAGGTGTTTTGTTCATGAAATCATCAAGTACACAACATATACACAACAATCTCCCCCAATTTATGTCTACTGGAATTATAGCCATAAATTAAGAGATACTTGATGATAACAAAACACCCTAAAAATACAACTTTAAAAGAAAGTAGATAATACTGAAAAGTGCTTCAATTAACAAAATGTACAAAGTTTTGCTCACAGTCATTTTCAAGATGCTCCTCTAGCCTGAGCAGATTTATCTAGTTCCTTGAAGGTCTGGATCTCTTTCCAAGCTTTCTGTTGTTTTCTTCAATCTGATTTTGAAGTTGTCTATGGAATTCCAGTTCATCAGATTCTGAGAGATTTAGCTTTTCTTGCATTTCCAAGAGAGTCTCATTGCTAGAGATGCTCAATTGGTCTTCTAATTTGAAAAATCTTCTCACTCCTTTGTCATCCATGAACTCCATCAGCCAGTAGGGCCTTAGATGCACTCTTCTCCCTGTGTAAGGGATGATTAGAGTCTTTGGGAGTGCATCTTTAGCTCTAACACTCCCTAGTTCTTCAATCTTCTTCAGTACCAATCTTCTTGCAGTAACATTGAACCCAAAGTTCTTCTTGAAAGATGAATAAACCTTAATCAGTATAGCTTGGCTTTCTTGAAGGATTCTGCGAAGTGGCTACTGAATCTCCTTTCCTCCCTTGTACTTGAACACTAACCTTTCAGGTAGGTTCTATATGCATCAATTCCTCTCACTTCATCTAGTTCATCTAGATAGAGGTTTAGATCATAAAATTCCTTGATGTCATACAAGTATATATAATCTCTTTTGTTGACTTTAGATTGAGTTTTGACTAGAGATTTGGATTTGAGAGGTGACAACTTCACTTTCTTGACTGCTCTTGACTTTGTTCTCTTTGGCATGTTAAGGATTGGCAGATTGAAGCCAGGAATTGGTATGTTCTCCCATTTTATTGGCTCATCCTTAGGCACAATAGGTTCACCATGAATGTTCCTGTAAGGATCCACTACCTTGATATCTTCAAATACCACAGAGGGTTTTGATGCTTGAGTTGTTGTTGGAGTGGATTCCTTGGGAAACTGATTCTCCAATTCCTTATCAACAATGTCTAGTTTCCTTTTGGTTCTTTTAGCCAATTCCTTGATTCTTGGAGATTTCTTTTGTTGTTCAACTTGCTTCTTTGGATCTTAAGATTCAATGATTTCAGATGGCTGAGCAGGAATTTGTTGTGATGAATTTACAGCATGAAGCTTGGCCAAGATGGCAATTTGCTCTTTCTTTTGTTTAGCCTTTTTAGCATCTAGAGCATCTTGCTTCTTTTCCTGCTTCAATCTGGCCTTTTCTTCTCTCTTTGCTTCAGTAAATTGAGGGTGTCCATCCACTACACAAATTTTTTTCCCATTCTTGAAAACTTTAGTAATTCTCTTTTTCAAAGCTGAATCAGCTGGATCTTTGTAGAAAGTAATTGACCTTGATAGAAGCTTCTTTTCATCAGGCTTAGATGTCTCATACACAGTATCCAAAGGGTTCTTCAATGATGATTTTGGATAGTTCACCCTTGGTTTCAGAATTATTTTAGCCTTTGGAGATTTGATGCAGGATGACTGTCCCCTTTCCAGATAGTTCATGCTCATCTCATTCACAGAAATTTGCTTGACTTGAGAGTAATGGATGGCTGACTTTACTGGCTCCTTGACTAGTCCAAACTTCTTTTGTATATCCTCATCAATCTTCTCCCAGTTAATTGGCTTCAACTGCTTCATTTTAGCTGCTCTAATGTTGGTTGCTGCTGCATTTATCAGATCTATACTGTCTGTAACTGGTGGATTTGAGATAGTAATTGAAGGCACAATTACTTTGCTGATTTGAATTTGAAGCCTCTCCCCCTCACTTGGTCCTTTCTCCCCTTTTTTGTTATCATCAAGTTGATTAGAGGAGGAGGTTTGAGCAGCCACCAGTTTTTGAAGTAAATCTGTCTGTGAGCTTGATGAAGATGAATGGCTATTAAGGATGCTTCCATGACTGACATTCTTATATCCAAGGCATCTATCTTGGTGGCAAGATCAGAATTTTTCCTTAATTGCCTCTTGATGTCAAGCATTGTAGCTTCTGGAAGCTTAGAATCCATCTTGTCTGAAATGGCCTTCTTCATCTCCTCAATATCACCCTTGATGGTATTTACATCCCTAGCATGTTGGAAGCCTTGAATTTGTTGAAGTTGTAGTGAGGCTAGATGTGCCTGAAGGAGCTTCTTGGTGCTGGCATTCGTAGTGGTTTGAAGAGCAGTATTTGTCTGATTGATTAGTTGGATCAGGGTTGTCTTGAAGTAGTGTTCATCACAGTGCTTTGAAAATGCCCATGATGGCATACCTGATCTTGAAATGGAACCTACTTCTCCCCCTATGTCCATTGCTTCATCTTCACTATCCCCACTTTTATCACCAAAGAAATCAGCTGAGCCACCAGTCTCATAATCCACATCACCAGCTGTAGAGGGAAAAGCTGTGATGGTATCCTTAGCTCTTATCATAGATTGTGTGGTATGCACTAGATTGAGCATCCTTTCTGCACTGTCATTACCCTATTCAGCTAGAAGTTGATAAGCTAGAACAGGGTGAGTAAATGCCTCAGCAACAAGGGAGGTGGAATCTATAACAGCTTTAGGTTGCTGAGATAGTCCCTCCCTGTATGCATCCTGGACATTCATTGACTCACTAGCAATGACATCCATCCTTATAGCTCCAGTACCTGCATTTCTCTCGTTTTCTCTCTTTTGTTGCATCAGAGTCTCATCCTGGCTCCCCACCCTCACACCCTCACCTTCACCATCTAAGATGGGACTCCTCTCACTTTCTTTTGCCAATCCTGAAGAAATGGATTGCATAATTTCACTCATTTCCTCTCTTTTTTCCTGGGAGCAACCCAGACTCTCACTCATAACACTCTTCTCTCTCAATCCTAATAGTGACTATACAACCACTAATTCTTCTCCACTTGAAATAAATGAAGTTTGGAGATGTGCAGAGATACTCGATGGATGAGTGATATCCATCGGGTGAGTGGTTTTGCTATCCGACGGATAACTGCTGTTAAGCTTATCCGTCGGGATACAATCACTACTCGACGGATGAGCAATATCCATCGAGAGAGTAGAAATGAATGAACTAGGAATGGAAACTATTGTGGACTCTATGCTGATTGAAGATATTTTGGGCACAGATGATTCAACAGTTCCTGAAAGAATGGGCAAGTGAGCCAACAAATCATCTAAAAGATGATGCTCACTTGTACTAGATTTTGGCTTCCCCAACAAAGTTAAAGAAGGGGAATCAGGAATTGATGTGTTTATCATATCCACATCCAGTGAGTTTGTGGGTGAGTTTGGTGTTTGAGGTGCTTCTATTACTAGATTTTGGCTGTGACTCCACATTTATTGGAGTCAAATCAAACTGAATTTGTGAAGGTACAGTGACTGTGTCTTTAGCACCAGTTTGCACAGTGTGTGTACCCTGTGCATCCCCAAGGGTTTTAGATTTCTTCTTTCTGGCATAAGTTTGGGGTGAGCTTGTGTCCCTAACCCTCTTGGCCTATGCTCTTGGTTGAGAGCTTTGTTCAATAACTACATCCTTTTGGGAGGATGCAGCTAGAAATGAGCTTTTATCCTTTTTAAGCATTGCAGTTTGTTGGGAAACTACAGTGTGGCTAGGCTGGGAACCACTCAACTCTCCATCCTTATCCTTAAGGTTTCTTTTATATTCACCCCTTCCCTCACCTGTCTTACCCACCTCCACACTCCCCTCTTTGGTTTTGGTAGATTTTGCAACTGACATCTTTTGAGAGATACCAGAGGGGGCTTTCTTTGATTTGGGTTTTGAAATATTTGCAGGTTTGGTAGCTTGGGTAGGCAACTGTTGGGTCATTGACACAGTTGCCATAGCCATACTAGAACTCAAAGAAATTAGTGAGGTTGGAATAGTAGTAGGAATAGATGAACTTACCTCACTTACCTGAGGTGCTTCCATTACAGGGAAATAGAACAGTGGCACCTCCTTGTGATGATTGGCCCTGTTCAAATTTGCAATGAGCCTTCTTTCTTGAACCCAACAATCTAATTTGTTGTTAGGGTTCTCAAGAACAATACCCTCAGAGAGATGGTTAGCTAACATCATAAAGAATCTAGCATAATACACATTCTTACCTCTCTTATTTAACTCTCCTAGTTTGAAACCCAACTCAAACAAAACAAGGTCACTGAAATTATAGAACTTATCTGTAACTAGCATGTAGAGCATGTTAAGCATGGAGATATTGACTGAATCAAAATTACTGACTTCACCTGAAAATACCTTTGTCACTACATCACACATAAAACTCCATTCCTTCCTAAGACCTAATCTCCTAATGTCACTTAACTTAGAAGTAGAAAGAGCATAGTTCATGGAATTTAGCATATTGATTATATCAGTGTCAGTGTGTGGTAAGGTCACAGTGTTATCAGGAATCTTGAAACATGCTTTTATAACATCACTATTGATACATAATTCTTTACCTTTCATGGTTAGAGTAATGGTCTTATCTGTTGAGTTGTATGTAGCAGTGGTCCATATCTCTTCAACAACTTCACAAAAGATTGTGGGAGATTCCAGCATGGCATAGCTAAGCTTGTAATTCTTCACAAAGTCCATCATCTTGTGATAGTCACCAGATTGCTGAATACCCTTGTTTACTGGTGTAGTGAAATTGTTCTTCTCATAAATAAACCCAGTTTGAGACATAATCTTGACAACGGGCGCCATTGTTAGAGAATAAGAGCTTGAAGAGAGAGAGTAAGTGCTTTGAAAGAGAAAGAAATTGAAGCAGTTGATTTGAGAATGATAAAAGAAAAGCAATAGAAATTAAATAAGCTTTTATACTATCTCAAAAATGACTGCTAAAAATAATAAAGTAAAATAAAGTAACCAATTAAAATTGCCTAAAATAGCCGTTTAAAAATAAACTGTAAAAATTCCACCCATTATTCGTCGTGTTATGCTTACAAACTGTAAGTATACTCGATGGATAATGTTCAGGGAATTAGCGACTGAGATTAAGACAATTCGACGGATGAGGATAGACTGTTATCCGTCGAGTCATAAAATATTCCAGAAAAATAATTGATTTTTATTAGCAAATAGTATACCGACGGATGATCAAACTTGATGGATAAAGATCATCCGTCAAGATGTAAATTTTGACTTAGCCAAACTTTCATCCAAGATTGAAAAATCAATTAAGTTTCTGGCTGCATTTCAACTTGCAAATTATCTCATATAGATTTAAGAATAATTAAGCATACCTAACTCACTTACCAACCTTGAAAAGGTGGATTCATCCAGTGGCTTGGTAAAGATATCTGCAAGCTGCTTCTCACTTGGAACAAAATGTAGTTCCACAGTACCATTCTTTACATGTTCCCTTATGAAGTGGTACTTGATATCTATGTGCTTTGTCCTTGAATGTTGTACTGGATTTTCAGTGATGGCAATTGCACTTGTGTTATCACAGAAAATAGGAATCCTCTCAACTTGCAAACCATAGTCTAGCAATTGATTTTTTATCCATAAAATATGTGCACAGCAACTTCCAGCAGCAATATATTCAGCTTCAGCTGTAGAAGTAGAAACTGAATTTTGCTTTTTACTGAATCAGGACCCAAGCTTGTTTCCTAGAAATTGACAGGTTCCTGTTGTACTTTTTCTATCAATTCTACAACCTGCATAATCTGCATCTGAATAACCAGTTAGATCAAAACCAGAATCTCTAGGGTACCAAATTCCAAGTTTTGGTGTTCCCTTGAGATATCTGAAAATTCTCTTAATAGCTATTACGTGAGATTCTCTAAGATCAGCCTGGAATCTAGCACATAAACATGTAGCAAACATTATATCTGGCCTACTAGCTGTTAAGTACAGAAGTGAGCCAACCATGCCCCTATAACTTGAAATATCCACAAACTTTTCAGTAGTGTTTAATTCAAGCTTAGTTGCAGTAGCAATGTGAGTTTTTGCAGATGTGCAATCCATTAGATCAAACTTCTTTAAAAGATCAAAAATATATTTAGTTTGACTAATGAATATTCCATCACTAACTTTCTTAACTTGCAAACCAAGAAAGTAAGTTAGTTATCCCATCATACTCATTTCATACTTACTTTGCATCAATTTGGCAAACTTTTTGTAAAGTTTCTCATCTGTAAAGCCAAAAATAATATCATCTACATAAATTTGAACAAGTATACTAGAGCCATTAACATTTCTAAAGAATAAAGTTTTATCTACGGTATCTCTTGTGAAATGATTTTCCAAAAGGAACTTTAATAAAGTGTCATACCAGGCTCTAGGTGCTTCTTCAATCCATAAAGTGTTTTCAAAAGATAATAGACATGTTCTGGAAAATTTGGATCTTCAAAACCAGGAGGTTGACTGACATAGACTTCCTCCTCCAAATCTTCATTCAGAAAGGCACTTTTGACATCCATTTGATAGACCTTGAAATTGGCATGGGCTACATAGGCTAAGAAGATTCTGATGGCTTCAAGTCTTGCAACAGGAGCAAATGTTTCATTAAAATCTATTCCTTCTTGTTGACAATAGCCCTTAGCAACAAATCTAGCTTTGTTCCTGACTACTATGCCATTTTCATCCATCTTGTTTCTGAATACCCATTTGGTGTCTATTGGATTCTTTCCTTTAGGCTTGGGCACCAGCTTCCATACATTATTCCTTTCAAATTGGTTTAGCTCCTCCTGCCTAGCTAAAATCCAATCAGGATCCAACAAAACTTCTTCTACCTTCTTTGGTTCTTCCTTGGAAAGAAAGATGTTGTATAGACATTCTTCTTGAGTTGCTCTCCTGGTTTGAACTCTAGAAGAAACATCACCAATTATGAGCTCAAAGGGGTGATCTTTTGTCCATTTTCTTTGTTGAGGTAGATTAGCTCTAGATGAAGAGGCCTCATTGTTGTCTTGATGTGTGATTGAGTTTTGATTGTTAGAAACTCCCCCTGAGTTTGTGGATATTTGATTTGAGAAAGGGGAACTTTCTATAGGTGATCTATCCTGACTTCCTGCTCCTTTTGATAACCCGACAGATGGTGAATTTTGAGTACCGACGGATGAAGCTGGTTGTCTCCCGACTGATAATGCAGATGCCTCCCGACGGATGAAGCATTATGCAACTCGACAGATGTTGAGTTTTGTGCTTCATTGGTAGTAGATTTTTCTGCATTATCCTTTGATACTGTTTCTTTATCACTTTCATCATCACTGCCATCCCTAACCATCTCCACATTGTCGAATTTCAGGCTCTCATGGTAATCTCCATCTTGATGTCCTTCAATCTTTTTATCATCAAACACAACATGTATTGATTCCACAACAATGTTGGTTCTTAGATTGTAGACTCTATATGCTTTACCAATAACATATCCAACAAAAATTCCTTCATCTGCTTTAGCATCAAACTTCCCATTTTGATCAGTTTGATTTCTCAGAATATAGCATTTGCAGCCAAAGACATGAAGAAAATTTAGAGTTGGCTTCTTGTTCTTGAACAATTGATAGGGAGTCATGCATCTTGCTTGATTAACCAGGGAAATATTCTGAGTGTAGCATCCAGTATTTACAGCTTCAGCCCAGAAATATGTTGGCAGTTTAGATTCTTCAAGCATTATCCTTATAGCTTCAATAAGTGATCTGTTCTTCCTTTCCACTACTCCATTCTGGTTGTGGAGTTCTTGCTGCTGAAAACTCATGCAAAAACCCATTTTCCTCACAGAATGCTCTCATCACTGAATTCTTGAACTCAGTTCCATTGTCACTCCTGATTCTTCTAATCTTGAAATCAGGATGATTATTGACTTGCCTTATGTGATTGATGATGATTTTACTAGCCTCATCTTTAGACTTTAGGAAATATGTCCAAGAGAACTTTGAGAAATCATCTACAATTACTAGGCAAAATCTTTTCCTTGAGATGGACAACACATTGACTGGTCCAAACAAATCTATGTGTAGCAGTTGCAAAGGTTCTTCAATTGTTGAATCAAGTTTCTTCATGAATGATGCTTTAATCTGCTTCCCTTTTTGACAAGCATCACACAGTCCATCCTTAGAAAACTCCACTAGAGGAATGCCTATAACCAGTTCTTTCTTTACTAGCTCATTCATGGTCTTCAAGTTTAAATGGGATAGCTTCTTATGCCATAGCCAACTTTCATCCTGACTTGCTTTACTGAGAAGACAAGTAACAGATTCTACATTAGATGATTTGAAATCAGCTAGGTATACATTTCCTTTTCTCACATCAGTGAGAACCACTTTGTTGCTTCTTTTGTTAGTCACAACACAGGCTTCTGAGTTGAAGGTTACTGAGTTGCCTTTATCACAAAGCTGGCTGATACTCAACAAGTTGTGTTTGAGACCATCCACTAAGGCAACTTCCTCAATGATGACATTGTCCTTTAAAATCAAGCCATATCCCACAGTATAACCCTTGTTGTCATCTCCAAAAGTAATACTTGGGCCAGCTCTCTCCTTGAACTCTGTGAGCAGGGTAGAATCACCAGTCATGTATCTTGAACAACCACTATCCAAGTACCAATGATTCTTTATTTTTCCCTGCACACATCAAAATCTATCAAGTTGATTTTGGTACCCAAGTTTCCTTGGGTCCTGCCTTGTTAGCTTTCTTTTTCTGTTTCTTAGGCTTTATCTCATTTGACTTGGGGATATCAGATTCATCCTTGGTCATTTGAGTTGGGTCTTTGAAACCATTCATTGTAACAGAATTATCATGCATATTATAATCAACAGGAAATGGCATACTATTAGTGAACATGTTATTCCAATAAGGCATGCTAAATGGCATTTGTGGCATACTAAATGCAGCATAATAAGGATTAGGTGCAAATGGCATATTACCAAACTGTGCATTCATATTCTGTGTAGACATAGCATTCATAGGCATGGGAGGCATGGCATTCATATTGGGAAAGTGATGTGGCACAGACATGGAAGTAGGCATGGCAGATTTGCAATTAACAGACAAATGATTTACACTACCACACTTGACACGGATTTTTCTAGAAGCATATTTATCAGGTGTGTACTTATTGTGTTTGTTAATCCCTACTTTACCATTTCTATTATTTTTCTCTTTAGCCTATGTTTTCACCTCAATCTTTTCAAGTCTGTCACTTAACTGTTTGACAGTCATGTGACCAACATTAGCCTTTTTCCCTTTCTTAACTTGACTCGATTCTCCTGGAACAAAGTTCTTGGAAACAGATCCATACTTTTCATTCAACTTAACAAGTTTGGCTTTACTGATAGGCTTGCTTACAGCTGACGGATGAGGATTTTTATCAGTCGACGGATAACCTTTTTTATTATCTGACGGATGACCCTCATCATCCGTCGAGTCTACATCTGTTAGCACTCCATCCACCAAATTTGGTTCTAGTTTCTCCTTGTTCTTTTCCAGGCTGCATCACAGAAGGACTCAATTCCTTGGACTTTGGTGATTTGAGCATGGACATCTCTATATGTTTTCCATGCCTTAATCACCTCCTGTTCACGCTCGAGCTGCTTCTTCAAAATTTCTTCTTTCTTCAAGGACTCAGTTAATTCCTCCTTGGCAATCTTACACTCAATTCTTAATTTTTCAAAATCAATGAACTGAGACTCTAGCATATTATTTCTCTCACTCAAAAACAAATTGTTTTCTTTGATTTTAGCATTTTCTTTAGTAAGAGACTTAAGTGTAACACGCAAATGATATAACTCTCTAGACATGTCATTTATAACATCATTACACTCAGCTTTAGATAAATGTGCAAGGTTTGTAGTAATTACCTGATTACTTGAAGAACTTGTTTCTGTTTCATCAGACTTGGCCATTAGGGCTAGATTGACATAGCTAACATCTTCATCTTCATCCAGACCATCTGCAGCCCAGTCATTTTCTTGTGTAATGAAAGCCCTTTCCTTTTGTTTGAGCAGCTCAAAGTATTTTTGCTTATAAGCCACAGGCTCAAACTTTTTCTTACTGGAATCTGACTTTCTACACTCACTGGCAAAGTGCCCTGCCAAGCCACATTTGAAACATTTGAATTTTTATTTATCCACCATGTTTCTATTTGGCTTGGTTGCTCTAAAGTTCTTTTTGAACTTGAGCTTGGCAAATCTTCTGGAAAGAAATGCTAAATTTTCATCAATGTCTTCCATGTCATCTTGGCTCAAAGAATCTTCATTTTCTACTGCAAGCCCCTTGCCCTAGCTTTCACAGACCCTTGAAGTTGACTCAACAGCTTCCATCTTCATCTCCTTCTCTTTCTTTAACTCAACAACTAGTGCAATGGACCCTCCTTTCTTCTTTCCTCTCTCCATCCTCTTATCTTGCTCTATTTCAAGCTCATAAGTTTACAGGATGCCATACAGTCTCTCCAAAGTAAACTCCTTATAATCTTGTGAGTTTCTCAATAAGACTGTCATTGGTTTCCATTCCTTTGGAAGAGATCTAAGGAATTTCAGATTGGAGTCTTTTGTCTGATAGACCCTTCCATGCAACTTTAAAGCATTTAGCAGTTTTTGAAACCTACTAAAAATGTCAGTGAGAGACTCATTTTCTTCATTATGAAAATGCTCATATTGTTGAATCAGTAGCTGTATTTTATTTTCTCTAACTTGCTCAGTGCCATCACTGATGATCTGTATTGTATCCCAAACATCCTTGGCAGTTTTGCAGTTGATAATGTTGTCAAACATATCACCATCAACTCCATTAAACTGGATATTCATGGCCTTTTTATTCTTCCTGACTTGTTCAATATCAGGATCAGACCATTCATGCCTTGGCTTGGGGACAGATGGCTCATTTCCAGTTGCAGCTCTCATTGGAACATGAGGGCCTCTTTCTATGCAGTCCACATAGGCCTCATCTTGAGAAAGCAAATGAAGATGCATCTTTACCTTCCAATGATGGTAATTATCTTTATCCAGAAAAAGAATCTTGACTCCAACGTCCTTCTTGTTCATCTTGCTGTATTGTTTTGATCTTTAAACTCTTTGTTCTTCAAGAGCTTACTCTGATACCAATTGTTAGTCCCTTAACAATGTAACAAGAATTACATAAGGGGAGTTGAATGGAATTCTTGAAACTTTTTCTTGAATAAAAATGTTCTAACTCAGATATATATAAGTGTGAATTGATTAGCAGAATGCGGATTAGTTACTTAAAATGAATCAAAACACAAGTAATTAAAACCAAGAGTCTTTAAAAACTTTTTGGTGGATTTGAATGATTCCACGAGAGATAGATAATATATATCGAGAGAACTATCAAGTCTAATATAATGCTATTTCATTACTCTATTCCAGCATCTTTGAATATCTTCATAATAGCATGGAAATGGCAATGCTTCTTTGTTCTCGAAAACCCAGTTGAATAGGCTACCACATTCCATTTGCATACACTCGGCGCATGTGACTGTGTTGTCACTGTCAACAGATATTTAAATTCTTTATCCGTCGAGTTTATGATCATCCTTTGAGTTAATGATCATCCGTCGGGTTGTTGATCATCCGTCGAATTCATTGTTGTTTATCCGTCGGGTAGCAATCAGGCACTTGACTTCATTTCATTTATGCAGAATTACAAGACATCATCTATGTACAATTAATTAACCTATTCTGCATATCTAGTTACAGTCAACATGACTTAGGTGCTTTTGCAGATTCTAAACAATGTGTATGTAGAAATGTACTACAGACTTATTGTTACATAAGCTACTCACTCGATGGATAATAAGTCATCATTCGTTGGGACCAAAATGAGTTATCCGTCGGGACTATAATCCTTATCCGTCGAGTGCTACATTTTCACTAAGTAAAATCTACCAAGGTGTTTTGTTCATTAAATCATCAAGTACATAACATATACACAACAATATCAATCAGTTATCTTTTCTTCCAAGTATTCTATTCCTTATAGAATTCTTCTTCATGCATATCTCTTCTTGTTTCAGTCTCGATCTTCTTTCCTTTCAATAAGCCGTCTTCTTTATCTGAAAGCCTCCATAAGTCCTGATATTATCTCCTGATAAATATCTTCTGATAACTTAAGTTCTGATATCTTATGTCCTGACTCTAGTATAAGTACTGATTTTCAGTTAAGTACTGATTTGTCCTATTAAGTAAGATCTGAAAACTAAACACAAATCATATTAGACATGACATCACAAATATATCTAACATGGTTTGCCTTATGGCTTATTATTGACAAGAGTGTTTAAGTGGTATGGAGTTCAGTTAAGGGATAAGGATTGTGTTCCTTTTACTGATTGGTTTGTTTTGTGCAAGACATGTCTTAAAATAACAAGAATAAGTCACTTTGACAATCCTAATATTTAGTTGACTTGTAATTTTATGTAAACTGTAATGGTATATCTTAAGTCTGTAAAAATGTTTGAATAGACTAGAATGGAATATTTTTTAGTAAACAACCAACAATCTAGGAATAAATCTTTAGAAGAAGATCAAGAGTGATCATGTCTCAGAATAAAGATAAATAGGTTGGTAAAGAATAATGTTGTAGATTGAAAAATGTTCTAAATGAAAGGAATATGTCCTAAGTCCAATCATGTATAAGGATTTAGGAATAACTTTTATGTAATCTGTTTTGATTTCATTGATATTAATAAAAGACTTGTTTTGTTTTTATTACGGGCTTTATCTATTTAAGTGTTTAAATAAGATATACCATAGTTTAGAGTAAAGCTTTTTATCGATTATGATGAGATCATAATAGTGAGACCTAAAAAGATGATAACTCTAAACTTAAATAGTTCCTGGTCATAGGATTACTAACTGGTAATTAATAATCCGCAAAGATCGGTACATACTATGCTTGCTTCATTATGAAGGATGTCTGTTCTCATAGACATTTGTGTGGTGACACTATAGCTAGTATGTAGGTGCTTATTATAGAATAAGTTCACTGAACATGACTCGCACAGCTGAACAACTGATAGAGTTCACTCACGTGTCAGCAGTTGTTCACATAGTGATAGTTGTACAAGTATCCTTAGACTTGAGGTCTTCATAGTCATCTTGTGTACACTGAACTATGCTTTGGCTTAGTTCTTAGTCTCCAGGGACAATTATTAGGGCTCTTCTGGGTATAGGAATTTGTACACGAAGATAGTGTATGATCAATAAAGGATCTACCCCTTCAGTGAAGGAAGCGAATGTTCAAGGCTGATCCACTTATGCTAGTTCAGGAATCTCTGGCCAGAGTGAATGAAATTAGAAAGGAGTTTCTAATTTGCATAGAACTACGCATAGTAAATGGTAAGCAAGTGATTGAATTAGATAGGCTTGACACGAGATCCATGCCTTGTATTTAATCGGGACATTGTAGGGTAGAAGGAGTTTATTGTACGGTAACTATTCACTGACAGGTTCTTGGTATTCTAAGCAGTGAATTCATATTATCCGGATAGTCGCGATATGTTGAGAAGCATAACTCACGATGTAGAATAAATGTGATTAATTAATTAATCATATTTAATAAATTAGAGAATTTATATAAATAATGATAAAATAGTTTTATTATTATTTATTTCTACTACCGGCTTAATATTGAACCTACAGGGTCACACCATAAAAAGAGAATGATTTAATGGTGGAGGAATTAATTAATAATGGCTAATAATTATTTATTTATGAAATAAATAATTAATTGGCAAATTTAATAATTGATTAAATGAGATTTAATTGATTATAAATTAATTAAGAAAAGTTCTTAATATTATTAATTAAAGGATTTAATTTTTGGAAATTAAATCGAGAGAGAGAATTATTTCTAAAGAGTTTAGAAAAAAGATTAATAATTAAAAGGTGTTTTAATTATTAATGAGAATAATAAATGGGATAATAATAATAATATTTATGGGAAAATTTCAGCTGAAAATTTTGCCTATAAATACACTATTATAGACCCTATTTTATTCTAACCCACATCGAACCCGAAAACCCAAAAAGTTTGGAAAACCCAATTCTCTCCACCTTCTTCCTCCTCCTTAACATCGTTTTCTTGGTGGATACCGATGGAGTGCTTCACACTTGAGGAGCAACTGCTAAGGATCTCTGATCGTTGTCTCCGAATTATTTTAAAAGGTTAGATTCGATCGCTCGAATTTTTATTCACGATTTATATGCTTTTATTTGGATTTTGTGTGTGTAAAAGTGTTTTGCCACGCCCCGCTGCGATTAAAAATCCAACAATGGTATCAGAGCATAGGTTGTATGCATATAGATCTGTGGTAAAAATTTCAGAATTTTATGTGCTTGTATGAATTAATTATGATTTTTACAAGTTATATTATGGATTAATTTTGTCTGATGAGAAATCGTTTCTCAGAATAATTTTGATTGTTGATCTGGGTTCTACAAGTGTTGTAGATCGTCTCGGTATTTTTTTTCATAATTTTATGATGTATAGATTTTTTATTATGAATTTTTGAAGTTATTGTAATTAAAATTCGTAATTAAATAAATCATATATATATATATAAATTGTTTATAAGTATGTATATATTTCTGTACATCTGCACCTGTATTGCTGCTGTGATGTCTGACTGCATCTGAGAGAGAAAGAGACAGGCACGGAAATCGAAAAAAAAAACTGGCAGGCGGCTGCGGCGGCTGATGAAAAACAAAAAAAAATTGGGGTGTAACGCATTCCGGGAATGCGTTACACACCTGTGGCGCATTCACGGAATGCGTTACACCCTTGTAACACAGCACCGGAATGCGTTACAGGGATTGTAACGCGTTCCTGTAATGCGTTACAGCCCGTCTGTTGATTTTAAAATTGATTTTCTGGGAGTTTCGTAACTCCGTTTTAGGCGTGCAATATACCGTTGGATTCGTTTTTTCGAGACGGATCTAATGGAGTGATCAATTTTAGTTTATATAAAAGTTTTGAACTGTTTATATTTCCATGAAGTGTTTTAAAGCTATTTTTAACTGTTTTAATTGCTTTTAAATGCTTCATGTGATACATAGGGATGTATAATGCTTAGACTAATATGTTAGATGATATAACATGCCTACCTTGATGTTTATTCATGTTGATATATGTGATATATGCTTAGTTTATCATGCGATGATAGATTTAGGTGAACTTAAATGAACATAAGGCGTTTGTTAGACAACCTAGTATAGTGAAATTGTTTCATAACCTTAAGAATAATGTTATGAATACAATCATGAGATTCTTGTGTTTGTGAAACACGTAATTGAATATGATTTTTGATATGAGAGAAAGGATGATTCTGTCAACAACAGATTTCTATCTGTAAGAAAAGGTTATTAAGTGACGCCTCTTGACAATGCTCCACCTGATCTGGGAATCTTCTGATTATTGATTATTGATTTGAAATATTTAATTTAAAAGGAAGAATCTCTTTATAATATGATTATGATTGTAACGTAATATAATCCCTCTAAAATTAAATAATATCAAGTAGTAATTGGCCAATGATACAACGGGCTTGTGTCGGTCATAGCCTTCCAACATGATAGAAAAGTAGTTCTTATTTTTGAATCATTGTCGGTTCGTGCTACAGCCGAGGGCTTTGATTTCGAAATAAGAAATACTTGTCTATTACATAGAGATGTGTACATTGAATAAGAATCTAAAGGTCGATATGTGCTACAGCCGTGGGCCTTTGGGGACTGATTCAACTGTACGGAATGTTGGGTTAGACTTGACTTAGAATATTGAGTTTATCGTGCTACAGCCGAGACTCAATTATTCAAGAGGCTAAAGTTTGATTAGGGAATAACATGAGATGTAATTGACAAGAGTTGTCTGCCTATTGAACATTGCATGGCGGTTCGTGCTACAGTCAGGGTTGTGTAATGGAATGTAGGATCCCTATTCCCACTAGCATTATGAATGCTTAATTTTTCACGTAGAGGGTTGAATAAATTAGGAAAACTAGTGGGAGCCACTTATGAATAAAGACCCGATTCATATAGTGTTTTGAAATGAAATCGAATATTTGTTAAGTGTTGTTATGTGTTTATCATTTACAGATTTACACTATACATTATGTCTTCTGCACTATCACTCAGGAGCATACTGGATGCTCACAAATTGGCTGGTCCTAATTATGCTGACTGGCTTCGAAACTTGAGAATTGTTCTCAGGATTGAGAAGCTGGAATACGTGATTGACTCACCTAAGCCTACTGAACCTGCTAGTGATGCACATAATGATGAACACGTTGTGTATCGTAAGTGGATAGATGATGCAAATGTTGCTCAATACATCATGCTAGCTTCCATGAACATTGAGCTACAGAAGCAATATGAGCATATGGATGCTCACACTATCCTAATGCATCTACAAGAGTTGTATGATGTGGCGGGGAGGACAGCTCGATATGAGATATCGAAGGAGTTGTTCGGTTGTAGGATGTCTGAGGGATCATCTGTGAATGACCATGTACTTAAGATGATCAATTTGATTGAACGTCTTGGACACCTTGGTTTTGCCATGGATGGGGAGCTGAGCCAAGACTTGGTCTTGCAATCACTTCCGAGTTCGTTCTCGCAGTTTGTTGTGAACTTTCACATGAATAAGTTGGATGTCAGCCTGTCTGAACTCCACAACATGTTGAAGAATGCGGAATCGAATTTTCCCCCTAAGAAGAGTTCTGTTCTTCTAATTGGTGAAGGTTCCAATCCTAAGAAAAGGAAGAGGAACTCTTCCAAGAAGAAGAAAGTAGGTGAGAAAATGCCGGTTCCACCAAAAGCTGAAGACCCCGAGAGCAAAGTTGTTTGCTTTCACTATAACAAGGTGGGGCACTGGAAGAGGAACTGCAAGGTTTACCTTGCAGAATTGAAGAAGAAGGGTAGTGAGACTACCACTTCTGATTCAGGTATGTTCATGATAGAAGTGAATATGTCATTTCTACTTGGGTATTAGATACCGCATGTGGTTCTCATATCTGTAATTTGTTGCAGGGACCAAGGAGAAGTAGGACTCTTGAGGAAGAGGAGGTGATTCTACTGATGGAAATGGAGCAAGAGTTGCTGCTGAAGATGTAGAATCATTTCATTTACATAGGCCTACGGGCAAGACTATTGTTTTGAAATAATTGTTATTTTGTTCCCTCGATTGTGAGGAATATTATTCCCATGTTAGACTTGGCTGGATTTTCATTTATTATTGAGAATAATGAATGTTCTATTCTTAGAGATAATATTCTTTATGGACGTGGTACTTTAAATAATGGTCTGTATAAATGTGACATAATTTACTTCAGATTGAACAAACTAATAAAAGAAAAGGGATGATGAAAATCTCACTTTATTGTGGCACTACAGTCTCCATTTAGTAGACATGGAGAGAGGACTGCAAATTTGCTAGGAATGGTACACACAGATGTATGTGGACCAATGTCTAAGCAAGCCATGGGTGGATTTTCATACTTCATTACTTTCATGGATAATAGATCTAGATTCGGATATGTGTTTGATGAAACACAAGTCTGAAGCCTTTGAAAAGTTCAAAGAGTAATAAGTATGAAGTGGAGAAACAACCAAACATAGTATTATAACTCTTCGATCAGATCGAGGCGGTGAATACTTTAATGGAGTGTTTCTAGATTATCTCTAAGTAAATGGTATAGTCTCCCACGGGACTCCTCCAGATTGGTATCTGAAAGGAGAAATCAAACTTTGTTAGACATAGTTCGGTCCATGATGAGCTATGCAAATCTTCCAGTATTCCTATGGGGTTATGCATTGGAAACCTCAGCATATTTACTGAATATGGTGCCTTCCAAAATCTGTTCCTCAAACTTCGTATGAGATATGGAAAGAAAGGAAACCGAGTCTTAAACACGTTAAGATTTGGGGATGTCCAGCTTATGTCAAGTAAGTTGACCCAGATAAGCTGGAATATCGATCCGTAAAATGTAGTTTTGTGGGATATCCTAAAGAGACTTTAGGGTATTACTTTTACACCGATCATCGGGTGTTTGTCTCCAGACATGCTACCTTCTTGGAAAAGGAGTTTATCCTTGAAGGAAACAGTGGGAGCAAAATTGAACTTGATGAAGTTCAAGAAGCACAAACTACTATGGATCAAGTGGAAACACCTGTTCTGACTGAACAACCTTTTTTGGAACAGCCCATTCATAGATCAGGGAGAGTGTCTCGCCAACCTGAGAGGTATTATGGCCTTGTCATTGAGAATGACAATGAGTTGTCGATCATTGATGATGACGACCCTGTGACCTATAATGAGGCTATGAGTAGTGTTGACTTAGAGAAATGGCATAGTGCCATGAAATCCGGAATGGAATCTATGTATACGGTATACAAAAGATAGATTATAGCAGATGGCCAGGTGGAGACCTATAAGGCCAGGCTTGTGGCAAAAGAATTCAAACAAAGGCAATGGATTGACTTTGATGAAGCCTTTTACCTGTAGCCCTGTTAAAATCAGTTCGGATTTTGCTTGCGATTGCTGCTTACTATGATTATGTGATCTGGCATATAGCCAGATGGTTTTCTTTCCAAGGGAAATGAAAACCTAGTATGTAAGCTACTGCGAACCATATGTGGTTTAAAGCAAGCTTCTCGTAGATGGAACATTCGTTTTGATGAGACAATCAAAGAGTTTGATTTTATCAAAAACATAAATGAACCATGCGTCTACAAAAGGGTTAGTGGGAGTGCGGTAACATTTCTTGTATTGTATTGAATTAGAGTTGACATACATAACAACATAGCAGACCCACTCACAAAGCTACTTTATGAAAGTCACTTTGATCGTCATGAAGACAAGATGGGTATTAGATACCAGAGTGATTGGCTTTAGTACAAGTGGGAGATTGAAAGGAATATGTCCTAAGTCCAATCATGTATAAGGATTTAGGAATAACTTTTATGTAATCTGTTTTGATTTCATTGATATTAATAAAAGACTTGTTTTGTTTTTATTACGGGCTTTATCTATTTAAGTGTTTAAATAAGATATACCATAGTTTAGAGTAAAGCT